>NC_086102.1:126457435-126771007 GCF_963921235.1 Mobula hypostoma
TGTTGCCCACCAAAGGTGGAGGGAATGAATGTTCAGTGTGGTAGGTTGAGTGACATCTAGCAGGTTTTTCTGTTCTGGATGGTGTCGAGCTACTTGAGAGATGTTGGAGTCTTCATGCTCTTGACTTGTGCTTTGTTGTTTTGGAATGGCCTTGCAAAGTCAGGAGTTTGAGTCACTCACCACAGGGGCAGCCAACCCGTGACCTGTTCTTTGATAATTCTCTGGTTACTGGAGACTGAGAACATTAATGGTGAAGGACTCAGTGATGGTTTGAACGGAAGGGCAAGAAGTTGGAACTAACCATTGCCACTTGGTGACTCAAATGATACTTGTTACTTATCAGTCCATATTTGATAACTAAGAAGAACAGTTTCTCAGCAGCAAAATCAGTAGCCTGAAAACTTGATTCTTTACGTTAAAGAAGGCAATGACAATTGTGAGCTGGAACATACTGGGAAAAAGGGTGGATGACAAATGCAGTACAACAATTTCTCCAGAATTACATAGCTACTTGAAATATATGGACTACAAATACAAACAGTAGGGTGTTATTAATTGGCATATTTTTGCACAGTGCAATGGTGATGGGCTGAATAATTTAGTTTTTTATTTATTTAGAGATACAGGCCCTTCTGGCTCAGTGAGCCGCGTCACCCAGCAACCACCCATTTGACCCCAGCCTAATCACAGGACAATTTACAATGAGCGATTAACCTACTAACCAGTACGTCTTTGGACTGTGGGAGGAAACTGGAGCACCCGGAGGAAACCCAGACAGTAACAGGGAGAACAGACTCGTTACAGACAGCGCCGAAATTGAACTCCAAATTCAGATGATCTAGCACATATACTAAATAAGCTAAATGTGGATAAATATGATTTCACCCACTTGGTAGAAAGAAAAAGAAGGCAGGATGTTACTTTTTAAAATGGTGAGAGACTGAAGAGTGTTGCAGTTCAGAAAGACCCAAGTGCCCTTGCATGTGAATAACTGAATGTTAACATGCAGGGTCAGAAGTTACTATAAAGACAAATTATATATTTGCCTATATTACAAAAAGATTTAAGTACAAGAATTAATGATATCTTAAGGCAATTGTATAACTGCAATAGGAAATCTTTAACTCTTGTACTCCAATAAGCTGTGTTGATGCATTGAGTATACAGGTCTGGTCTCCCCATCTGAAGACCAACTTACTTGAGATGGACAATGGATTGATCCCTGGGATGGCAGGCTTGTTGCCTGACAGGATTAAGCAGCCTGGGCTAGTACTCTCTTTAGAAGAAGGCAAAGTTCTTACAAGGCTTGATAATGATGTTTCCCTGACTGGGTTGTCTTGAACTAGGGATCACAGTCTTACAGTAAACATTCTGTGGGTCATAAATCTTTGAAATACTCCAAGAGGACTGCAGAGGCTTAGTCTTTGAGTATATTCAAAACAAGAGATGAACAGATTCCTGGATATTGAGGGAACCAAAAGATTAGATTAGAATATCTAAAGATGTGGAATGGATGGTATAGAGTGGCACTAAGGTAAAAGGTGGGCTGTGGTTATTAAATGGTGACTATGTAGCCTATTTTTATGTTTATTTCTACTTATTTTTCTCTCTCAGTAAAGGCATCTTTGCACAGTTTATTGGAGTACAAGAGTTAAAAGACTTCTTATGGTAATTATATAAGACAATTGTTGTAAGATGTCATTAAAGGCATCATTCACCTCATTGAGTTGATGTGGTAATATGTCCAAAACACATATCATTGTAAATCAAAAAGTTTCTACCAATATGTTAGCGACTCTTAAAGAAATGTTGATACTGATGAGGAGAAGGCACAAGATAGGTCAAGGTCTGAACACAAGATTAGACTAGTTTGTGACACTAGTTCTCCCTATCTCGGACTTTGCTTTCTCTTTCAAGACAGACAGGGCATCTCTTCAGTTAAGGGAGCCATAGTCTATAGGCAAATGTCCTCCTGCCTTCTTCCAAAACACACACCCACCCTGCTAGTTGTGCATGCTTTAGAAGTATGTTTGTTCTAGCCTCTCCCTTGCAAACGATACGTTGTCAACTTCAGAACCACAGCAGCTGCCTTCTCCACATGCCATTGGGTCCTCTGCTGTTTTAGAGACAAAATGATGGAGGGTTTACACTGTGAGCTTGAGGTTACCATTGTACACTGCTCTTGAGTTTCATGCAGATACTTCATACCATTACTTGGGCTCACATTAAGCAAGTCCCTTATGCTGCAAGGTGCGCTACAGCAGTGAGTAAAATTATTTACCCAGAGCCCCAAGTTATTCCTAAGTGCTTCACAGATTAATAACTCCAGGTTCTAGTCACTGCAGCAGGCAATCTATGCACAGCAAGATCTCACAGGCACGGGATATGTTTCAGATGTTGACAGAGGGTAGAGCAGTAACCCACTTCACTGCACCTCCCCACTCTTCTTCATTATCCATTTGAGTTTAGAAGTCACATCTAAGTAAGTAGCAACTCCAACCAACTTCCCAGTACTGACCTGGATTTGGGCCGTACCCTTCAAATATCCAGACCTGCCTCTCGGTTTTTTTTGCACTACCTTACTTTTCATTTTTCTATTTTCTATTTATGATTTATAATTTCAATTTTTAATATTTACTATCAATTTGTAATCCAGGGAGCGGGAAGCGCAGAATCAAATATCGCTGTGATGATTGTACATTCTAGTATCAATTGTTTGGCGACAATAAAGTATAAAGTGTAGTGCGCTCATCACAGCAGTGCAGGTTTTGTGTTCCCTAGGAAATCAATCCATAACCTTCTAATTTAGGGATGGAAATGTCGCCACTCAGCCACGGTGAACACTGATCATGGATAAACACCAGCACTGCAGTCCATATGATGTCACTGTAAAATTCTTTCATATATACCTTCACCACAGGAATATACAATTCTCACACTGTTATGAATTCCACAGATAAAAGTATTGTGAAGAACTTGTAAAGAGAATAAAGAAGAGAGAGGAAAGAAATCACAGGAATATCGATCAAATTTTCATCAACTCCGATTTTATTTTTCCCCTAAAGCAAACAAGAACAAAAAATAGAAGACAGAAATGTTTTTCATAAATACCTACTTTTCATTTCTCTTTATAAAATCTTAAGACTTTTGCAAAATATAATACATTCAAAGTTTTAAACTATATAAATGATTATGACAGGGAAAGTCGATGTTAACTTGTACGCTCAATGAAGGAGCTGTGGACATGTTCACCTGCTATGTACAAATTGCAGGTTTGAATTATGAGCCTCGAGATTGTCCAGGTATAAATAGACTTGCAACAAACCCGTATTTAGCTAGGAATATTTAGAATTATTTACATTGGTTATTCAGAATAATTTACATCATTCATGAAGGCGTTTCGTGCAATACAGGGTAAGTATTAATGAAATAAAAAAGAGCCATTTAATCTTAAATATATTTTGGAGCATTATTTAAGAAGCATAACAAAGAAATACCTTAGAAAATATTGTAGTCGCTGCAATAAACTCCATTGCCTCAAAACTGATGGGCTGTGGTCCAGATGAATAAATACAGTGCAGTGAGTGTCTGTGTGGCTTTGATTGCATGCCATTGTGCCAAGATTTGTAAAATACACTATCCAACATAGCTTCATTCATTCTGTGGATGCAGGCTGCCTCCAAAAGTTTTGAAGGCAGCTTGCATCCACAAAATGAATAAAGGTGCCTCCAAAAGAAGAAGTTGAGTGACTGAATATATCGTTATATCTGGAGGATGTCATGGGTAGGACTACCCAGCAGAGGATCTTTCATGTCTAGCTAAGGGGACATTTCACAGCTACTCTAAAGCACAGCATCTCTGTGCAGAACTGTGCTGGATTTTAGATTTTATATTCAAGTCTTCAGATTGGGGTTCTTGAACCCATAATCTTCTGCCTTGGAAAGTGCTACCAACCAGCTAACAGCTAGAAAACACCAGCTATGGAAGGCTTAGAGGGCACTTGCTGCTCTGTGTAAACCAGCAAAGCACACAGAAATGCACATGTCACACACACGTGGGACTGAGACAAGGATCACATCAGAAGGGGTACAGATAATGTTGTAATTCTTACATCGAGTTATCAAGTTAACTGGTGTGATTGCAGATGAACTTACAGACGGGGTCAGAGACAGTTGACCATGTGAAAGACATGGGTTGCGCACTGTAAAAGAAATTAATGAAGGAGCAGATTATTCAGCCCCATTCAGTAAGATCACAGCTAATTTAGTTTCCCTTAGTGCACCTTCCCTGCACTAACCTCACATGCACTAATTTCCACGATCTCAAAACATCTCTCGATCTGTCTTGGATATAATCGATGATGGAACCTTTCCACAGTCAAGTTAGGTGAAGAATTTCAAAGATTCATGCCCTATGAATTTGTTCTCACCTCTGCCCCAAGTGGATGACCCTGTCAGTCTGCCAACACTGCCCTAGACTAGTTGGGGGGAACACATGGGGTCAAAGAGAGAATGTGCAGACTCCTTGGAGGCAACTTGCAAGGCCAGGATCAAAGCTGGCCGCTGAAACTGTGAAGCACCTGCATTGAATACAGCCCTGAAGCTCATGCTGCCAAGGAGATACGCCTGACACTTACACTTGCTGATGTTGGGGGCAAGGTGGTCATGTCATCCACAGCAAGCTCTCACAGGGAGCAGTATAAAAATCAAGAGCGTCTTGTGACCGAGACTGAAGGTGGAAATATCATAAAGATGGGAGTGCAAAGGACATAAAGATAAAGCTGGAGCAGACCACTCTGCCCCTTGTGCCTGATATCCCACTGATTATCTTAAGCAGCTGAAAAACAATTTCTCCAAATGTTTATTTTAAGTGGTCACAAAAGAGTAGTTGGTGCTTGAGGTTTCACCAATAGCTTTGCAAGACATAGCAAAGATTTATTAGTTTTTCCAATGGGAAATTGGGAATACTGCAAATGCACCTCATACCCCAGTAATTTGCCAGAAATTATCTACAGACATTGGTTAGCAAACACTGAACAATTCCACAATGGCATTGCAACAGAGTGGTGCAGCTTGTAGAGCAGCTGACTGCCAACTCCAGAAACTCTGGTCCAACCCTGACTCTGCACGGTTTGTACTGTGCGGGTTTTCTCAAAATGCTCTGGCTTTCTCCTCTCTCCCAAAGACTTGAAGGTCAGTGGGTCAACTGGCCACTGCAAATTTCTCCTGATTTAGTGAGTAGTGGAATCCAGGGGGGGTGGGAGAGTGGATGCAGATGTAAGGAGAATTAAAAAATGGGATCAGTGTAGGATTATCTGATGGTCAATGTGGAGTTGATGGGCCGATTATTTCCACGTTGTAACTCTCTATGAATACATTGGGGATATCGAGGGACAAGAAAGCAAAGTGCGTTTTGCGTAACTTTGTCCTTACAAGCCTCCTTCTGAGTGACAAGTGCTGGGACAGAACAGAATTTCATGGGGCTAGATCAATCTTTGTGCATATTTCTAAGATAAACAAAAACAAAATTGTTTGTGGTAGAAGGTTGGAATGAAAAGACGAGGCTGTATGCTGACAGCTGGGGCTCACCCAGCTCTTTCAGAAGGGCAGCTCGAAATCAATCACATTGCTGAGTCTGGGCTCTAATGTATACCACACAGAAGCTGAAGGTTCACTACCACCAGGCTGGGTCATTTTAAACCACAATCCACCTCATTGGGGTCATTTATATTGATTTTATTTCATTCACCAAACTGCCAACAGTGGCAATTAAACTGATCAGGTCTAAACACTAACCCCGGTCCATGGAGATCTCTCTTTCTGTTTTTTGTCCCATTCCCACTGCTTTCATACAGACTGATCTGACACCAACCCTCCTGTTCAGGATATTGTGCTGCCTTAGGTTTGATTGCTTTTATAAAACAAGTCAAGTAGAGCCCAGCTGACCTCTGACTCAGAAGGCTGAGGTTCATCGATGTCCACCTTTCTTGGCCAGCTCCAGCTCTCAGGTGCCATATGGTTGAAGGCTTTTGAATGAGGCCGTATCCGGGGTCCCTTCTGACCTCCCAGGTGGATGTCGGAGAACCCTCAGTTATTCTGAAGAAGAACGGGAGAGAGTGGGGAGCGGGGCAGCTGTGAAGAGGTGGACAGGCAGTGGTTGCATCCTGGCAGGGAGAAAGCTGACTGCAGCAGGGGAGTGAGGGGGGAAAACTGGAGTAATCAGGGGAGGAGGGGGGAGCCTGGGAGATGTCATGGGCAAGTTCATGTGTTGGGCCCAACACTGTGTTGTGTGTGACCATTCATCCAAATTCATGCCTGCGCTTATGTAACAGAGCCTAACTTCCATTTGGCTAGGGCATTCTGCAACTCACTCTGGCAAAGTCCACGTGGTGGCCAGTGTTTACGGCCACCCCAAGATCAAGATCAAGATTCAAGCTTATTTGTCATGTGTACAGTGAAATGTGTCACTTGCGTCAATGACCAACACACCTGAGGCTGTGCTGGGAACAGCCCACAAGTGCTGCCACACATTCCGATGCCAACATAGCAGGCCCACAAAGCTTGGCAGGACAACACAGAACAAGCAACAAAACAGCAGCAAAATCAAGCCCTGTTCCTCCCTTCTACCTGCACACATACACCTCAAAAGTTCCCAATGGGCAACTTTCACACCACAAGAGTGGGTGGGAGCAAACCAACCTCAGCACAAGAGAAAGAATCTACATTTGGGACCTTATATTCCTTTGGGACTGAGAGGAAAAATGGATCAGCAATGATGAAATAGCAGAGCAGACTCGATGGGCTGAATGGCCTAATTCTGCTCCTTATCTTATGGTCTAAACTGCCTATCTCCTACTTAATATCCAACACTATGGCTTTTTAGGAGTATGGTGCTTTGGAACAACTGGAGACCACGGAAAAAGCTTAGAATGTGCAGACCTTTCCTTCTTTCATGCTGCAGAGCCTCATTGGTACAGGTCGGGTCGATAGAGCAGGACCACTCAACCACCAGATGAACCTCTCCATCTAAATGGGACTTGAGACAATTCAATAAACTACTGATCACTGACGCCACGATGATCAACCTCATATAACATCATCGAAATACTTTGCCTTCACCTATCATGGAAACAGATTCTGGGATAACTTAAAAAGACATTAGATTTATAGCCATTCATAACCTCTAAAGGAAATAATCTGAGTAACACACACAAAATGCTGGAGGAACTCAGCAGGTCAGGCAGCAGCTATGGAAAGAAAGAAACAGTCGAAGTTTCTGGAAGGTGCCTGCCTGATATATTGACTGCTTGTTGTCTTGATGAAGGATCTCAACCCAAAATGTGGACTGTTTGATCATCTCTATAGATGCCACCTGACCTGCTGAGTTCCTCCAGCATTTTGTGGGTGTTACTCTGGACTTCCAGCATAATCTCCTGTGTTTAAGAAATAATTTGAATTCTTTGAAATGTCTGAAATAATTTGACAGCCAAGGAAGTCCGTAAGCAGGCTCGCACATTTAGGAACGTAATAATGACCAGATTATCTGTTTTGATGATGTTGTTCAAGGGGTCAGTATTGGAATCAATTGCACGCATGGAAAGGAGCAGCCATCAAAAATAATGACAACAGAGCGTGAGCAGTGGGATTAAATGGGCTGACACAGGCAGCTTGGGCCAAATGAACTTCTATTGGGTCATTAGATTCAAATATGAGAGTAAGTGAGACAGGAACACACTCGCATAAAAGATGTGCATGCATACTGCAACCACAGCAGTAAAGACTAGAATATGCAAGTTCACAAGGTAAGTTATGGCCTGTTATTTTTCTGGAGACTTTAACTTAAAGGGATATCATCTCTGCTTAGATAAAGCTGTATGTTAGTCTCTGTGCGTGTATGTGTGTGTGACTTCTTGAGAGTGTCTCCTTTTTGTTTATCTGGAATCCTTAAAATTGAGCAGGGCAAGACCAGGACTGTGTCTGACATTCATTATTGACATTCTGCAAGAAGCTGCATTTACATCATGCCCTTGACATTATAAGCATGTCATATGCTTTGTGTGCCTCATTATGCACGGGAAGGAAGCCAAAACACTTGTGGACATATTGAGACCTGTGGTCAAAAAGCTGGATTATAGCAAATGTCTTAAAGACATTGACACACAGTCGCGGAGTTCAGGAACCATGCAGGTGAAGATACACCTGTTAACGGTGAACACAAGCAGAGAGAGTTATAGGGCTGGGAGAGGTTGCAGAGACTGGGAGGGACCATTGGTGGATTGGAGCCCATACAGATGTCTCTGAAGTTGAAGTGAAGGGTCATTGGGAATTGAGTTTGGAAATTGACCCCTCATTGGGAACTCCATTGCCCCCTTCCAGCCAACCAGGCTGGAATCTGCAGGATGTTTAGTCGTAAAGGAAACTCACACATCCATTTTGTCTTTGGCTCGGGACCCTTCCAGGCCAATGTGGACCTGTTTCCCCCAACACGTCCCAAAGCGATCACTTCATGGGGGACAATATTAGCCCCTGTTCCCTGGAAACAGAAATATTAGCCTCTGTTCCCTGGCTGGTGACCAGAACAGCTTGAATTTCCAGAGTGAAATGAAATAACCTGGAAACAACTGTACCTGCATTCATGCCAAAACAAAAAACAAACAAAAAAAGAGAGAACTGGGAAAAAAGTGTAAAGTATTTCTAAGCCATTATACATATGAGACTGGGATTAGTGTGATGCTTTTGAAGTTAAATACTGTAGTCTGAAGAAGGATATTGCCTGGGTTCATACTTCATCCAGGATAAATGCTCAGCCCAGCTGTGATTCTGATCGCAGCTTAAAAGTATGCAGATTTGCACTGATTGGGTGTACAACATACAGACTTGACTGTCCCATAGAAATGTTCCTCCTGAATGAGTAGGCAGCTAGCAGACCTAACCTCGTGTGCTGTGTGTGTGGAATTTGCACTTTCTCCCTGTGACCGTGTGGATTTCCTCCATGTGCTCCAGTTTGCCCCCTCGTCCCAAAGAGGTGCGGGTCTGTAGGCTGACTGACTGCTGTGAATTGCCTCGAGTGGGTGAATCTGGAGGAGATGATGGAGAAAAGTAGGGGGGGGGTGCCAGAGGTAGATTTTTTACACATCTAGTGGGTGTGTGGAACGTGCTGCCAAGGAGGCAGATACATTTGCAGCATTTTAAAGAGACTCTGAGATAGGATGTGCCATATCTCTCCAACTCCCTTTCCCTCTGACTAATGAATAATTAGATGGAAAATTCACTGAGGTGCCTCCCTGAACTTTTAACCCATGTTGGAAGGTGCCAACCACATCAGAATTTGAACTGGATTCCCCATGATAGAAAAGATGGCGTGCAGGGAAGGGTGCAAGCTAATATAGCCAGTGCCCAGTCTAGCAGGCCTTGACCAACCCACAAGCAACCTCAAGTAGATCATAAACATCACTTAGCATTAACACTTAACAAAAGACTACCGAGAATGCTGGACACCATAGGAACAGCCTGACAGGAGGATACAATTGTCATGATATGCTCTGCTTTTGATCATTACTTGTTGTTTTTCTTCTTGCTCACCTTTTCATTAGATAATGTGGTCACATTTACAAAGCAAAAACCACCCCGATTAAAACCAGCTGCAGTGTAAAGTCTCCTTCCTGCTCCTGTGTCTGGGTTCATTGGCTGCAGTTCACCTGTTGACTGAATTTTGTTTTGTTCTTTCCCTGACACTGGAGCTCACTGGCCCTTTCTCTAGTAAGTGGCGAGCACAATGCCTTCAGACCAGGCTGGCTCGGTTTAGAGTGGGGGTTGGGCTGGAATTTGGCTCTGATCAGCGGGAGCTCGCAACTTCACCTGTTTGAAAGTGAACCACTCAACTACCACCTTAATGACGCCCGCCTCTGCTTCCTTTGTCCCTTGTCTTTCCTCCCGGGACCGTCTGCACCTTAATCATCAGCCTGTCGCCCCCCGCCTTGCCTGCCAGCCCGAACACCGAATGGCCTTTGACCCACTAGTCTCTCTGACGGAGACGGGTCAGAGGTCACACCGCCCAAGTCCCACTGTTTAGTTTTTTCAACGGGGTCTCCAGACCAGATGACAGTGGGAGGGAGCTCCCGCCCGCCCAATGAATTTTCTACCAGCACTGAGTCTAATGGTCAGGAACGGCCTGGAGAACTGGATCAGTCTTCCCTTCTGCTCAAACACTCAAACTCCGGCTAACCAGGACGAGAGGACCCAGACGCTGGGTCGCCGGGAATGAACGGATGGTCAGCGTCACCTCGCTGTCCCAGTGTGTCAACAGACACAGGTTGTTAATCAAAGCAATGGGAGGGGGGCAAATTCTCTTCAAACCCACTCCTTGAGAGTGAATTGGGCGTAAATCTGGCGGGTTGTAAACCCGGGTAAAAATGTGTTCCTTCGGGCTCTTTTAATCATCCCAAACTGAAACACAACCGTGCCGCGGAGATTTAAATAATCGGTTATCAGAGACTGGGAACCGGGTGCCCGAAGATGACAGTTCGCAAACTCAACAAATACAAGCCACAGTGTAAGACTCACCAGATAAACATTTCTTCAGGTTGAAGTACCTCGGGATAAATATATAATATACGTCTATTTATTTACAATATGTATATGCACGCGTGTACCCCAGCGTCAAGCGTGCGAGAGCGCCACTTGCTTGTGATAAGCCGCCGAACCGCTCGCTCCCGTCCTGGTTGTCAAGGCTGTGCTTGCTTGACTGTACATGGAGCCGCTGGTCAGCTTCCTAGCCCGGCAGCATCTGCTGGTGAACCGCCTCCACGACTCCAAGGTCTTGCCGGACCAAATCCAGACGCCGGAGGTGATGCCCACCACCAGACACATGAAGTACTTTAGCATGAAGACGGCGTACTCGGGTCTGGGGTAATCTCGGGATCCCGGGCAGGGGCAGCTGAGCGCCGTCTCCCAGCTCTCCCTAGAATGCTGTTCATAGATGAAGCAAGCCACGACTACGGTGGCCGGGACGGTGTAGAGCACTGTGAAGATCCCTATTCGGATCATAAGCTTCTCCAGTTTGTCGGTTTTGGTGCCCCCTTGCTTAATGACGCTCCGTATCCTGAACAGAGAGACAAACCCGGCCAACAGGAAGGTTGTCCCCGTGAGCAGGTAGACCACCAGAGGGGCCAGGACGAATCCCCGGAGGTTGTCCAAGTTCTGGTTGCCCACGTAGCAGATGCCGGCCACCGGGTCCCCGTCCACCGAACTCAGCGCCAGTACCGCTATGGACTTGACACTGGGAATTAGCCACGCGGCCATGTGGAAGTACTGGGAATAGCCCGCAATGGCCTCGTTGCCCCACTTCATGCCCGCGGCGAGAAACCAGGTAAAGGACAGGATGACCCACCAGATGGAGCTGGCCATGCCGAAGAAATAGATGAGCAGGAAGACCACGGTGCAAAGGGCGGGACCGGTGGTGTCGTATTGGATGTGGTGGTAGTCCTTGTTACATGCTACATTGGCGTGGCCGGCCACCAGTCGGACGATGTAGCCCATGGACACGAAGAGGTAGCAGGCGGACAGGAAGATGATGGGTCGCTCTGGGTACTTGAACCTCTCCATGTCAATCAGGAAGGTGGACACGGTGGTGAACGTGGAGATGAAGCACAGGACGGACCACAGGCCGATCCACAAGGTTGCGAAAGTCCTCTCGTCCTGGTTAAAGAAGGGCTGGTAACATGGGAAAGCACAGTTGAGCAACCGACCGGTTCTGATCTTGTTGTAGAGCGGGTGACTCTCCTTGGAGATCGGGATCAGAGGGTCTTTGCAGTTACATTTCCCAGGGCAGTCTGCTGATGGTGCGGGTTGGTTTCCTGGATGTGCCCAGGAGGGTCGGGCGTTTTTGTTGCCGCCCAAAACCTTGGGCGCAACGGTGGGCTTTAAGAACGGGGGTGATACAGTGGTCACCTCCGACCTGTTGTAATCCATGCACAAGTTGTCTTGGTCTCCGAGCACGGGGAGCTTGTCGCAGTTCATTCTTTCAGGCCAAGCAAAACCATATTGTCTCATCAGTGGGGAGCAGCCGGATTTGGCTCTTTCGCAGACGGATCTGCAAGGTGGCAATGGTTTCATGTAGTCCGCCAGGCAGATGGGAGTGTAGACACTGCACAGGAAGAAGAGGAGGTCCGGGGAACATTGAATCTCTACCAGAGGCCAGAACTGATGGACCTCGAGCCCCGCTTCGTCTTGACTGTCGTGGTTGAACTGGTTGGGCATGTAGGTATGGTTATAGCCAATGCCTTTGCACATGGGCACTGTAATCTCCTGGCAGACCATTGCCTTGGAAGCGCAGAGGGTGACCCCCACCAACCCCACGAGACAAACACAGACGCCGACCAAGGCTGAGGGCTCTTGCACGCGAGAAGCCATAATATCCAGATTAAAAAAACAAGGGTCCAGCCGACTTCTGATACCGGTCCTCGAATTCTCTGCCACCGGAGTTTTACAGCCCCAGTTCCTCCTCTCCCGGGAAAATTAAACAAGGCCACACCTGACCACACTCGGACATGACTGGCGCGATATGGGAAGAAGGGAGTTCAGGTGAACTGTGTGCCAACATCCGAAGCCGCCGCTCTTGGAAACGAGGAAAATCTTTAAAACAAAAAATTAAAACAAACTTAATATTTGATCACTCTTCACGTCTTTTCCCTATCCGCGTTGCTTTCCTTTTCTGATAAAATTGAATTATAGTTGCAATATGCTTGATGATCAAAGTGTCTAAGACTGCCTCTGTTCTTCGGTGCCCGGGTGGCTTTTCTGAGGTGAAAGCGCCAGCCCAACGCAAGGAATCGAGAAATTCATGGCTAGTTCAGGTGTAAACTTTCAGAGATGTCCTAGTTTTAGTTCTTCTACTGTTATCACTAGGAAGGTGTGAAATTTCTTGGCGCCAACCCCGTAGTCGAATCTCTGTCCCAAAATACACAATCGCCTCTCTTTCCTCATAAAAACAGAAATCGAAACCCAGGTAAATTCTTCATCTTTCTTCTCCGAACTGCAGTGTGCATTTACCTCATTCGTGTTGTTTTTGTTGTATTCCCTCTTTTCTCTATCCGAACGTACAGCTCCTTGGACTCGGGTTGCACGTTTAACCGGGGAAACAGTTCCTTCCTCTCTCGGTGCCTTTCGCTTCGCTCCACTTACGGCTCCGCTATTAGATTGTTACTTTTTTTGAAAACACAATGTAGCTAAGGTAAAGCTCAGTCCTCTTCCTGTCAATCTACACTTCTGTGCCAGTGAACGCCAATCGCAGAGCACCTGTCACCGAAACCCCTCCTCCCGTGATCTTTCTCTACCAATCAACAGCCACGAGGAGGACGCTCTGCCCTTCACAATTCGAAGAAATTGACAGCTTCGCTCCACCTACCGAATGAGGACCAATCATGCACTTTAGCGCTTCCTGATAGTTCCCGCCCAACTGCCCCATGGACCAATCAAACACCCAATCAACAAAAAAGACCCACTTACTATTTTATTAAACCAATAAAAAAAAGGCTTGGTGACTGAGTTCACTGACTGGATGAAAGTATTAACACCTACTGAGTTTTACTATTTTGAAGGAACTTTTCGCACATTTTGTTTTAAGCAAAACTCAAAGTAATTTTAAAGTGTTAGCGCACTAAATCCTCCTCGATTGACCCAATTCCCCTTTTAAAACACCCTTCAGTTGCAAAATACCTTCAAAGGGGCAGTGTATGTAATTGGAGTTACTGTCAAAGGGTAAGGGAGAATGTTTACGTACGGTTGGCACTCGTACAGATTTTCAAAGTACGTTGTCTGGAAACATTGAAACTCTAAACCGGGCATCAGTAGTCTGGGTTTTAAATAGAAGTTTGCGCTTTTCCCTTCCCCTACCTTACGGGGCAATTGGTTGTTTAAAGTTATTCTGGTGTTCATTGAATGTTTCACTATGAGCAAAGCAAACATCAGCTATCAGCGCATAAATCCTTATCGTAGCTCTCTGAGCAAATTCAGAGCAGCTATTTGGCGATCTTTGAACCTTTTCGTAAACTGCTCATAAAGTCGACTTATCTTTTTCAGATTAAAATTTCTGGGGGTGGGGTGAAGCGCGGACCTGCCGTAAAAAGGAAAAGTTATTTAAAACAGGTAACACCGATCTACATTACACCTGTAACATAGCAAAGATTTGAACGCTGAGCGCCTTTTGAGACGCCAGGGCGCTCTCTGGAGCAGTTAACGGGCAGGCAGCACCTTTGAAGTCAGCGTTGTCTTCAAGGCGCTTCGCGGGAACATAATCAGGGAAGGTTTGACACTGAATGTAACCTGGGGGCATGTCACCAAGTATGTGGTTTCAAAAGAAGGTTTAATTTTTCTTTAAATGGTAAAAAGATTAAAAGGAAGATTTTAGAACTGGTCTTTGAATTCTGCCTCGGACCTGTGTATTATTGATAGAATTTCCTTTGATGAGCCAGCACAACGCAATGTTCCATCTATACTGGAACTTAAATCGGAATCCCAAGAAACATACAGAATGGATGAAATAGAGAAGAGCGGACTGAGTACTGTATCTGAAAACAGTCCATCTGGTCATTATCACAGTGCTCTAGTGGGGACTTGCTATGCGTAAACTGACTATATTGTAAAGCTCTGACCGTGATGCGTTTGAGACTGACCGAGTAGAGGCTGTATTAATGTGAGCCTTTCTCATTCTTGCTTTCTTTTGAAGGAGGGCCGGTGAAGAATGTCACATCTTCATCCTACCCTTCCAATTTTTTTTTATTTTCCTGAATAGCCACCAGCCTCACTTCTCTGGAAATCGGGATCTGTGAAATTTAATAGAAGGGATATCAACTTTGGCTGGTGCTAGAAGTTCTGGATAATAATATTTCTGCACTCTGCAGTTCTGTATCTTTGTGTCGCTATTTATGTTAAGTCTGTCTATAGTGGTTAGGTCATAGTAGAAGTACCATAAAACATAGATAATTCAGTAATCCTAATGGTTCAGCATCTGGCTCACCAGGTGATGCTTGCCATGTACATATTCAACTCAATTGGGCCCCACTTTCCTGCCTCTTTATACTCATTTGGCCCCGGTTCCCCACACTCCCTTTCAGCTTCCCGGGACCCTGCTTCCCATGCTCCCTTTAAAATTACAAAGTTCACTGAAAAATAGCTACAGTGCTGTGTGACATCCAAAAACAGAGTGAAATACATGCATATGTGTGTTTGGGTAAAATTCAGTAGTCCGGAAAACCTGCTAGTCTGGCGCTATCAAAATCCTGAATATACCAGAATGTAAAACAGAGTAATTCTTCAGTAAGTCAGTGTAATAAACGTAATTCTTCAATGACTGTGAATGATTTTATGCATATAATTTGTGTTATAACTCTATTCCACTGTGTATTTTGCAGGAAGAATAAAGTTGTGAGAGACTTACTGTGCAGCAGTTTTGATGTTGTGTTTTGATAAGCTATCAAGTTAAACACACAAGTTTTGCCCAAATTCCCAACTTGCTGATAAACACCATCATCTCAGCATTCATTCCAATTTTTTACAGCATGTTCTCTTTGCTTATATGTTTAAGCAAACCATGTGGGCTACCCATGTAACCACATGGGAGGATGTGGCATCTCCATCGTTCTCAGCCATTGCTTAATGCCACATTGGGGGTGCAGAATGCCCATTGTGTCAGGTAGGTCTTTTCAGCAACTTCAGTGATTCCCAGCAATTTTGCAATGTTTTCAACCAACTGAAGAAGACTAAATAGTAATAAAAAATAAGGGAAAGTGCCTGATTATTGCCTAGTAGCTCTGACATCCACCATTATGACGAGCCTCAAGAACCTAGCCCATCCTCCCAGCAGCTTGGCCACATTGTAATTCTCCTGCCACTGAATGGTGGTCACCATATCCTTAGCCTTATACTCATTTCTGGAATACCTGGCTAACAAAGAAAACTGTGTCAGAAACATAATTATTGATTACAGCTCTGTCTCCAGTGCCATAATTCCAATCAAACTTGTCTCTAAACTGCTAGATTTAGGACTTGGCACTGCGCACCCTCTCCTCCCACTTCTGGAACTGGTTCTTTGATTTTCTTACAGGCTGCAGTCAACAAGGACAGGCAACAACACTTCCATCACCACTATCCTCAACAATGGTGCCCTGCAAGGCTGCATCCTCAGCCCTTACTTCCTGTACACTCAAGACTGTGTGGTCAGATTTGGCTCCAAACTCAATCTATAAGTTTGCAGGTAACTCCACTGTAACGGGTGAGATTTCAAACAATGATGAATTGGAATGCAGGAATGAGATAGAGAGCCTAGTGGCGTGTTGTCAAGAAAACAACCTCTCCCTCTATGTCATCAAAACAGAGAAACTGGTCATTGACTTCTGGAGGTGGGGCAGAGTCAATGCCCCTGTCTGTATCAATGGTATGGAGGTGGAGGTGGTCGAAATATTCAAGTTACTAGACGAAAATATCACCAGCAAAGTTGTCCTGGTCCAGCCAAGCAGACACTATGGCCAAGAAAGCATACCATTCCACTAACTAATAATTCCTCAGAAGACTAAGGAAATGTGGCATGTCACCAATGACATTCAGTGATTTTTACACTGAATGTATCCTGTCTGGATGCATCACGGCTTGCTAAGGCAACTGCTTTGCCCATGATCAATGATTGCAGAGAGTTGTGAATACAGTTGATAATAATCACCAGCTTCCCCTCCATGGACTCTGACTACAATTCCTACTGCCTTAGGAATATAGCCAAAATAATCAAAGGCCACCCCAGTAATTATTTCTTCTTCCCACTTCCATTCGGCAGAAGATACAAATGCTTGAGATTACGTTCTACAGGCTCAAAGACAGCTTCCATCCTGCTATTATACTGCTCCTGAATGGACCTCCTGAAGATGAGATGAAGATGAACTCTTGATATTAGTCTACCTAGTCATGGCACTTGCACCATTTTATCCACCTGCACTGCACTTTCTCAGTAACTGCAACATTACGTCCTGCATTCTGTCACTTTTTTTAAACTACCTCAAAGTACCTTTATATGGAGTTTGGATGGCATGGAAACAAAGTCGTTCACTGTTCTCAGTATGTGTGATAATAGTAAACCAATTACCAATTACTGCAGGAACTTGTTGTTGAATCATAGTCAGAGAGCAACGTAATCATCGGCCCTTCAGCCCAGAGTGTTCATGTGACCATCAAGCACCCATTTATATTCATTCTCCCTAATTTATGATTCCTTAAGGTTGTCATAGCTGGGGGTGGTAGTGGGGATAATCTCCGGCTAACTATTAAGTGCTCCCAATTTCATGCGGCTCAAGTAGCCTCTAACAACCAAGTCCAGCTCCTGTCCTTCATGTGTAGCTTAGCTACTAAATTCTGCAGAACTGTTTCTACTGACAGGGTTTCTGGCTCCTTTAAAAACAGTTGAGGGGCCTTGTCAGCTGTTGTTGGTAGAACATCTTGGAGAAAGAAAACTCTATTCTCAAACCTCCGCTGCCTACTCATGGGGAAGGCTTTTGGCATAAATCCCAAGAAAAACTCCAGAGCTGGAGTCCCTAAGGCAGTCCTACAATGAATTTAACACTGACTGGCAACTCCTGCGATGCCACTGGTGCCAAACTGTATCAGTCTCTGCTGTTTCTTTGGATTGATCAGGTGCATGGAGAGCGGGAGCGTGCTGCATGGACAACAGCTTGCCCTTCATATCATAATGCCCTGCCCTGCGTACTGACTTTTACATAGACAGCTAGGGTGCAATATTGATGGTCAATCCCGACCAACAAAGTGACTCTTACCCGAATTGATTTTATCCTCTCCACATACCCATCAACCTCTTGCTTGACTTCCATCCCACCAGGCTCTACATTCAGCAGATCATCCTACAACATTTCCTCCACATCCAGCATGAGTCCATCCCCAAACACATTTTCCCCTTTCCTCCTCTCGCAGCAGTCTGATGCCACCATCACTTCTGGTTCACTCAGCCCCCTTTCCATCCCATGGCACCTTCCCATGTGAATGCAGGAGATGCAGTTTTATTTCCTCCTACCCGCAATCTCAGATCCCAATACCTTTCCCAGGTGAAACACTGATCTAGGCGTATTTCTTTCAGTTTTCTGTGTAACCTTTTCTACACGTGAAGCAATCTTCTTTTCGGGAGGATCATTCTGCAAAACGCATTCATTTCACAACAGTACGCACACAAAATGATGGAGAACTCAGCAGGTCAGGCAGCATCAATGGAGGGGAATAAACAGTCGATGTTTTGGGCTGAGATCCTTCATCCCCACTCCCCCATGACCTGCTGAGTTCCTCCAGCATTTTGCATGTGTCACTCAAGATTTCCAGCATCTGTATTCTCTCTGATGTTTACATTCAGTTCATAACTTTAAATGCTAGCTTTTGCACATCATGCAAATTCTTGATCAGACCACACTTGGCGTGTTGTGAGCAGTTTTGGCCCCCTTGTCTAAGAAAAGATGTACTGGCGTTGGAGAGGGTCAAGTGGAGGTAGGTGAGAATGATTCTGGGAATGAAAAAGTTAATGTATGAGGAGTGTTTGATGAGTCTGGGCATGTACTCGCTGGAGTTGAGAAGAATGAGGAGGGACCTCATTAAGACCTAGACAGAGGACAGAGTGGATGTGGAGAGGACGTTTCTTATAGTGGGTGACTCTAGGACCAGAGGACACAGATGCAAAATAGAGGGATGTTCATTTAGAACAGAGATGAGAGGAATTTCTTTAGCCATAGGCTGGTGAGTCTGTGGAAATGATTGTATGGACATCTGTGGGGGCCAAGTCATTGATATATTTAAAGCAGAGTTTGATAGGTTCTTGTTTTGTCAGAGCAGGAGAAGCAGGAGAATGGGGTGGAGAGGGATAATGAATCAGATATGATGGAATGGGGGAACAGACTCGATGGGCTGAGTGGCCTAATCCTGCTCCTCTGTCTTACATGTATGTGTGAGAGAAACAGAGTGAGAGAGAGAGATCCACATAATAACATGAGGATAATTACCTTTTAAGCAGGGACATCACAGACTTCCTGTGATCTGCATCATCATCTGGCTAAACAATTTCAGATAGATGGTGCTAATATCTTTAACATTTCCTTTAGATGAGTTGTCTGATTTTCTTTTTACTTATTCCATTACCAGATGTCTGTTAATGTATCATTATTCCTTCAATCATGGTGGACACATTCTCTCCAGCGCTGCTGCTTCATCTCCAAAGCATTTCCTGCTTTGTCTAATCGCAAACAAGAGAAAATCTGCAGATGCTGGAAATCCAAGCGACACACGCACACACAAAATGCTGGAAGAACTCAGCCGGCCAGGCAGCATCTATGGAGAAGAGTACAGTCGACGTTTTGGGCCGAGACCCTTCATCAGGACTGGGAAAAAAGTTGAGGGATCAGAGTAAGAAAGTGGGGGGAGGGGAAGAAGAACAACAAGGTGAGAGGTGAAACCAGAAGGGGGTGGGTGAAGAAAAGAGCTGGGAAGTTGATTGGTGAAAGAGATACAGATTCTCCCTGAAGAAAGGAGCATCTGTTAGGAGAGGACAGAAGGGTATGGAAGAAAGGGAAGGGGGAGGAGCACAAGAGGGAGGTAAAGGGCAGTTAAGGAGATAAGATGAGAGAGGGAGATGGAAATGGGGAATGTGAAGGAGAGGGGGGCATTACCAGAAGTTCAAGAAATTGATGTTCATGCCCTCAAGTTGGAGGCTACCCAAACGGATTATAAGGTGTTGTTCCTCCAACCTGAGTATGGCCTGGTAGTAGAGGAGGCCATGGACTGACATGTCGGAATGGGAATGGGAAGTGGAATTAAAATGGGTGGCCACTTTTTCTGGCAGACGGAGCATAGGTGCTTGGCGAAGTAGTCTCCCAATCTATGTTGGGTCTCACTGATATACACGAGGCCACATTGAGACCACCAGACACAGTAGATGACCCCAACAGGTGAAGTGTCGTCCCACCTGGAAGGACTGTTTGGGGCCCTGAATGGTAGTGAGGGAGGAGGTGTAGCACTTATTCTGCCTGCGAGGACAAGTGCCAGAAGGGAGATCAGTGGGGAGGGATGAATAGTCAAAATAGTCAAGGGAGTCACATAGGGAGGGATCCCTGCGGAAAGCAAAAAGTGGAGGGGGGGTGGTGGAAGGGAAGGGAAAGATATGCTTTGTGGTGGGATCCTGTTGGAGGTGGCAGAGGTTCCGGAGAACTATGTGCTGGACGCAGAGGCTGGTGGGGTAGTACGTGATGACAACAGGAACCCTATCCCTGGTGGGGAGGTTGGGGTGAGGGCAGATATGCTCAACATGGAAGAGATGCGGTTGAGGGTAGCGTTAATGGTGGAGGAAGGGAAGTTCCTTTCTCTGAAGGAGGGCAACACTGCCCTCAACTGCATCTCTTCCATTTTGCACACGTCTGCCCTCACCCCATCCTCTCACAGATTGGGAGACTGCTTCACCAAGCACCTACACTGCGTACGCCAGAAAAAGTGGACGCTCCCAGTGGCCACCCATTTTAATTCCACTTCCCATTCCCATTCCAACATGTCAGTCCATGGCTTTCTCTACTGTCACAAGGAGCCCACACTCAGGTTGGAGGAACAACACCTTATATTGCATTTGGGTAGTCTCCAACCTGATGGCATGAGTATCAATTTCTCAAATTTCTGGTAAGATCCCCTACCTCACCATTCCCCATTCTCTTTTCCCTCTCTCACCTTATCTCCTTACCTGCCCATTACCTCCTCTGGTGCTTCTCCCCTTTTCTTTCTTCCATGGCCTTCTGTCCTCTCCTATTAGATTCTCCCTTCTCCAGCCCTGTCTCTCCTTCACCTGTCAGCCTCCCAGCTCTTTACTTCACCCCCCCCCAACTGTGGTTCTTTCTCCCCTCCACCCATTTCTCTTGCTCTGACTCCACATCTTTTTCTCCAGTCCTGATGAAGGGTCTTGGCCCAAAACGTCAACTGTACTCTTTTCCATAGATGCTGCCTGGCCAGCTGAGTTCCTCCAGCATTTTGTGTGTGTGGTCCAGCATTTTCTATTTGTTTTCCAGATATCCAATATCTAAGACATTTTTATTAGGCTATAAGCACGTTGCCTTTTGTGAGGAATTGCTAATTAGCTGCTAAATTGGCTGTTAGCCATTTTGGGTAGTTGTGAAAAATGCTTTATGCGTTCAAAATTATAATTTTCTGTTAACTATTTTGAAATATATTGTTGAAGAATATATAGACAACAAATATTCATTATTCAAAGTTCAAAGTAAATTTTATTGTCAAAGTACATATATGTCACCATATACAACCCTGAGATTCATTTTATCAATAAATCTATAGAATAATAACCATAACAGAATCAATGAAAGACCGCCTAACTAAGGCGTCAACCAGAGTGCAGAAGACCACAAACTACGCAAAATACAAAAGTGGGACATAATAATACTGACTAAAAAAGTAATAAATATCAAGGACATGAGATAAGGAGAACTTGAAGATGAGTCCATTGGTTATGGGAACATTTCAACAATGGGGCAAGTGAAGTTGGGTGAAGTTATCCCCTTTGGTTCAAGAGCCTGATGGTTGAGGGGTAATAACTGTTCCTGAACCTGATGATGTGAGTCCTGAGGCTCCTTTACCTTCCTCCTGTTGAGAGCAGTGAGACAAGAGTATGGCCTGGGTAGTGGGGGTCCCTGATGACCTGAGTGTCATTATACACCAGTCATTGAAAGTGGGCATGCAGGTACAGCAGGCGGTGAAAAAGGCGAATGGTATGTTGGCATTTATAGCGAGAGGATTCGAGTACAGGAGCAGGGAGGTACTACTGCAGTTGTACAAGGCCTTGGTGAGACCACACCTGGAGTATTGTGTGCAGTTTTGGTCCCCTAACCTGAGGAAAGACATCTTTGCCATAGAGGGAGTACAAAGAAGGTTCACCAGATTGATTCCTGGGATGGCAGGACTTTCATATGAAGAAAGACTGGATGAACTGGTTTTGTACTCGTTGGAATTTAGAAGATTGAGGGGGGGATCTGATTGAAACGTATAAGATCCTAAAGGGATTGGACAGGCTAGATGCAGGAAGATTGTTCCCAATGTTGGGGAAGTCCAGAACAAGGGGTCACAGTTTGAGGATAGAGGGGAAGCCTTTTAGGACCGAGATTAGGAAAAACTTCTTCACACAGAGAGTGGTGAATCTGTGGAATTCTCTGCCACAGCAAACTGTTGAGGCCAGTTCATTGGCTATGTTTAAGAGGGAGTTAGATATGGCCCTTGTGGCTACAGGGGTCAGGGGGTATGGAGGGAAGGCTGGGGCGGGGTTCTGAGTTGGATGATCAGCCATGATCATAATAAATGGCGGTGCAGGCTCGAAGGGCCGAATGGCCTACTCCTGCACCTATTTTCTATGTTTCTATGTTTCTATGATGAATGCGTTTCATGCAGATGTTCTCAGTGGTTGAGAGGGATTTACCAGTGATGGACTGGGCCATATCCATTACTTTTTGTGGGATTTTCCATTCCAGGACATTGGTGTTCCTAAACCAGGTTGTGATGCTGCCAGACAATGTACTTTCCACTACACATCTGTAGAAGTTTGTCAAAGTTTTAGATGTCATGCTGAATCTTCACAAATTCCTAGGGAAGTAGAAGTGCTGCCATGCTTTCTTCATAATTGCACACATTTGCTGGGCCCAGAACATGCTTGTGGACCTCCAGTTCCTCCTCTTGAAGTCAACAATCAGCTCTTTGGTCTTGCTGACATTGAGTGAGAGGTTGTTGTTGTGGTACCACTCAGGCAGATTTTCAATCTCCCTCTTATATACAGATTCATCATCACCTTTGATTTGAACTATGGCAGTGGTGTCGTCAGCAAACTTGAATAGGGCATTGGAGCTGCGCTTAGCCGCACTGTCATAAGTGTAAAGTGAGTAGAGCAGGGGGCTAAGCACACAGTCTTGTGGTGAACCTGGGCTGATGGAGATCGTGGAGGAGATGTTGCCAATCCAAACTGACTGAGGTCTGCAAGTGAGGGAACCAAGGATCTAATTCCACAAGGTGGTATTGAGGCCAAGGTCTTGAAGATTAATGATGAATTTTGAGGGGATGGTTGTATTGAATGCTGAACTGTAATTGATGAGGAGCATCCTGATGTAAGCATCTTTGCTGACCAGATGTTCCAGGGTTGAGTGAAGAACCAATGAGATAGGATTGGCTGTGGACCTGTTGCTCCGGTAGGCAAAGTGGAGTGGATTCAAATCACTTCTCAGGCAGGGGCTGATATGTTTCATCACCAGCCTCTCAAAACACTTCATCACTCTGGATGTAAGTGCTACAGGATGTTAGTTATTGAGGCAGGTCACCATGGTCTTCTTAGAATCCCCTCTCTATCCCTCCCTCTTTAGAGTCATATAGCATAGGTACATGCCCTTCACCCTACTGAGGCAGTGCCAAAATCAGCCACTCACTTACACTGATCCTACCTTAACCCCAGATTTTATTCTCCCCACATTCTCATCAGGCCCTCACAGATTCTACCACTTAGCTACACACTGGGGCCAATTAACCCGCATACCTCTGGAATGTGGGAGGAAACCCATCTGGAGAAAATACAATCACCACACAGACAACGCCCGAGGCCAGGATTGAACCTGGCTCTCTAGCTCTGTAAGGCAACAGCTCTACTCTACTCAACACTGTGCTGACACTCCTCCCCCGTAAATTTTACTTCTAGTGTTATTTTTATAGATGCACCGTAGAAAGCATTCTTCTAGGGTGCATCACAACCTGGTATGGAAGTTGTCCTGTCCAAGACTGGAAGAAGCTGCAGAAGATCGTGAACATGGCGCAGCACATCACACAAGCCAATCTTCCGTCCTTGGATTCACTTTACACCGCACGCTGTCGGATCAGTGCTGCCAGGATAATGAAGGACACGACCCACTCAGCCAACACACTTTTTGTCCCTCTTCTCTCTGGGAGAAGGCTCAGGAGCTTGAAGACTCGTACGGCCAGATTTCGGAACAGCTTCGTTCCAACTGTGATAAGACTGCTGAACAGATCCTGACCCGGATCTGGGCCGTACCCTCCAAATATCCAGACCTGCCTCTCGGTTTTTTTGCACTACCTTACTTTCCATTTTTCTATTTTCTATTTATGATTTATAATTTAAACTTTTAATATTTACTATCAATTTGTAATCCAGGGAGCGGGAAGCGCAGAATCAAATATCGCTGTGATGATTGTACATTCTAGTATCAATTGTTTGGCGACAATAAAGTATAAAGTATAAAGTATTTTCAGTCACTCGTCTTACTGTTGACTCCTTTGGCAATGGATATCAATGTTTATCTGTTTACTCTTTGCACAATATCAAGCGGTTTCTATGTCGGAGTTGTTGGCTCAATTCAGACTGCTGTTATTATAAAAATATCCCCAGCAACAATATGCGTTATTATTCAAGATTTGCTCTCCTGTTGATTTATTTGCTGCTGAAAACAGTTTACTAAGCATAGTACAATGTACATTCAACTGGGTTAAGAATGCTACGAGTATCTATACGTTGGATAATTCACCTTAGTTGCCGCCACAAATCTCTTTCTTTATTAATCTTTTTAATAAAGATCTTTTAAATAAATACAAACAAGATGAGAATTATCTCAAGTATGTATATCAATAACAATACAAACCAAGATTAAGATAGACATTATCAAAATCATACATATTGTTAAGCTAGTATAAAATATATAATAAAAAAAAACAGTGATTCTCCTCTTATCAGTTCATGAAAAGGAAAGAAAAAAACATTGAATTTTAAATGAAGGAAAAAAATCCCACTACACTATATAAAAAAAAAGGGACTGGGCAGTCCATTCTGAGGATACGACCAAAAAAAGAAAGACTTTCTGATCAAATCTAAAACTTCGAAAAAAAAAGTTGGAAGAGTAATAAATCAAATTAAATGAAAATATTGGTCGCCAGATTTGCTCAAATTTAAAGGATGTATCAAATGTCCGACTTCTTATTTTCTCTAAACTTAAACAGGACATAATGGAGGAAAGCCAATAAAAGACTGCAGGTGGATTAGAATCCTTTCACTTCAATAAAATGGCTCTCCTAGCCAATAAAGTCAAAAAGGCTACAAATTTCTTTCTCTTTCAACCCTCACATATTGACACTGATGGGATGTTTGTGGGTTGGTTCTCCAGTCAAGGCACAGTAGGCTATGAACCACAAGTTGGTAAATGTGACTAGCGTAGAAGACTGAGAGTTAGCATGAACATGATAGGCTGAAGGGCCTGTTATTCTGCTGTATGATTCTATGACCATTATCATGGTCTTGATAGTGTGTGCAATCAGGCTATGTGAAATCTTCTTACAGCACAATCCAACTCCATTCTGTCTGCACTGATCATTCAAGTACTTTCCCAAGTAAGTTTGGTAAACGTGGAGAGGTTGATGATGAGAAGTGGATATCGCTGTTAATTTCGTTTCCTTCATCCTAGAACACAATGACCTTTATTTGTACACCTTCATTTTCAACTTCAGGTCATTTCAAAAATTTGTAGTAAATTTGTGTATGGAAAATATCCAAAAATAGCGATGGGATAATTGCCAAATTAAATGTTTTTTGCACAAATGAGTGAGAAATGTTGGTCAGTATTGTGGAAGACTCCTGCTTTTTATCAGAGTAATATCATGGGATAATGAGGCCTCTCTCTGCTTAGAGGAACACCACCATATATTCTGTCTGGATAGCCTCCAACCTGTGGCACGAACATCAATTTCTCTATCTTCTGGAAATTTCTCCCCCGTCCCCTTTTTCCTCTTTATCCATTCCCCATTCTGGCTCCCCTCTTACCCCTTCTTTGCTGTTCAGCTGCCCATCATCTCCCTCAAGTGCCCTTCCTCCTTCCCTTTCTTGCATGGTCCTCTCTCTTCTCCAATCGGATTCCTTCTTTTTCAGCCTTCATGTCCAGTCCAGGTGAAGTGTATCAGCCCAAGGCATGACTATTCGTGCCTTTCCATTGATGCTGCCTAACATGCTGAATTCCTCCAGCATTTTGTAGTTGTTGCTTTGAATTTCCATCATCTGCAGAATCTCTTCTCTATATCGTGGGGTTGTTTATTTCCATGTGGAGAAGCAGATGAGGCATGAAAGGTGGCACCTTTGAAAGTGGAGAGACCTTTCACCTCTGGACTGGAGGCATCAACCCAGATTATGAACTTCAACACAAGGAAATCTGCAGATGCTGGAAATTCAAGCAACACACACAAAATGCTGGTGGAATGCAGCAGCCCAGACAGCATCCATAGGAAGAAGCACAGTCGACATTTCAGGCCCAAAACTTGACTGTTCGTGCCTCTCTATTAATGCTGTCTGGCCTGCTGCGTTCCACCAGCATTTTGTGTGTGTTGCTTAGATTATGAACTTGATTCTTTTGGTTGGATTCAGCTATCTAACTCAGAAATGAGAGTGTTACCCACAAATTTCCATTTATCCCAACAACTTGTTAGAACTGCTTCAAGTTAAGTAGGGTAGGTATTTACGATGACTGAGGAATGACTTGGATTCAAAGGATTAACGTAGAGCATCTGGGAATGCGCATACTGCCAGAAGCAGAGATCGACAAACTGTCCAGTACGTCAGTGATGCCAACTCTGCTGAAGGGTCCTGGGATAGGTCATAACTCAGTGACAATTCTTGACTTCCCCTAATTTGTAACACCTCTATCAAGACTAATTTGCGTAACGTTTCGTACAAAACAATTGGCTGAGTCTTATCAAAGATCAGCTGTATTCACCATATATATTTACATGTTTTAAGAATTTGCTGTGGTGCATTGACTTCATATGCAACAAAAAGAAACAACATTCAACATTAATGAAGAATTATATAAAATTATATGACACAGGGAAAGGGAGAGAGTGAAAAGGAGAGAACAAGATCAAAAACCAACGGCTTGACTTAACAGCACTGCAATCTCAATAGATTTAGGAAGCTTTACTAATATAACATACTATACGTGCATTTACTCTGCCCTGAAGAGGTCAGGGTGTTTCTCAGAAGGGTTTCTATGGCTTCAGAAAATATGATTCATCACCTAAAATAATTTGCTTTCAGAGGGAAATGGATATGAAACAATAAGTGGATAATGAGACAACCTGGCAACAGAGAAAGTGAGAGAGAGAGAGAGAGAGAACAGGAGTCCCTCGATGTTCACCTTTGCTAAGAACAGCACGTTTAACCCTTTCAGCAGACATTCAGGGTTTCTTTGACAGATTTATTGCGAGACACAGCACAGAAGCAGTTCCACTGAGTTTACACTAGCTACCAATAACCAATGTATGCTGACTCGACACTAATCCCATCGTTTTATATTCTCCTACATTCTCAGTCATTCCCTCCAGATTCTACCAATCATCAACACCAGGGGAAATTCACAGTGACTAACTAAACTACCAACCTGCACACCTTCGGGGTGTGGAAGGAAAGCAGAGCAAATGGAGAAACCCAAGCAGTCACAGGGAACACATCAAACTCCACATCAGAGGTCAGGATTGAACCTGGGTGTCAGGCGGTGTGAGGCAGCGGCTGTATTAGCTGCACCACTGTTCTGCCCACGGAACCATCGCTGACGTCTTGTTTTAACCTTTTCACAGTTAGGTTACTTCAGGACTTCCTGGGATCAGAATCAGAAGCAAGTTTATTATCACTGACAAATGTGGTGAAATCTGTTGCTTTGTGACACCAGTACGGTGCAAGACATAAAAAAAAACTGTATGTTAATTAAATATATATTTAAAAAGTAGTGCAAAAGTGAAGAAAATAGTGAGGTAATGTTCATGGGTCTGTGGACCATTCAGGAATCTGATGGCAGAAAGGAAGAAGTTGTTCTTCAAACACTGAGTATAGGTCGTTAGTTACCCCCGATGGTAGCAATGAGAAGAAGGCACGTTGTGGGTGGTGGGCTTGCTTAATGATGGATGCCGCCTTCTTGAGTCATCGCCTTTTGAAGATCTCCTGGATTGTGGGAAGCTTAGTGCCCACGATGGAGGTGTTGTAGTTATAGTATTGTGGGCAGCTTAACACTTCCACTGAGCAGAATACAGTAGAAGATTGCAATGGTCTTGAGGACTTGGCTTTCATTTTCATAGGATGATCACAAAGACAAGTGTAGCTGATATTCTCCACTTGACCCATCCTCCCACTGAGCCAATGGGATTCCTTCACTGTGCCATTGAAGACTATTTCCGGTATTGATCACTCTCTCTCTGTGGCAAGCAGCACTAGGTTCCCTTTAGTAGCCGATGCCACTGGAGGGGCTGCGGAGAAGATTACGAGGTGTTTGCCTGGAATTTAACGTTTCTGTTAGAAGGAGAGACTGGATAGTCTGGACTTGTTTCCCTTGGAGCTAAGGATGGACCTGAGAGGTTTACAACATTAGGAGTGGTGCCAGTGGCATTATACTGTTTACTTTTTAACTTTTGTCATATATACACATTATTTGCCACTTTATTAGTGGTAATATTACTTTATGTGCTATGTGTGTCACAACACGGATTCCACAGTGCAGTAGATATGGCAATTGCGCTTGGGAATATGCACGTGACAGCTAATTATTATTTCATTGTGATGGTATTTAACTCCATTCATTCTGTCGTAGTATTTGTCGAGACTTGGACATGGACACAGCTATGCTTCGTTATCTGCATTCCGCCTTGTCTCAGAAATTGGACGGTCGTGTCAACTGACTCTGAAGACTAGCGGTGTTCATTTTATTCTTTGTTGTTCTTTTCAGCTGCAGTGTAGGCTTCATTTTCCATTTGCGTGTTTTAGTCAACGGCCCTGTTTGGCCTAGCGTTTATTGTTTTCTTTTCCCTTTAACATTGTTCGCATTAAAGTTTGTGAACTATTGACCTGCTTCAGTGTTTCTCACTCTGCACTTGGGCCATATCCGAACCAGGGTTTGACAAGGTGTGCGAATTGTATGTACTGTGTTGTTCACCTTGGTCTGGAGGTTCGTTGTCTCATTTGGCCGTATACTTGTGTACAGTTCGATAACAATAAGCTGAATTTGAACTTGAGAGGCGTGAACAGTAACAGACCTTAATTTAAGGAATGCGGAAAGGATTTCTGAGGCTGTTGCCAGGAGGAACTGAATTATAGAGAGGGGTTGTGCAGGCTAGTACTGAGTGTTATAAAATCATGAGGGACAGAGATCGGGTGAGGGGGAAATCAAGAACTAAAGGGCATAGAACAGAACAGGCCATTTGGCCCACAATCTTGTGCTGAACCGGTTAAAAAGCAAATCAAAAACACCCAAAGATTAATCTCTCCTACCTGAACATATCCCTCCATCTTCCTCACATTCATATGCCTATCTAAGCGTCTCTTAAAAGCCTCTAATGTCGACCACCATAACAGGCACTGCATTCCAGGAATCCATGACTCCCTGAGTAAAAAAATTACTCCTCACGTCCTCCTTGAACCTGACACTTTTCACCATCAATGCATGCCCTCTGGTATTAGACATTTCAACCCTAAGTCACAGATACTCCCTGTCTACTCTATCTATGCCTCTTATAATCTTATAAACCTCTATCAGATCTCCCCTCAGACACTGTCGCTCCAGAGAAAACAAACCAAGTTTATCCAGCCTGTCTTGATAGCACATGCCCTCTAAACCAGGCAGAGTCCTGGTAAACCTCTTCTGAACCCTCTCCAAAGCATCAATATCCTTCCTATAGTGGGGTGACCATAAGTGTACAAAATACACCGGATGTGGCCTAACCAGAGTCTTATAAAGTTACAACATAACCTCTTGGATTTTGAACTCAGCCTCGACTAATAAAAGCAAATATTCCATAAACCTTCTTAACCACCCTATCAACCTTTGTAGCCACTTTCATGGAGCTATGGGCTTGGACCCCAAGATCTCTCTGCTCTGTAACACTGTTAAGGATCTTGCTCTACCAAGGTGCAGCACCTCGCATTTATCTGGGTTAAACTCCATCTGCCACTTCTCAGCCCATATCTGCAACTGATCCATACCGTGCTGTATTCTTTCCCAGTCTTCAATCTTGACATCATTCGCAAATTTACTAACCCACCCATCTACATTTTCATCCAGGTCACTGATATACATCACAAACAGCAGAGGTCCCAGCACAGATCCCTGTGGAACACCACTAATTATAGACCTCCAGCTCGAATAAGTTCCTTCCACCACTACCCTCTGTCCTCTATGTGTGTGCACACCAGTTCTGAATCCAAACAGCCAATTCGCTGTGGACCCCATGCATCTTAATCTTCTGGATTAGCCTCCCATAAGGGACTTTGTCAAATGTCTTACTAAAATCCATGTAAGCAAAATCCACTGCCCTACCCTCATCAATCTCTCTTGACACCTTGTCAAAAAACTCAATCAAGTTAGTGAGGCACGATCTGCCACACACAAAGCCATTCTGAATCTCCCTAATTAGGCCATGGGTTTCCAAATGTTCATATATCCCATCCTTGAGAATTTTCTCCAGCAATTTCCCTACAACTGATGTGAGACTTACCAGTCTACAGGTCCCAGGACTTTCTTTTGTTCCCTTCTTAAATAGAGGAACAACATTAGCCACTCACCAGTCCGCTCGGACCTCACCAGTGGCTAGAGAGGCCACAAAGATCCTGGTCAAGGGCCCAGCCATCTGGTGTCTTGCCTCCTTCAATAATCTGGGGTAAATTCCATCAGGCCCTTGGGACTTATCCACCTTAATACTCATTAGGAGACCCAACACTTCCTCGCCCTTGATCTCTAAATGCCCTAACATATTTATACACTCAGCACTGATCTCCTGCTCCTCCATATCCTTTTCCTTGGTAAATACTGAAGCAGAGTACAGTACTCGTTAAGTATCTCATTCATATTCTCCACATCCAAGCAAATGTTCCCCCCTTTATCCTTGGGTGATCCTACCCTCTCCCTAGTTATAGAAACATAGAAACCCTACAGCAGAATACAGGTCCTTCGGCCCACAAAGTGGTGCCAAACATGTCCTTACCTTAGAAATGACTAGGGTTACCCATAGCCCTCTATTTTTCTAAGCTCCATGTACCTATCCAAAAGTCTCTTAAAAGACCCTATCGTATCTGCCTCCACCACCATTGCCGGCAGCCCATTCCACGCACTCACCACTCTCTGAGTAAAAAACTTACCCCTGACATTTCCTCTGTTCCTACTCCTAAGCCTGTGTCCTCTTGTGGCAACCATTTCAGCCCTGGGAAAAAGCCTCTGACTATCCACACGATCAATTCCTCTCATCATCTTTTACACCTCTATCAGGTCACCTCTCATCCTCCGTCGCTCCAAGGAGTAAAGGCCGAGCTCACTCAACCTATTCTCATAAGCCATGCTCCCCAATCCAGGCAACATCCTTGTAAATCTCCTCTGCACCCTTTCTATAGCTTCCACATCCTTCCTGTAGTGAGGTGACCAGAACTGAGCACAGTACTCCATGTGGGGTCTGACCAGGGTCCTATATAGCTGCAACATTACCTCTTGGCTCCTAAATTCAATTCCACGATTGATGAAAGCCAATACACTGTTATCCTCTTGCTCTTGATGTATGTAAAGAATGCCTCGGGATTCAACTTAATCCTTTTTGCCAAAGACTTTACATGACACCTCTTGTCTTCATAATTTTCTTCTTTAGTTCTTTCCTGGCTTCTTTAAACTCCTTATGTGCTTCATTTGATCCTGACTTCTGAAGCTTTACGTACTTTTTCTTTTTCTTCTTGACTAAATTCATCACCTCTGGACATCCAAGGTTTTCTTATCTTTCCATCCCAGGACTTCCTTCTAACAGGAACATACTTTTCCTGTACTCTATGCAGTTCATCTTTAAACACCCTCCACATGTCGATGTGGGCTTGCCAAAGAAAAGGTGTTCCCAATTAACATTTCTTAGTTCCTGCCTAACGCCCTTGTCATTTGCCCTAATCCATTTTAGAACTCTCCCACAAAGACCATACCTATCCTAAAAGTTAGAGCTGTGGCCACTGATCCCTGACTGCTCAGCCACTGAAAGGTCAGTCACCTGGCCAGGCTCATTACCCAACACCAGGTCCAGTACCACCCCTCCTTTCATCCGACCATCCACATATTGATTTAAGAAACCTTCCTGGACACACTTAACAAAGTCTGCCCCATCTAAACCACTTGCTGTAAGAAGGTCCCAGTTTATATAGGGAAGTTGAAACCCCCCATGGCAACAGCCCTATTATTTTTACACTTTTCTTTAATCCGATTACAGTACATATCTGTTCCTCAATGTTCCGGCGACTGTTAGGTGGTCTGTAGTACCATCCCATCAGTGTGAGTGCACATATCTATTCCTGAGTTCTACCCAAGTGGACTGTGTCTGACCCCTCTGTTATGTCTCCCCTGAGAGCAGTTGTGTTATTGTCCCTGATTCGTAGTGCTTCACCTCCACCCCCCCACCCCACTCCCACTGTTTTACCTCCTCCTCTATCTTTTCTTAAACTTCGAAAACCTGGGATATTAATCATGCATTCCTGCCCCCAGGTTTAAGGTGAGAGGAGAGAGATTTAAAAGGAACCCACAGGGTGGCCTGTAACTGGGGTGGCCGAGGCAGGTACGTTAACATTTAAAAAGTACTTGGACAGGTACATGGATAGGAAATATTTAGAGGGATATGGACAGGTACATGGATAGGAATGGTTTAGAGGGATATGGACGGGTAAATGGATAGGAAAGGTTTAGAGGGATATGGACAAGTACATGGATAAGAAAGGCTTAGAGGGATATGGACAGGTACACAGATAGCAAAGGTTCAGAGGGATATGGACAGGTACACAGATAGCAAAGGTTTAGAGGGATATGGACAGGTACACAGATAGCAAAGGTTTAGAGGGATATGGACAGGTACACAGATAGCAAAGGTTTAGAGGGATATGGACAGGTACAGATAGGAAAGGTTTAGAGGGATATGGACAGGTACATGGATAGGAAAGGTTTAGAGGGATATGGACAGGTACACAGATAGGAAAGGTTTAGAGGGATGTAGACAGGTAAATGGATAGGAAAGGTTTAGAGGGATAGGGACAGGTACACAGATAGGAAAGGTTTAGAGGGATGTAGACAGGTAAATGGATAGGAAAGGTTTAGAGGGATATGGACAGGTACACAGATAGGAAAGGTTTAGAGGGATGTAGACAGGTAAATGGATAGGAAAGGTTTAGAGGGATAGGGACAGGTACACAGATAGGAAAGGTTTAAAGGGATAGGGACAGGTACACAGATAGCAAAAGGTTTAGAGGATTATGGGCCACACATAGGAAAATGGAACTAGCTTATATGTGCTGTTTGGGCTGAGTGTTCACTTCCTTGTTGTACATCTCTTTCACTCTCTGACTCCTTGGAAGAGGTAACTAATGCTAGAGGGCTTAGGTTTAAGGTGAGGACCAAGAGGTTTAGATTGGATCTGAGGGAGTGTTTTTTCACTCGGAGGGTGGTTACAATTTGGAAGGTATTGACTGGGAAGGGGGTGGATCCAGGTGTTACTACAAAATTTAAAAAGTATCTCATAAATCACTTGAATCACAAACAATCTGCTGGATGAACTTAGCTGAACAAGCAGAACCTGTGGGCGAAAACAATTCTTTTTTATCAATAATTCTTTCCCCAAACCACTCCCACCTCACAAATGTGCCCTTACCTGCTGAGTTCCTCCAGTAGATAGTACGCTGCTTCATTTGTACTCTCTTGTATCCATTGGAATCACCGAGATCTATTCGGGCTTGTATTGTGGGCCACGGACCAAGTGCTGGTAAATGGGATAGTATAGGTTCTTGATGGTTAGCACAAACATTGTGGGCTGAAGGGCCTATTTCTGGGTTCTGTGACTCTACAAGTTCTTCTCTTATTTGGCAAATTCAAGCTTGACGCATCATTTCTTTTCTGAATGTCACACAGGTAAATTCTATGACACCAAGGCAACTTTAACCTAACTTCTCACTGGCGAGTTGATGAGATGGTATGCACTGCTGGTTTTGAAACCAGCCTGATGTCGGGTTCCACTGAGAAAGAGCAGGGTGGGTGGGGTGTGGGGCAATGGTCTCCATGTCTCCTAGTTTCCAAACCAACATTACACACACAGCGTTAGACAAACAAATTATCTGACTATTTCCCCATTTCTAAGCTCACTGTTGTAATGTAGAAAACACTGGAGCTCTGCTCAAACTGATATCGTGTTTTCCTATATTAAAACAGTGAATGGAGAAAGTATTTCACTGGCTGTAATGCATCTTGCAGTTGTGAAGGATGAACAAATGCCTTAGTATTCTTCCTGACTCTATGAGATTCCCAGCTAGGTTAGATTTACCTCCTTGGACCAGCCCCTCCTGGGATTGTCTACAATATTGGCATCCTGAGCAAGTTCACCCCAGACATACTCCATTGATCTGGAAAGCATCTGCTGTCTCTTTGTCGAGTGTTGTAACTCAGCCTGGGTCACTGCTCATCTGTTTTACTGTTACTCATCTTTTTTTCAGGTTCTCCCCATAACTGGTTCTAAACATTTTGTCTGTCCTAGTCAGCAACACACAAAATGCTGGAGATACTCAGCAAACCTATGGTGGAGAATAAACAATCAAGACCTTTCATCAGGACTGGAAAAAAAGTGAGCAGAAGCCAGAATAAGAGGGTGCATGGGGAGAAGGACAAGCTGGCAGGTGTTAGGTAAGACCAGATGAGGGGGAAGTTGGGGAGGTGGGATGAAGTAAGAAACTGGGAGCTAGTAGGTGGAAGAGGTAAAGGGCTGAGGATGAAAAAATCCAATAAGAAAAGACAGTGGACCATGGAAGAAAGGGAAGGATGAGGGGAACCAGAGAGAGGTGATGGGCAAGTGAGAAGAGAAGGGGTGAGAGGTAACCAGAATGGGGAATGGGAAAAGAAAGAAAGGAGAGGGAAGAGTAATTACCAGAAGTTAGTGAAATCGATATTCATGCCCTGAGGTCGGATGTTACCCAAATGCAATATAAAGGTTTGTCAGGAAGTGTAGAGGAGGCTTGACCTAAAAAAAGAGCAGTGGAGACCATTCAGGGATGAACAGTAACTTTAATAATAGACTGAAAAAAGATACTGAACACTACAGGCAACAAGGTAACTGATGGCAAGGAGCAACTGCTCGAGGCTTGCTGGTTTGATGGGTGAACAAAGTACAGTGGATGCAAGCTGGGTTCAAATAGGTCGCAGGTGATGACTTGGAAATGAGTGGCAGGCGACTCGTGTTAGATGGATGAGACTAGGATGTACCTGCCTATGCAGGCCTGACAGAACCACCCCCCCCACCCCGCCCCATCTTTTGGCTGGCAAGATGGCCCAGGACGATCCAGCTGGGTCTGGTTGAACTCCTTGATGAGCATTGGAACCAAGATGAAACAGGATGGCACCAGAGACCTCTACTCTGGGCCATACCCTTCCCAGTTGTCCAGGCACTCTACACCCCGCCCGCAACGACGTGAACTTATCAACCAGTGAACTGTGTACACTGGACCACTTTCCACCATCCTTGGTTCCAGAGGTGCAGGCTCAGGTGGATTGAGTGGTCCATGAACACCAGGCTTGAGGCAGGACATGTGGAAGGTAGGTGTTTTCCTGAGGGACAGTGGCACTGGAAATGGTCAGTGACTGGATTAAAGGGATCAATAAACTGGGGTGAGAGCTTGGGGAGTCGATGGACAGGGGCAGATCACGGCTGGACAGCCAGACATGGTCCTGAGCCCGGAGTCATCTGGCTGTGTGTCAATGCTGGTTAGCCTAGCAGCAGTAGGCACAGTTCGCGGCTAAGATGGCCCTCTGTGCCCCCTTCCAAGCATTCTGGCATTGGCAAATCAGGGCCCTGGTAGACGGGACCTCCACTGTTGGCTCCTACATGGGAACAATGGGGGCTGGTAGCCACGAAGCACTTTAGAGGGTGACATACCCACGGCAGAGGAGGTGTGTAGATTGTGGGACAGCTTGGCCCAGAGCAGATACCTCTTCCATGTGGAAGGGTTAGAGGTGGTGAAGCTTCACAGAAACTTCACTTGCTGATTGGCTCTTTTTGATTGACCATTGGTCTGCAGATGATAGCCAGAGGACAACCTCACTGGGCTGCAGAGGGGGGAGCAGAAAGCTCGCCAAAAGCAGGAGGCTGACAACGAATGTGCAGATACGGTACAATCCAATCAACAGTTCACTGGCTTTTAATAAAAACTGTGCAGAAATAAAAGAAAAGTAAATGCTAGGCCAACAGGGCTATTAATCAGAACTTTCAAACTAAACTAATGTAGATACAGCAGCTCAGTAGTAGCAAAAGAAATGCTGAAAGACTAAACAAACTTGGTAGACACGGTCTTGGGGATCCTTGGAGAAGATGAGGATGTCATTGAGGTAGATGAACACATGCCTGTAGCATGTCAAAGGACATTGCTGATGAAGTCTTGGGAAACAGCTGGACTATCGGAAAGTCTGAAAGGCATCACCAGGTATTCGTATTAGCCAGTGGATGTAATGAACAGTCTTCCACTCATCTCCTTGGCTGATGCAAATCTGGTTTTACACACTCTGTAAACCCCAGTTTGGTGAAGATCTGGTCCCTGCAGAGTGTTTCAAATATTCTTCCATCAAGGAGAGAGAATTAACAGTTCTTACTGGTGATTTTTTGAGTCCACAGTGGTTGACGCAGGGAGTAGGAGGAAGGCTTTGGGGTCCTAATGATTTTACTGTCACTCATTCTTTGGAGTACTCTTCTGTTTTCGTGGATGTCTGCGAAGAACAAGAATTTCAGATTGTATATTGTATACATTCTCTGATATCAAATGGAACTATTGAACTATAACTTTCTTTTTTGACAAAGAAGCTCCCTGCACTGGCTGAGGACCGGGATGGTTGAATGAAGCTGTGCTGAAGCACTTTGTCAGTATAGTCATTCATGGCTTGGGTCGCGGGAGGGCAAAGGAGAACAGCTGACTGCGGGGAGGGGTGGTGCCTGGGAGGAGGTCGATCGCACGGTTGAGTGGCCTGGAAGATGGCAGAGTAGCGGCTTCACTTTTACTGAAAGTGATGGTTAAATCATGGTATTCCTGTAGGAGTTTGGTGAGCTCGAGAGTTTCCTTCGTCTCCATGGATTTATGGGAAAAAGTCAGCTGAGATGGCAGGCCAGTGGTCCGGTATGTGAGTCCGCCAACTCAGCAGTGAACCAGACGACCAGGTGAAGTGAGGGCTGTGAGTGGAGAACCGGGGTAAACCAAGATGGGCTCAAGTGCCTTTTCTTCCTTCTTCCACTTCGAGCACCTATAGCTACCTTACGTTTGTAACCTCCAGATGTGGGGATTCTGTTGCATTCCAGGTTGGCCTCCAATTTTTCTAAAATTAAGGTCTGCCTAAACCATGCCTGCCTGCATTGTAACTTGTACCAAATCCCGTTAACTCATGAGCAGTGGTAATGCCTTAATTTTAAAATACTCATCCCTGTTTTAAAATTGATCAGTGACACTCTCCATATCTCTCTCAGTAACCCCTTCCCTTCTCTGAGGAGTGTCACCTTGTCACACTGTCATGGTGGAGAGGCTTGTGAGTTCCTGAGGTCCTGAGAAGCGTCTGGAGCTCAGCTCCCAGTGGGATAACAAGGGCAAGGTTCGAGACAAAGAGCAATCCATCCAAGACCTCAGTGATGGAGCTGGCAGAAAATGACGATGCATCACAGCAGCTGTGAAGGCAGAGGAAGACTGCGGCAGTAAAGGAACTCCCCAGTCATCTTGCACTCTATTCCACTGGACCCTGATTCCAATCTGTCAAAGACCGTGCGGAACCTGCCCGTGCATCAGTCTCCCCAGGATAAACACAGTCAGGCATAGGTGTTCTCCATTAGGGGAATCTCTTAATTAAATCCCTGATTCACTAATAGAGATCACCTTAGGAGAACATCGTACTCGAATCAACGGATCACATTACTATTGTTGGATCGATTTGCCACGGTGTTTATACAACTCTTATGTACCCCTGATCAGTCGATATAGAGTGTTTGTTTTCAGCTACCAAAGTCATTAGTTTTAGCATTCTCTTCCAGAGGGAATTAAGGCGTCCTCTTTGGCCATTTGCCCTAATATCTCTTTACATGACTGCTTATCCAACTTGTTTGACCAACAATCCACTAATGCAACTGGAGCTGCTGCATCACAGTTCTTGAGACCCAGGTTCATTCACAACCTGGGGGTACTGTCTGTGTAGAGTTCGCACTTTCTTCCTGTGATGATGTGAGGTTTTTTTCTCTCTGAGTACTCTGGTTCGCACCCACATCCTATTAGTAGGTTAATTGGTCCCTGTAACTTGTTCCTGATATATAGGGGAGTGGTAGAATCTGGAAAAAGTTGATGAAAATGTGGGGAGAATGAAATGGATTAGGGTAGATTGGCATAGAAATGGGTGGTTGATGGTCGAGATAGATACATTAGGCTGAAGTTCCCATTTCTATGCTGTTTCTCTCTATAACTCTGAAGTGGTCTGGGTGTTTGACTACATAAATGCAAGCAGCTGTTACTAACATCTTGTCCTATACAGCCTGGGGATAAGAACAATAATCAGCCGAGCTGATCCTTACCATCCCTTTCCTCTTGAACTTCATATGCTATTTAAAAGATCCAGTTTTTATGGAAGCCATCAATGTTCGACAAGCATAATTGGCAGACTCGGGCCACTGTTTACTTGAGTTTGAGTCATCTCCATTTGCTTCTGAAGATATGATTTGTTTGATCTCTCTTGTCTGCATTGCCTCCCTCCTGATAGCTAAATTGATTTAGTTTCCAATTTCATTTTTGCATTCACAACTTCCTGAAACCTTGGATAGTTATTTGTTTTCACGCCTGTCTAGGGCTTTTGCTTGTGATTTTGATGTTGTTAAACTTATTTAGCAAATCACCCATAATTGACAGTCTCCAATGAGTATCTCCTTCAATAACTATCTCAGTAAGTAACTGGGAGGTTAGCCATTTCAGTTCATCCTTTCTCTCAAGCACATTAGGGCTTTCAAACTTTGGTAACAATTTGCCTCCCTAGGTCTTTTCCTTCTTACTTATTATGACACAGAAAAAGGCACTGAGCACATCAGGGCCAGCAGAGCAGCCCCACCAGTTCCATCCTTGTCATTTCCCGACATCCTTGCTAAATATTTTCTCTCCAGCATACACCGACAGGAGTTCAGTGATGGCCCAAGTGCAGAGGGAGAGGCACAGACACTGAATGAGCAGTTCAGTGAGTTTTAGTAAAAACTGTACAGAACACAGGAAAATAATAAATGCTAGGTCAACAGGACTGCTAACTAAAACCTTACACCGTCACTGTGGCTCAAAAGCAGTAACGGAGAACTAAATACCGCTCTTTTAACAGCATCTATCTGAATCATTAATCTTCTTTCCCAGAACATGGACTAATGTATGCAGGGAGGTTGACATCGCCATGCTTCGATCAAGACTTGACAAGATTGAAACAAAAGGAGAAGAGTTAAGTACAATTACAAAGAAACCCTAATTGGCTGGAATGTGTGCATTCACACTTGCATCATTGCTTTCTTCTTTCTGCAATTCCCTGCGAGAGCGCCCAGGCATCATGGCCGTGTCCACGGTTGTGACATACACATCAGCTGCCCTTTGATTTTTTTTATCCACATACAGTTAAACGCTGATAGTCCACTATCTGACTATTTAGAGGTCCCGATGATTTGGCATTTGGCTCACCAGGTGATCGTTGCCATGTTTCCCTGATTCTCCCCAGAGTTTGCACTACCCCAAGGTTCACTGGGTTTCAGTGCTTTCCTGAGAATCACTGGGTCCCAAATTCCCACCGTCCCTGAGATTCACTGGGTCCCAGGTTCCCACCCTTGCCAAGGCTCACCAAGTCTCAGAATCCCACTCTCCCCAAGACTTAGGGGGTCCCAGATTCCCACTTCGCAAGACTCACAGGGTCCCCACTCTTTTCTGAGACTTAGTGAATCCCCACATACACCCAGATTCATTTGGTTCCCAGTTCCAATCAGTCCCCTGAAACTGATGGAGAATTTATTATAATCTGAATCACTTTATTGCCAGTATGTGAAACATACCAGAACTGATTGTGGTTCAGTGCCAAGCATAATGCACCAGGCCAAAACCATAACATGTAAGACAATAATAGCCAACAATTTACAAGACAATAGTGCAAACAGCCATGAGCAATGAATAATGAAGAGAACGGTCACATGCTCAAACGTCAATAATCAAACTTAAATAAATGTAAACATATGAACAGACTCCATAATTATCAACAGAACAAGGAGAGCAGGAAAGACCATCGAACAGATGTTATGCAGGGACAGTTAGGGTATTATACCTGAGTGAGTTTTGTTGATAAACTGGATTGCTACAGGAAAGAAGCTTTGGAGAGATGACGAGTAGACCTGGTGGTAATGGACTTGCGGCGTCACCCTGATGGTAATTTGGTGAATAGGTGACTGCTCGGGTGACTGGAGTCTGCAGTAATTTTTTCAGCTCTGGCAATGAAGAGGTTTTTTAATGTCAGTAGCTCACAGCCAATGATCTTTACCGGTGAGTGGACCACTCATCGCAACCTGGACATGGAGAGGGAGGAGGGGCTGAGAAATCAAACAGTGATAGAGATGGTCACAATACTCTCAATGATGGCTAAGTAAAAATTCATCAGGGTATGCTCTGCAGTGGTAAGTTTCCTAAGCTGGCATAGGAAGAACAATCTCTGTGCAATATTACAAAAAAAGTTAATTACAAGTCTAATAAATAGTTTAGAAAACCGGCTAGTTCCAACACCAGCAAAGTCCTAAATTTGCTAGATTGTGCCTACAGTGAGGGTCATTTGCAGTTTTGGAGGTGGGTGGAAACCAAAGAAGCTTCCAGAAAGTGACACCCACAGGGAGAACGTGTACACAAACAGCGTCCAAAGTCAGGATCAAATGTGTATCTGCTGAACAAGATTTTGTCTTAAAACCTATCTCCTTGATGAAGCTTTGCACCAACATTCTTAACAATTCCCTCAACGTCGAGTTTAGTTTGAATAAATTCACAAGGATTTATTCTAAGTGCAAGTTCTGTTATTATCATGCAGAAGTCTCTTGCCATCGCCAGCAGCTCCTTTCTTTCTTTCTTTTTTAATCTTTTTATTAATTTCATAACATAGAAACAAAACATAGCAATAATACAAATAGTAGGAGATATATTGTTACACTTAAAATAAGTAATTGTAAGACCAAATAGTGTAAATTAACAAAGCTCCCAATCGTGTAAAACTAACAATGAGTAATACAAAGCAAAAAAAACTGGAAAAAAAACATAAAAAATAAAAAAAAATTAAAAAAAACAAACCCCATCCCCCCCAAAAAACTAAACAGAATTAGTCAACTAAACTAAAGACTTGGGCAGTACTAACAACGTAAAAATGGGAAAGAAGAAAACCTTAGTGTCGGCAACTCCATTCCTCTCAACCAACAGTACAGAGAGAGAAAACAAGTTTGGAAACGATCAAATTACATCAAATGAAAATGCTGAATGAATGGCCTCCAAGTTTTTTCAAATTTAATGGAAGGGTCATAAACCGCACTTCTAATTTTTTCCAAATTCAAACACACCATAGTTTGTGAAAACCAATGAAATACAGTAGGAGGGTTAATCTCTTTCCAATTCAACAGAATGGATCTTATAGCCATTAGAGTAAGAAATGCAATCATCCTACGTGATGAAGAGGTTAAATAATTTGAATCTATCATTGGTAATCCAAAGATAGCAGTAATTGGATGAGGTTGTAAATCTATATTCAAGACCGTTGAAATAATACCAAAAATATCTTTCCAGCAAAGGACGTGACCAAAACATGTGGGTTAAAGAAGCTATCTCGGAATAGCATCTGTCACATATTGGATTAATATAAGAGTAATAACGAGATAGTTTATCTTTGGACATACGAGCCCTATGCACTACTTTAAACTGTATCAACCTATGTTTAGCACATACAGAGGATGAATTCACCAACTGAAGAATTTTTTCCCATTTTTCAGTCGGTATATTAATCTCAAGTTCTCTTTCCCAGTCAGCTTTAATTTTATTAGAAGCATCAGGACATAAATTCATAATTATATTATATATAATTGCTATTACACTTTTCTGAGAAAAATTTAAATCTAAAATTTTTTCCAAAGTGTCCATTGGATATGGATGTGGAAAATTAAGAGAAACAGTAACTAAAAAGTTTCTTACCTGTAGATATCTAAAAAAGTGAGATCTGGGTAAGTTATATTTATTAGAAAGGTGATCAAAAGACATAAAACAATTATCCAAAAATAAATAGCGAAAAGATATTATACCTTTGGTTTTCCAATCAGAGTAAGTTTGATCCATAGTGGAAGGTTGAAAAAGGAAATTTGATATAATGGGACTTGCTAGAATAAATTGATTAAACCCAAAAAATCTCCGAAATTGAAACCATATACGTAAAGTGTGCTTAACTATTGGGTTACTCATTTGTTTATACGATTTAAAAGAAGTAAAAGGAAGCAAAGTTCCTAAAACCGAACCCAAAGAAAACCCATGTAATGAATAACATTCAAAATTTACCCAATGTGGATTTAAAGATACGTCCAAATCTCGTAACCAAAATTTTAAATATCGAATATTAATTGCCCAATAATAGAATCTAAAATTTGGGAGGGCAAGCCCCACCTCCTTTTTAGATTTCTGTAAATACCTTTTACCTAACCTAGGATTTTTATTCTACCAAATATATGAGGAAATTTTTGAATCTATGTTATCGAAAAAAGATTTTGGGATAAAAATTGGAACCGATTGAAATACTTACAAAAATTTGGGCAAAATGATCATCTTAATAGCATTAATCTGATCAATCAAAGACAAAGAGATTGGTGACCATTTAGTAAACAAAAGTTTAATCTGATCAATTAAAGGTAAAAAATTAGCTTTAAATAAATCTTTATATTTTTTCGTAATTGTTATCCCTAAATATATAAATGAATCAGTAACCAATTTAAATGATAAACGACCATAAATAGGTACCTGCTTATTTAAAGGGAATAATTCACTCTTATTAAGATCCAATTTGTAACCAGAGAAGATCCTAAATTGAGCCAACAAACCTAGAATAGCAGGAATTAACCTCCGGATTAGAGATGTACAACAACAAATCATCTGCATATAATGATAATTTATGTATTTCGTTTCCACGGGTAATACCAACAATATTTGGCGTGTCACGAATAGCAATTGCTAAAGGTTCAAGAGCAATATTAAATAGTAAAGGACTAAGAGGGCAACCTTGCCTAGTACCACGAAAAAGACGAAAAAAAGGAGATCTATGATTATTTGTACAAACCGAGGCTACCGGGGAGTAATATAACAATTTAATCCAAGATATAAATGTCAAACTAAAATTAAATTTCTCAAAAACCTTAAATAAATAAGGCCATTCAACTCTGTCAAAGGCTTTCTCAGCATCTAATGAGATAATACACTCCGGGGTAATGAGTGAGGGGGTATAAACAATATTCATTAACCTCCTAATATTAAAGGATGAATAGCGATTTTTAATAAATCTGGTTTGATCCATGGATATAAATTGAGGTAACACCTTCTCTAACCTAGTTGCTAGAAATTTTGAAAAAATTTTTGAATCTACATTCAAAAGAGATATCGGTCTGTATGATGCACAATCAGTAGGATCTTTATTCTTTTTAAGAATTAGAGAAATAGAGGCTTCATAAAACGATTGTGGTAATTTACCTAAACTGATTGCTTCCTTGAATATTCTAGACAACTTTGGAGAGAGAATAGAGGAAAAGAATTAAAAAAATTCCACTGTAAACCCGTCCAGACCGGGTGCTTTACCAGAATTCAGTGATGAGATTGCAGTTATTATTTCTTCCTCTGAAATGGAAGTTTCTAATGATAAGCAATCTTCGGGTGATAATTTCGGAAAATTCAACTTACTTAAAAAATCATGCATGAAATTAGAATCATGAGGAAAATCAGAGTGATATAAAGAGGTATAAAATTCTTGAAAGGTTTGGTTTATCCCAGCATGATCAACTGTGAAAGTATCATCTTGTTTGCGAATCTTAGTAATTTGACGTTTAACCGAATCAAATTTCAATTGGTTAGCCAGTAATTTACCCGATTTATCGCTATGAATATAAAAATCTCTTCTAGTTCTCATTAATTGATTTTTGATCGAGGATGTTAGTAATAAGCTATGTTCCAATTGAAGTTCAACTCTGTGTTTGTACAGCTCCTTACTGGGAGAAATAGCATATTTTTATATCGATTACTTTAATTTTATCAACCAACAGAAGTATTTCATTGTTAACACGTCTTTTCAAACCAGCCGAATAGGAAATAATCTGACCACGGATATAGGAGTCTAGCAGCTCCTGCTAGACCCTGCAGTTGTCTCACACTGAGAAGTTGCTTCACCTTCAATGATCAGTTGGTCACATGACAGGCTCCAAATATACTGTTGATCACTGTGAACAGAAATGATAAGCAAATCTTACTCTCGTTACATTTCAGAAACTGCTACCCTAAAAAAAATGACTTGATAAGCTTCTCTGACTGTATGTTGTGGGTTTCGACACAATGGATATCGGTAAGTGGAGTGTTCAAGGTCCGTTTCATCAATTCCACACAAAATCCATACTGACACTCTAGTCAACTGATGAAGGAGCACCATCTTGACCAAGCTCATCATTCTGATGAAATATGAGATGCTTCTCTACTCAGGTGGGTAAGAAAAGATCCCATGTCACTGTTTTGAAGAGCAAAGAGCTTCTTTGTCCAGAACATTATTCATCCTTCAACCAATATCTAAAGCAGGCTGCACAATTATTTATTAGTAACATATACAAAATGCTATAGGAACACAGAAATAAAGAGATAACATTTCAGGATCAAACCCTTCATCAGGACTCTTTGTTCTTTATTCCTTATTTATTTATTCCTCTCCATAGATGTTGCCTGACCTGCTGAGTTCCTCCAGCAATTTCTACATGTTACTCTGGACTTCCAGCATCTGTGAAATTTCTTGAGTTTATTAGAAAAATAGAGGACCATGGGTAACCCTAGGTAATTTCTAAAGTAAGCACATGTTCGGCACAGCATTGTAGGTGGACTAGCTGGAGAATCTCATAGCATAGTGACTGAAGATTAGTGACACACCCCATAATGTGTGCACCAGGAATTAGAGCCGTGCCTTTCAGAGATTGGTGGTAGATCCATGACTTGACCACCAGAGTTGAAGATTGGTCCATGAGCTTAGGTTTGATCATGGCTGCTTTGGAAGGCATACAGTTCAATTTAACAGGATGGCTTTGGGCTTGACAATAGTTAATTATCAGGGAAAGTTATGTCAAATTAACTGTCATAGTAGATAATAAAATAACTGAAATAACTCTTATGACTCAAACATACTTTTTACTCATTTGCTTAAGGAGAACAGCATGGGCCCCTGTCACTCACATTGTTCTGAAGTCTGAATAGCAAACTGCTATTTTTATACAGAATTGGCTTATCAGTTTTGGATATTGATCATTATAAATGGTATATGTTTGAATTCCTTGCTTACACGAGCAAGCGTGATTCACAATAGAGGTGGTAAATTCAATCGAAACTTCGAGTGGACAGCCGATGATATTTTGAAGTTAGTAAAGGCAATAGAGCCTTAGTTGTTGAGTATGTTTTACATCCTTCCGTTATCCTTATCTCATCTTTCTCTGGTACCCCCTACTGTATATAGGGATGCTACGCTCTAGGAAGAACTTTCTGGAAGAGCTTCACTCGTTTAGTGTGAATACACACCACTGCAGTCTATTTCATCTGTAGTAAGCAGAGGAGTCTCCAGTAGTTTTCCTTGACTACAACTTCCCCAAATTATCATTGTCATTACTGTATCTGGTGTTCCCAGTGTGGCCTCCTGTATATTGGTGAGACCTGACATAGATTGGGAGACCGCTTCGCCGAGCACCTACACTCCATCCACCAGTAAAAGTAGGATCTCCAAGTAGCCACACATTTCAATTCCACTTCCCATTCCCAGTCCATGGCCTCCTCTACACCAGCAATGAGGCCACACTTCGGCTGAAGGAGCAACACCTTATATTCCATCTGGGTAGCCTCCAGCTTGATGGCATGAATATTGATTTCTTCAACTTCTGGTAATTGCCCCCTGCCCCCTCACCATTCCCCCATTCCCATTTCCCTTAACCTTACCTTTTTACCTGCCCATCACCTCCCTCTGGTACTTCTCCCCCTTCCCTTTCTTCCATGGTCGTCTAAACTCTCCTATCAGATTCCTCCTCCTCCAACCCGTTATCCCTTTCACCAATCAACTTCCCAGCTCTTTACGTCACTCCTCCCCCATCCTGGATTCTCCTATCACCTGCCACCTTGTGCTTTTTCCTACCTTGCCCCCACCTTCTTACACTGACTTCTCCCCTTCCTTTCCAGTCCTGAAGAAGGGTCTCAGCTGAAACATTGCCGTTTTACTCTTTTCCACAGTTGTTACCTGGCCTGCTGAGTTCCTCCAGCTTTTTGTGTGTGTTGCTCTGCCAGCAAGGTTCATTCTCTTTGCTGTGGCTGTGAAAATGTTGCTGTACCATGGATTTTCTTTGAGACTTTGTCATGCCCATTTTGGTTGGATGTATTTCTGGACCTCTGACCTCCGATTTGCTCACCCAGTGAAAGAGCTTTTTACTCATCACTAATATGAAGTATTCAAAAAAAATGGAAAACACGTTCATTTTTTAATGCCTCAGTTGCTTTTCTCCTGGGTTACCTGCATATTGTTCAGATTAATCTTCAAACTTTGAAGATCCTAGGACAACACTGGCAAGTTTACAACATAAAAATCCGTACTGTTAATGTGTGCCACCTTCAATATTCACACTAGATGTGTTACCTCTGACCTTACTGAGTCAGGGTGAGCCAGCTGAGAGCTATCAATGCACTGTTTATCTTTAGCTCTGCACAAAGTACAGGTATGTGCAAACCTATGTGAATGATTTATTATAGATTGCTCTCTTAAAGGGGCAGTATCAGTACTGACATAAGGGACTGTGACACAATTGACAATGCCTTTATTTTATCGGGCAGAATTTGGGAAATGTTGTTTTTACTTATTTTTACAGTAAAATTAAATATAATAAGAACTATACTGCAGCAGAAAAAATCTGTGCACCACATTGCAGTGCATCAGGATGTAGGTTATTGGAACATTTGGTAATGGGAAGCCAAAAGAAAAAGTTTAAACAGGATGGAAAATGGTAGACCTACTTCTTGCCAGCAATGGAGAGACATGTTTGTACGGAGTGCCTTTTGCAATGTAAGGATGTTTCAAAGCCTATTGGAAACAACGGTCAATGTCGGCTTTTGCTTTTCCTTTATTGTCACTGACAGTCTGCAAGGATGTCTGATATATGGGGATTGACAGAAGCTACAGAACGTTGTAAAATTAGTCAGCTCCATCTTGGGTACTAGCCTCTGTAGTATCAAAGACATCTTCAAGGAGCAATGCCTCAGAAGGGCAACGTCCATTATTAAAGACCCCCATCACCAGGGCATGCCCTCTTCTCATTGTTACCATCAGGAAGAAGGTACAGAAGCCTGAAGGCACACACTCAGCGATTCAGGAACAGAGTCAGTATCATGTTTAATATCATTGGCATAGGTCATGAAATGTGTTAGCTTAGTAGAAGCAGTACAATGCAGTACATGATAATATAGAGAATAAATAAATAAATTAGAAAATCATTGCATTAAGTATACTGTATGTACTTGAACTAGTTAACTTAAAAACAGTGCAAAAAACAGAAATAATACAAAAACAAAAAAAAAGTGAGGTAGTGTTCATGGGTTCATTGTCCTTTTAGGAAATGGATGGCAGAGGGGAAGAAGCTGTTCCTGAATTGTTGAATGTGTGCCTTCAAGCTTCTGAACCTCCTTCCTAATAGTAAAAATGGGAAGAGGGCACGTCAGAGGCTAGTACCCAAGATGGAGCTGACTAACAGCTTCTTCCCCTCTGCCGTCTGATTCCTAAATGGACATTGAACCCATGAAAACCACCTCACTTTTTTCCTACATTATTTATTTTTGCACTATTTTTAATTTGACTATTTAATACACACACATATATGTATATTTACTATAATTGATTTACTTATTTTTTCTTTATATTATAATGTATTGCATTGTACTGCTGTCACTAAGTTGACAAATTTCATGACATATGATATTAAACCTGATTCTGATTCTGATACACACACACTGCAGCGTGATCAGATATGGTGATATTGGTCGGGACACAGATACTGGAGAAGACACTGGGAAGAACTCCCTTCCCTCTTGTAGAACAGCAGCACATGTTCTTCTACCTACATGTGAAAGAATACGAAAAGGGCTCGTTTAACATGTCGTGCAAAAGATGTCACAGACAAAAGTGCTCAGGATTTGTGCTGGAACTCACTTGGGGACATCAGTGCTAACCATTGAAAGGGGACTGGACAGTGGTTTGATGTCCTTTCACCTATCACATCTGGGGCTCCAACTGCAGTACAGGTCTCTTCTAAGGCAATAAGGGTCCTCAAAAGAGGGTTTTAGTCATTCTGACCCAAACATTGCTAATCCTTAACACAAGAAATTCTGTGGATGCTGGAAATCCAGAGCAACACATACAAAATGCTGGAGGAATTCAGCAGGTCAGGTAGCGTCTGTGGAAATGAATAAACGTTTTCAGGCTGAGATCCTTCTTCAGGACTGGAAAGTAAGGGGGAAGATGCCAGAATAAAAAGGTAGGGGGAGGGGAAGGAGGACAGCTAGAAGACAATAGGTGAAGCCAAGTGGGTGGGAAAGATAAAGGGCTGGAGATGAAGGAATCTGATAGGAGAGGAGAATGGACCATGGGAGAAAGGGAAGGAGGGGCACCAAGGAGAAGTTGGAGGCTACCTAGATGGAAAACGAAGTGTTGCTCCTCTACCCTAAGAGTGGCCTCATTGTGGCAAAAGAGGAAGCCATGGACTGACATGTCAGAACGGGACTGGAGATAGGAATTAAGATGGTTGTTCACCAGGAAATTCTGTTTTTGGTGGATGGAAAAGAGGTGTTCGACAAAACGGTCCCCCAATTTACGTTAGGTCTCATCAATGTAGAGGAGGCTGCTTCTTCGGAAGCACTGGATACAATAGACGACCCCGGTAGATTTGCAAGTGAAGTGTTGCCTCACCTAGAAGGACAGTTTGGGGCCCTGAATGGAGGTGAGGGAGGAGGTGAATAGGCAGGTGTAGTACTAATTCTGCTTACAGGGATAAGAGGGAGGTTAGGGGGAAGGAACGGATGGACAATGCAACCACTGAGGGGGAAATCCTTGCAGAAAGTGAAGAGTGGAGGGAAAGTAAAGATGTGTTTGGTGGTAGGATCCTGGTGAAGATGGTGGAAGTTGTGGAGAATGAGGAGGATGCAGAGGCTCATGGGGTGGTAGGAGAGGACAAGAGGAACTCTATCCCTGTTAAGTGGCAGGAAGATGGGTTGAGTGCGGATGTCCAGGAATTGGAGGAGTAGTGGGTGGAGGCAGCAACAATGGTGGAGGGAGTGTAACCCTGTTCTTTGAAGGAGGGCATCTCTGACTTCCTGGAAAGGAAAGCCTCATGCTGTGAATTGATGCGGCAAAGACGAAGGAACTGAAAAAAGGGAATATATTTTTACAGGAGACAGGGTGGGAAGAGGTATAGTCAAGACGCCTTAAGAATGAGTAGTTTTATCAAGGATATCGGTAGACAGTTTGTCTCCAAAGATAGAGAAGGAGAGATTGAGGAAGGGGAGGGAGGTGTCAGAAATGGACCAAGTAAATTTAAGGATAGAGTGGAAGTTGGAGGCAAAGTTCATGAACTTGACAAGCTCAGCATGGGTGCATGAAGAAGCACCAATGCAGCTATCAATGCAGGAAGAATTGGGGAGCATTAACAGGTAAGGCTTGGTACATGAACTGTAATCCTTAGGATTTGGACAGAGGCCACTGATAATTAAGAACCAATTTACAATCTTGCGCAGAGGCTGACGAGAAGATCTTCCTTGCAACAAAGGCTAAAAATCGCCCTGGCACAGTGGACAGTGATTTTCTCAGCTTGCAGTAAAGATATGTCAATGGGGAGCAGCAGAGTTGGAGATTCCAGCTGGCGTGTTAAGTTGTGTTCACCTCTAAATGACACATCTTGTCAAGCCCACTCTCTTTTCCAAAAAGTTAACTCTTCCCTGTTCAAAGAATGCCTGAGCTCTGCTTCAGAGGTATAACTTAGTTTTAAATAGCACCTTTACCTGTACAATTGGGAGAGGTAGAGAGGTGGACGGGGGAGCTGTGTTTTAGAATGTGTGCTCCTTTACTTACTAACTTGCTAAGCATGGAAAATATTTGTCAGTACTGTATTGTAACCCACCTGTTTTCTGGAATATTAGCCTTTTTAGATGTAGTCCGGTTTGCATGGTTTGAACTGCCCTAATCTGTGAGTGCTCTATGCTGATGTAATTTGAAACTATGGAGAGATTATAAAACAGGAGGTGATTCAGCCCGTTACATCTGTGTTGTTTTCCATATAGAAGCAATCCAGCTAGTCCCTCCCTCTCATTCCTACTCCATAGGCATGAATATTGTCTCTTAGATACACACCCAGTTGCCTTTTGAATGCTATCTTCCACAACCATTTTAGTGTTTACCAAACCCTTACTCACCCACCTCAACTTTACGTTAGGTTTGATTCTCATATCAATCAGCTTAATGCTCCATAATTTTTGACTTCTTTTTCCATGGGGCTAGTTTCTCTCTATTTACTTTGTCTCTACCCACTATCATTTTAAACACCCCTTTCAAAGCCTCCTCTCAAATCTTCCATTTTTCTATGTATAACTGAAGTCCCTCATCTTTTGAATCCTTGAAGTAAACCTCTTTGCATCATCCCTAAGGTTTTGACATCTTCTTAAAGTGTGGTGCCCGAAGCTGGACGCAACATTCCAGTTGTGGCCGAACCACTTTTTCATAAAAGTTCACAATGACTTCCTTATTCCTTTTCTCAATGCCTTATCTAACACTCAGGATACTGTATTTTTTTTAAAGACACCTTCTCTACCTGCCCTGTCATTTTCAATAAATTATGCACATATACGTCCAGATTTTCCTGTTCTTATATCTCTTTTAGAATTGCACGCTCTGGGTTTCATTGTCTCTTCTCATATTTCCTACTAAAATGCAGAGCTTCACTTTCTCTCCATTTCATCTGCTATCTATCTGCCTATTCCTGCTAGTCTGTTGCTATTTCATTAATCCTCCAAGTTTAGTATCATTTGCAAGTTAAAATCTGTGCCCATCACCAAAGCCTAATTATTAAACATGTCTAACTCCAAATCATTAATGCATAAAGTAAAATCATTCAACATCCAGTTGTTCAGAAATCCTGGTAATCCTGCATCTGGCTCACTCATTAATCCAGAAAATGAGCCGGGGTCTGGCTTCCAAAGCCAAGATCTGGACTAAGGGCCAGGTGTGTGGCCAGAGATAGGATTGGGAGTTTGCAAGACAAGGAAAGATACTGAAGTAAATATATTTAAGACAAGGTTGAATAGATTTTTGCATGATAGGGGAATTAAGGGTTATGGGGAAAAGGCAGGTAGGTGGAGGTGATTCCATGGTCAGGTCAGGCATGATCTTATTCAATGGCAGAGCAGGCTTGATGGGCTAGATGACCGACTCCTGCTCCTATTTCTTATGTTCTTATGAAAACAAGAAGATTTGCAGACAGAGCCAGGATCCAGAATGCTTGCATAGTTCTCACTCTCCTTAACCTCACTGGAAAATTATTACGTATAATATGCAATAACGTGAAATAATAGTATTGGTGGATTAATATGAGCCACTTGCAATGGTGCAGAAGATCTGCCAGCCCATCACCAAAACCAAGTTATTAAACATGACTGATTATCAGAGATTCGCTATATTAAGAAAAGCAGTTAACCTAGTACTGATCCCCAGAGGTCACTGCCTGAATATCCCTGACTACAAACCTACCAAACCCTGTCAAGCCTCTTCTGCCCCGCCTATGGCAAAATCTGCAGGGACCGTTTTGACCTCAGAAAGAGTTGAAGCAAGTTATCCTTCTCCTTAAGAGACTGTCTGAGAAGAGAAGTGCAACTTATGTTGTAAATGCAAATGAAAAAGAAATCACCAAAGACATAATTACATATAAAAGGATATTTAATTTGTAAATTTACTGTGTTTCTCATATGGAATTACATTTTGACTCTGTTTCTGGTTTGGGAGAGCACCGCACCCAAATTGCAGATCAAAAGGAAAGAACATTGGTTAATGTTCAAATTGTGTTTGGTTAAGTAATAACTTATTGCTTTCAATAACACTGCTGTAAACGTATAAAATTACCACATAGGTGTTACATATACAACCTGCACTTGTGCTGTCTTTGATCAGCAACCGATTGTTTTGCATCTTTGTCTAAAAAACAAAATTGTCACCAGGACAACACCCCAGGAAAAATTCAAGGGGCAAATATATAATCAGGAATTGAGCAAGATTAAAGGTATTTCTCCTTTGAAGACTTTATTAGGTAGATGTTGGTTGAGGATTTAACCAGGACCTAACGGCAGCAACTTCTCCTCACTCAAAGGTCTGTGGGTCCTAGTTCCACAAGATCAAAAGTTAGGCTGAACTAGGAGCAGGAGTAGGAAATGTGGCCTTTGAACATGCTCTGTCTTTCATCAAGATCATAGCTGATCTTCTACTTGGGGTCTGCTTTCTTGTACAATTCTTATATCCCACCACTGCTCCATTGCAGTGCTGGGGGGCAGCACCTCATTATCAGAGCAGGCATTTTTTCCAGATAAGATACTAAAACCCCATTCTCTCGTCTCTCTCACATGTTTGAGGATAGAGGGGAAGCCTTTTAGGACCGAGATTAGGAAAAACTTCTTCACACAGAGAGTGGTGAATCTGTGGAATTCTCTGCCACAGCAAACTGTTGAGGCCAGTTCATTGGCTATATTTAAGAGGGAGTTAGATATGGCCCTTGTGGCTACGGGGGTCAGGGGGTATGGAGGGAAGGCTGGGGCGGGGTTCTGAGTTGGATGATCAGCCATGATCATAATAAATGGTGGTGCAGGCTCGAAGGGCCGAATGGCCTACTCCTGCACCTATTTTCTATGTTTCTATGTTTCTATGTTTCTATGTGTGTAACATGCTCAAACTTTATCTTGGCCAAAGGGTAAAAATGGTTTCCTTAAATTTTACAAGATATATTTTATTCTTAAAATGAATAATCAAGAGACAGGATCAGTGCATATCTTTCTTTACATTAATTATGCCAGAAAGTGACTATATTCTCTTATGCCATTAAGTGTCCTCTTTAAGCAAAGTGTCTGAGTCATTTGAAAGGGGCCCGACTACTCAGTATCGAATTCCAGCAGGACTTTAGACTGCGCTCCTTACTCATACAGCCTTTGCAGTGGCAGCACTGATAATCAGTGCACCCCAGAATAGGCCAGCTTTGGCTTACAGGCATCTCCGTACTGTACACTTGAAGAGCAACAGGTTTCGGGCAGACCAAAGTGTGAGTTGATGATGTTTGTCTTGGTGTGCATGCCTGGGAACAGATGTTTGGAACAACCTTCAACAATAACCTTGCATTTCTTTCCAGACTTTTTTTATATATCAAAAGCACAGTCCACAAAGAGGTGAGCAATTGTCCTTTCCTCATCACAGCCGCCCTGAGGGCAGTCTGCATTGGGAACAATACTGACTGCATGGGAAGGATCTGACAAAGGAAGGTCCTTCTCATTGCCAGCCAAGGAAAGTCTTGTTGCTTTTTGTTTGTGGATTCTGGCTGTTCTGCTAATAGACTATTGCCATACTTGTTATTTACCATTAATTTTGCCCTGAGGTGCTAGATAAACAAATTAGGTGCAATTTACATGGTGCAATATGTGTGTGTTTCATGCAGCCACTTCTGCTGAAGGGGATAGTTGCTGGTTGACAAAGAGCAACAGGTAACATGGTGGCAGAGAAGCACAGACAACAGATGACCTGTCAAGATGGACCATGCAGATGCAGCAGCTCAGAACAATATTTGTGATCTCTTATACATCTGATTCTCCCAGCAAAAATCCAGCCCTGCCATCCCCTCCAACCATTTCACAATTTTACTTCAACCCAGTTCTGTTCAATTTTTCATCCCTGAACCAGCATCACCATTACCACATTGTTGGCTGTGCAAACTTGCTGTGTGTAAATTGGTTGCCACATTTTGTGAATTTCCAGTAATAACTAAACCTCAAAAGATGTAGTTAGTTGTCTATGCAGCATCTGGGTATAGCCTGAACGTGTTACGTTCTTCTTCATGTGCCTTGCGCGTTACACGCTTGGCGATCATGGCTCTCCACATCGAACAATCCCTCGCAGCGTCAATGATATCTCGCACACTCTGATCTGTTAGTTCTTTCACATTGTCCATATATTTTCTTCTTTCCCTTCCTCTTCTGCGTTTCCCAGGCATACGGCCTTGTAATGTAAGGCATTCTATTTCTCCCTTTCTGATGACATGGCCCAGGAATTTAAGTTTCCTCTCATTTAATGTTCTCATTAAAGATCTTTTTGTATGGGCACGTTGGAGTACTGTCTCATTAGTTACCCTATCTCCATATGATATTTTCAGCATTCTTCTAAGAAACCACATTTCTGTTGCTTCTAAGTTTCTTTGGAGTTCTGGTGTTATGGTCCATGTTTCGGAAGCATTCAGCAAGATTGACCAGATGTAACATTTTAGTAGCCTAAGCCTTGTTGTCATAGAAATGTGTCTGTCGGTAAAAATGGGTTTCATTTTTTGGAAGTTGGTTTTGGCAATGGCAATTCTTATTTTTATTCCTACTTTACTTCTAGCATCTTGTGATATTATAAAACTACCAAGGTCATTAAAGCTGGTCTTCTGTTCAATCTCTTGGTTACTGATGTACAATTGGCAGTTGGGAGTATCCTGCTGTTTTGATATTACCATACATTTGGTTTTTTTACAGTTGATGGTTAGACCAAAATCTGCACTTGTTTGTACTACCTTGTCTAGGAGGATTTGTGGGTCTTCTGCAGCACTTGCTATTAGTGTGGTATCGTCTGCATATCTTATATTGTTGATGTTAACACCTCCAATTTTTATCCCATCTAGGTCTTCTATTTCTCTGAGAATCATTTCGCTAGAGATATTAAATAATTCCGGTGAGGCAACGTATCCCTGTCTAACTCCTCTTTGAATTTTAGTCCAACTGCTTATATTATCATCAATCTTTACCGCCGCCGTTTGATTCCAATATAAATTTTGAAGCAGTTGTTGGTCCCTTCCATCTATGTTTAGTTTAGCGAGAATTTGAAATAAGTTTTCCTGTTGCACTTTGTCGAATGCTTTAGTGAAATCAATAAAACATAAAAAGACATCATTTTGATATTCATTTGCCCTTTCTGACAGCATTCGTAGTATGATTCTATGTAAGCTAAATACATTTTTTAAATATTAAAGTCCTTTTACCATTTCAACTCAACACAATCCCAAATAGACAACTTATTAAAAAAGGCTTGTTGATTTTTTCTTTTTGAAGGTGAAGTAAAACATTTGATGCAATTAAATTAGCCTTGGCTGCCTTTATTGGCTGTTGTGAAAATTCCCAGCGTTTTACTTTAGAACTGCTGGGTCTAGCCATTCCATACTGCCTCATTCTGTTTGGGTAACCAGTTCCAGGACAGGTACATGATGAGCAGGGAATGCTTTTCATTGCTGCAGTGCCTCTGGCAGGCTAAGCTGAACAATTGGCATTGCCACTGTCTCTTAAAGGCCAAGCTGTTCAAAGGGAGTATGTGATGCTGACTCAGATCATGCTCTAGGCATTAGGCAATTAAAAAAAACCTCATATTTCCTAATAACAGAGAAAACTATTCAGCCCTTTTCATCAATGTCAGCCCACAGAGCAACCCCATCCCCACTAATTTTCCCAGTAACCTATATCTAGTAATCTCTGGATTGCTGTCTGTGCCACACACCAGTGAGGGTAGGAACAGGATGACTTGGCAGATGAATGAGTGGCTGAGGAACTGGTGCAGGGGGCAGGGCTTCAGATTTCTGGATCATTGGGATCTCTTCCAGGGAAGGTATGACCTGTACAAAAGGGATGGTTTTCACCTGAACCCAAGGGGGACCAACATCCTTGCGGGCGGGTTTGCTAGAGTTGTTCAGGCGGGTTTACGCTAATCTGGCAGGGGGATAGGAACCAGAGTGATAGGGCTGAGGATGAGGCAGTTGGCATACAAATGGAGGCAGCGTGTAGTGAGACTGTCAGGAAGGACGGGCAGATGATAGGGCAAAAGTACAGTCAGTGGGATGAGTTGCAGTGTAACAAGGGGTCAAAGTCCAAAAGGGTGATGAATACTGTACTGAAGGTGTTACACCTGAATGCACAAAATACACAGAATGAAGTAGATGATCTTGTAGTGCAGTTAGAGATTGACAGGCATGACATTGTGGGCATCACTGAGTCATGGCTGGAAGAAGATTATAGTTGGGAACTTAACATCCAAGGATACACACTGTATCAAAAGGTAGGCTGAGGGGACAGTGTGGCTCTTTGGAAAAAAAATAAATCAAATTCTTTGAAAGAGATGACATAGGATTGGAAAACACTGAATTTTGTGAGTAGAGTTAAGAAACTGCAAGAATTAAAAGACCCCGATGAGTGTTACATGCAGCAATCAGGCTGTGGGCTACAAATTATAATGGGAGATAGAAAAGGGTTGTCAAAAGAGCAAGTTATGATAGTCATGGGGGATTTCAATGTGCAGATAGATTGGGGAAAATTAGGTTGGTGCTGGATCCCAAGGGAGCGAGTTTGTAGAATGCCTACAAGATGGCTTTTTAGAACAGCTTGCGGTTGAGGGAATCAGCTATTCTGCACTGGGTTTTGCATAATGACTGGCTGGAGTTTCTGGGAGCGATTAGGAAGGCACAGGATAGATACATCCCAAAGAAGTATTCTAAAAGCAGTATGTTGCAACCGTGGCTGACAAGGGAAGTCAAGTACAATATAAAAGCAAAAGAGAGGGCATATAATAGAACAAAACTTAGTGGGAAGATAGAGGATTGGGAAGCTTTTAAATACAACAGAAGGCAACTAAAAAAGCCATAGGGAGCAAAAAGATTAAATACGAAGGTAAGTTTGCCAATAATATCAAAGGGGATATCAAGAGGATTTTTCAGATATATAAAGAACAAAAGAGATACAAGAGTAGATATCTGACCACTGGAAAATGACTCTGGAGAGATAGTAATGGGGGACAAAAAAATGGCAGACAAACTGAATAAATATTTTGCATCATTCTTCACTATGGAAGATACTAGCAGTATGCTGGAAGTTCGAGAGTGTCGGGGGCAGAAGTGAGTACAATTGCCATTACCAGGGAGAAGGCACTTGGGAAGCTGAAAGTTCTGAATGTAGATAAGTCACCTGGGCCAGATGGACTACACCCCAGGGTTCTGAAAGAGGTAGCTGAAGAGATTGTGGAGGCATTAGAAATGATATCTCAAGAATCACTAGATTCTGGAATGATTCCAGAGGACTGGAAGATTGCAAATGTCATTCTACTCTTTAAGAAAGGAAGGAGGCAGAGGAAAGGAAATTATAGGCCAGTTAACCTGACTTCATTGCTTGGGGAGATGTTGGAATCCATTATTAAGGATGAGGTTTCAGGGTACTTGGAAACACATGATAAAGTAAGCCAAAGTCAGCATGGTTTCCTTCAGGGAAAGTCCCGCCTGTCAAATCTGTTGGAATTCTTTGAGGAAATAACAAGCAGGATAGACAAAGGAGAATTGGTGGGTGTTGTGTACTTGGATTTTCAGAACGCCTTTGACAAGTTGCTACACATGAAGCTGCTTAGCAAGATAAGAGCTTATGATATTACAGGGAAGACACTAGCATGGATGGAGCATTGACTGATTTGCAGGAGGCAATGTGTGGAAATAAAAGGAGCCTTTTCTGATTGACTGCTGGTGATTAATGGTATTCCTTAAAGGTCAGCGTTGGGACCACTTCTATTTGTGTTGTATGTTAATGATTTTAATGATGTAATTGATGGCTTTGGGGCCAAGTCTGTGGACGATACGAAGACAGATGGAGGGCCAGGTAGTGCTGAGGAAGCGGGGAGTCTGCAGAAGGTATAAGACAGATTAGGAGAAGGGGTAAAGAAGTGACAGATCAGATACAGTGTTGGGAAGTGTATGGTCATGCATTTTTGTAGAAGGAATAAAGGCATAGATTATTTTCTAAATGGGAAGAAAATTCAAAATCCGAGGTGCAAAGGGACTTGGGAGTCCCTTAGCATTGAAGCAGATTTGGTGAATGAGACAGAAATCACTGATCATTAATAAGTATGTCAATCATTTATTTACAAACAGTAAAAAATTCAACCAAACATTTAAATTCCCCCAAGTAACACAAACTACAGAACAAAATATTCAATGAACAGATACTTAAAAGTGTGTACAGAGTATACATTCTTGACGGTTCCTGGAACAAAGGGAAAGAGGGAGAACCTTTTCCACGTGTTACTCTTTATAGCCTCAAGGTGTTTGAGACTGGACACTAGGTGCCATGCACACAAGCCAACCAATGGGAAGAGCAGCTACAGATTTTAAACTGACCAGTCACAATCACCAACCACAGCAGAAACAGCTTTCAACTGAAATAAGCCACACTTCACACACAGTACTCATGTGGGATTCCCTAAAGATTAACCCAGGGTGAGTCAGTGGTGAGGAAGGCTAATGCAATGTCAGCATTTGTTTCAAGAGGACTAGAATATAAAAGCAAGGATGTAATGCTGAGGATTTATAAGGCACTGATGAGATCTCATTTGGAGTATTTTGAGCAGTTTTGGACCCTTTATGTTAGAAAGGATGTGCTGACATTGGAGAGAATTCAGAAGAGGTTCACAAGAATGATTCTAGGAATGAAAGGGTTATCATATGAAGAGCATTTATTTGATAGCTCTTGGCCTGCAGTCACTGGAATTTAGCAGAATGAGGGGGGGATCTCGTTGAAACCTATCGAAAGGCCTCAAAGAGTGTATGTGGAGAGGATGCTTCCTATAGTGGGGGAGTCTGGAACCAGAGGGCACAGCCTCAGTATAGATGAACATTTATTTGGAATGGAGATGAGGAGAAATTTCGGGCTGTTAATATTCGACAATTATGTTTTTGGCTATATTGGCTCGACAAGAGCCCAAAACCAGCTTGGATTGATTTGGAATTAAAAGCTATCAAACGATTTCATTTAATCTCATTATTAGGAGCTCCATTACCTTTACAACTTGCTAAAATTCCCAATTTAAATCTCTACCCTGTTATTAAACAGTCCTTATGGATTTGGTTTCAGTTTCGCAACTTTTAAAATTTTAAACAATTTAAACAATTTAAAGAAAAAGATTGGTTAAGACAAATGTAGGTCCCTTACAGTCAGAAAAAGGTGAATTGATCATGGGGAACAAGGACATGGCAGACCAATTGAATAACTACTTTGGTTCTGTCTTCACTAAGGAGGACATAAATAATCTTCTGGAAATAGTAAGGGACTGAGGGTCTAATGAGATGGAGGAACTGAGGGAAATACATGTTAGTAGGGAAGTGGTGTTAGGTAAGTTGAAGGGATTAAAGGCAGATAAATCCCCAGGGCCAGATGGTCTGCATCCCAGAGTGCTTAAGGAAGTAGCCCAAGAAATAGTGGATGCATTAGTGATAATTTTTCAAAACTCTTTGGATTCTGGATTAGTCCCTGAGGATTGGAGGGTGGCTAATGTAACTCCATTTTTTAAAAAAGGAGGGAGAGAGAAACCGGGGAATTATAGACCGATTAGCCTAACATCAGTGGTGGGGAAAATGCTAGAGTCAGTTATCAAAGATGTGATAACAACACATTTGGAAAGCAGTGAAATCATCGGACAAAGTCAGCATGGATTTGTGAAAGGAAAATCATGTCTGACGAATCTCATAGAATTTTTTGAGGATGTAACTTGTAGAGAGGATAGGGGAGAACCAGTGGATGTAGTATATTTGGATTTTCAAAAGGCTTTTGACAAGGTCCCACACAGGAGATTAGTGTGCAAACTTAAAACACATGTTATTGGGGGTATGGTATTGATGTGGATAGAGAATTGGTTAGCAGATAGGAAGCAAAGAGTGGAAATAAACAGGACCTTTTCAGAATGGCAGGCAGTGACTAGTGGGGTACCGCAAGGCTCAGTGCTGGGACTCCAGTTGTTTACAATATATATTAATGACTTGGATGAGGGAATTAAATGCAGCATCTCCAAGTTTGCGGATGACACGAAGCTGGGTGGCAGTGTTAGCTGTGAAGAGGATGCTAAGAGGATGCAGGGTGACTTGGATAGGTTAGGTGAGTGGGCAAATTCATGGCAGATGCAATTTAATGTGGATAAATGTGAGGTTATCCACTTTGGTGGCAAAAACAGGAAAACAGATTATTATCTGAATGGTGGCCAATTAGGAAAAGGGGAGGTGCAACGAGACCTGGGTGTCATTATACACCAGTCATTGAAAGTGGGCATGCAGGTACAGCAGGCGGTGAAAAAGGCGAATGGTATGCTGGCATTTATAGCGAGAGGATTCGAGTACAGGAGCAGGGAGGTACTACTGCAGTTGTACAAGGCCTTGGTGAGACCACACCTGGAGTATTGTGTGCAGTTTTGGTCCCCTAATCTGAAGAAAGACATTCTTGCCATAGAGGGAGTACAAAGAATGTTCACTAGATTGATTCCTGGGATGGCAGGACTTTCATAAGATGAAAGACTGGATCGACTAGGCTTATACTCGCTGGAATTTAGAAGATTGAGGGGGGATCTTATTGAAATATATAAAATTCGAGAGGGATTGGACAGGCTAGATGCAGGAAGATTGTTCCCGATGTTGGGGAAGTCCAGAACGAGGGGTCACAGTTTAAGGATAAAGGGGAAGCCTTTTAGGACCAAGATGAGGAAAAACTTCTTCACACAGAGAGTGGTGAATCTGTGGAATTCTCTGCCACAGGAAACAGCTGAGGCCAGTTCATTGGTTATATTTAAGAGGGAGTTAGATATGGCCTTTGTGGCTAAAGGGATCAGGGGGTATGGAGGGAAGGCTGGTACAGGGTTCTGAGTTGGATGATCAGCCATGATCATACTGAATGGTGGTGCAGGCTCGAAGGCCCAAATGGCCCACTTCTGCACCTATTTTCTATGTTTCTATGTTTCTAAATTGTCTGGCTCTTTATATCAAATTTTTCTATTTAAACCATCAATAACTGATCCTATTTTTCGCCTATGGAGAAATAAGGGGATCCATTTTTTTGCAGATTTATTTTGTGATGGTTGATTGATGACTTTTGAAGCGTTAATTAGCAAATATTCTCTCTCTCATACACACTTCCTGCAATATCTTCAGGTTAGACATTTTTCACAGAAATACTTATCTAAGTTTCCATATATGCAAGAATCTGATTTGTTGGATACTGTTTTGAATATGAATCCTTTAGTGAGAGGTTCCATTGGTAGAATTTATAATTTATTTTTACTACAAAAAGATAACCTCTCACTAATGATTAAACAAGATTGGGAGAGAGAACTTAATATGACCTTTGTTAATGAAGATTGGTTGCGAGTTCTGAAAATGGTCAATTCTTCTTCGATATGTGCCAATCGCTGTTTAATTCAATTTAAAATTGTTCACCGTTATTATTTAACAAAGGAGAGACTATCCAAAATATTTCCTAACATAGTCAACTGTTGTGATAGGTGTAAAACTGAAATAGCCACTTTGTCACATATGTTCTGGTCATGTTCTTCATTAAAATCTTTTTGCAAATCTTTATTTTCTACAATTTCTAAAGCTCTGAAAATTAATTTACAACCTAATACATTGACTGTTCTATTTGGAATAGTTCCGCATCATAGAACATAGAACATAGAATAGTACAGCACAGTACAGGCCCTTCGCTCCACAATGTTGTGCCGACCCTCAAACCCTGCCTCCCATATAACCCCCCACCTTAAATTCCTCCATATACCTGTCCAGTAGTCTCTTAAATTTCACTAGTGTATCTGCCTCCACCACTGACTCAGGCAGTGCATTCCACGTACCAAACACTCTCTGAGTAAAAAACCTTCCTCTAATATCCCCCTTGAACTTCCTACCCTTTACCTTAAAGCCATGTCCTCTTGTATTGAGCAGTGGTGCCCTGGGGAAGAGGCGCTGGCTATCCACTCTACTTATTCCTCTTAATATCTTGTGTACCTCTATCATGTCTCCTCTCATCCTCCTTCTCTCCAAAGAGTAAAGCCCTAGCTCCCTTAATCTCTGATCATAATGCATACTCTCTAAATCAGGCAGCATCCTGGTAAATCTCCTTTGTACCCTTTCCAATGCTTCCACATCCTTCCTATAGTGAGGTGACCAGAACTGGACACAGTACGCCAAGTGTGGCCTAACCAGAGTTTTATAGAGCTGCATCATTACCTCACGACTCTTAAACTCTATCCCTCGACTTATGAACGCTAACACTGCATAAGCTTTCTTAACTACCCTATCTACCTGTGAGGCAACTTTCAGGGATCTATGGACATGTACCCCCAGATCCCTTTGCTCCTCCACACTACAAAGTATCCTGCCATTTATCTTGTACTCTGCCTTGGAGTTTGTCCTTCCAAAGTGTACCACCTCACACTTCTCCGGGTTGAACTCCATCTGCCACTTCTCAGCCCACTTTTGCATCCTATCAATGTCTCTCTGTAATCTTTGACAATCTTCTACACTATCTACAACACCACCAACCTTTGTGTTGTCTGCAAACTTGCCAACCCACCCTTCTACCCTCACATCCATATCGTTAATAAAAATCATGAAAAGTAGAGGTCCCAGAACTGATCCTTGTGGGACACCACTAGTCACAACCCTCCAATCCGAATGTACTCCCTCCACCACGACCCTCTGCCTTCTGCAGGCAAGCCAATTCTGAATCCACCTGGCCAAACTTCCTTGGATCCCTGGCCTTCTGGCTTTCTGAATAAGCCTACCGTGTGGAATCTTGTCAAATGCCTTACTAAAGTCCATGTAGATCACATCCACTGCACTACCCTCATCTATATGCCTGGTCACCTCCTCAAAGAACTCAGGCTTGTTAGACACGATCTGCCCTTCACAAAGCCATGCTGACTGTCCCTGATCAGAGTCTGATTCTCTAGATGCCCAGAGATCCTATCTCTAAGAATCTTTTCCAACAGCTTTCCCACCACAGACGTAAGGCTCACTGGTCTATAATTACCCGGACTATCCCTACTACCTTTTTTGAACAAGGGGACAACATTCGCCTCCCTCCAATCCTCCAGTACCATTCCTGTGGACAACGAGGACATAAAGGTCCTAGCCAGAGGCTCAACAATCTCTTCCCTCGCCTCGTGGAGCAGCCTGGGGAATATTCCGTCAGGCCCTGGGGACTTAATCCATCCTAATGTATTTTAACAACTCCAAAACCTCCTCTCCCTTAATATCAACATGCTCCTGAACATCAACCTCACTCATATTGTCCTCACCATCATCAAGTTCCCTCTAATTGATGAATACCAAAGAGAAGTATTCATTGAGGACCTTGCTCACTTCCACAGCCTCCAGGCACATCTTTCCACCTTTATCTCTAATCAGTCCTACCTTCACTCCTGTCATTCTTTTGTTCTTCACATAATTGAAGAATGCCTTGGGGTTTTCCTTTACCCTACTTGCCAAGGCCTTCTCATGCCCCCTTCTTGCTCTTCTCAGCCCCTTCTTAAGCTCCTTTCTTGCTTCCCTATATTCCTCAATAGACCCATCTGATCCTTGCTCCCTAATCCTCATATATGCTGCCTTCTTCCACCTGACTAGATTTTCCACCTCACTTGTCACCCATGCTTCCTTCACCCTACGATTCTTTATCTTCCTCACTGGAACAAATTTATCCCTAACATCCCGCAACATCGACCACATGTCCATAGTACAATTCCCTGAAAAAACATCATCCCAATTCACACCCACAGGTTCTAGCGTTATAGCCTCATAACTTGTCCTTCCCCAATTAAAATTCTTCAGGGTATTTCATTTTCAGACCAACATGTAATTGCATTTGTTACATTGTTGGCAAGAAGAACTATTTTATTGAAATGGAAAGATACCTCTGTCCCTACATTAATTCAATGGTTTTCCCAAGTAATGCCATATCTTAGTTTGGAAAAAATTAGTAGAACTTTTGATCCTCGATTCGATTTTGAGAGAAGGTGGGGCTCTTTTGCCAAATACTATCATTTAATTTGAATTAATTTATATGGTTTCCTTCCAATCTTATTTTTTATAAATGTGAATTGGCGGTTGTTGATTTTTCTTCTTTATATACACAGTATAGATGATTGTAAGACATATTGCTCTGGGAGTTGGTTCCTAATGTTTTTTTTTCTTTTTTTTCTTTTATCTTTTTCTTTCTCTTGCAGTTAGTGGAGTTTTTTTCTTTTAGTTAGTTGGGTTCTCTTTTTACCTTTTTTTCTTTATAAAAGTATTTTTTTTCATTATCATATATTATTCTTTGTTGGTAAGTTTTTTTTCAGCTTTATTAACTGTATACATATCAATTTGTTGAAGTCTTGTATCATTTTATAGCTGTCGAAGATTATGAATCAACAAAAAGATGTTAAAAATGAAAATGAAATGAGGAATTTCTTTAGCCAGAGGGTGGTGAATCTGTGGAATTCATTGCCACAGGCTGCTGAGGAGGTCAGGTCATTAGATGTATTTAAGGCAGAGGTTAATAGTTGCTTGATTAGTCAAGGTGCGACAGGTTACGGGGAGAAGGCAGTAGAATGGGACTGAGAGGAAAATGGTTCAGTCAAAATGAAATGATGGAGCAGACATGATGGGCTGAATGGCCTAATTCTTCTCCTGTGTCTTATGGCCTTGTAGCCTATCAAATCTACTACCTTCCTATACAAGGGGTAACTTACAGTAGCCAATTAGTCTACAAACCTGTGTCTTTAGGATAGGGGTGGAAATCCACACGGTCACAGGGAGAGCGTACAAACTCAACATGGACAGCACTCAAAGACGGGATTCAACCTGGGTCTCTGGGTGATGAGACAGCAGCTCTGCCAGCTGTCACTGTGTCGTCTTGGCTGATAAAAGAGGTGAAACATCATGAGCAAGTTTCAACAGCAGCAACTCGGATTTATATAGTGTCTTTAAACTCTTAATAACTTCCCAAACCACTGACAGGGAGCATTACAAAAAATAAGAGGAGAAGGCTGTCCGGTCCCTCGAGTTCTGCAATCAATAAGACTATGCCTGATCTAAAGACAGAAAATGCTGGGAACATTCAGCAGGTCAGACAGAAACATTGAAAAGAGAAACAGAGTTAATGATGTGAGAGCCTACAGTGGTGCTAGGAAGTTTGTGAACCCTGTAGAATTTTTTCTGTTTCTGCATAAACATGATGTAAAATGTGATCAGATCTTCCTATAAGTCCTAAAACAAGATAAAGGGAACCCAATTAAATAAATAACACAAAACATAATACTTGTTCATTTTATGTATTGAGAAAAACGAACCTATATTACATGTACAAACGTATTTGTTGGAAAAAGTATGTGAACATCTGTGGTAATGGCTTCCACAAAAGCTATTTGGAGTCAGGTGATCCAATCAATGAGATAAGATTGCAGGTGTGGGTTGTAAAGGTGCTCTGCCCTATAAAAAAGACACACAGTCAGGTTACTGACAGAGCCTGCTCTTCTCAAGAAAGAATTGTTTATGTGCACCATACCTTAATCAAAACAGCTTTCAGAGGACCTTAGAAGAATTGTAGAGATGCATGAAAAGGCTACAAAAGCATTTCTGAATACCTGTTTGCTTATCAGTCCACAGTAAGAGAAACTGTCTACAAATGGAGAAAACTCAGTACAGTTGCTACTGTCCCTAGGAGTGGGCATTCTGCAAGGTTCAGAGCAAGAGCACAATGTGCAATGCTGAACGAAGTGAAAAAGAACCCATGGGTAACAGCAAAAGACCTGCAGAAATCTCTTGACCTGGCCAAAGTCTCTGTTCATGTATCCAATATAAGGAAAACACTGGACATGAATGGTGTTTATGGAAGGACACTACGGAGGAAACCACTGCTCTCCAAAATAAAACATTTGCTGCACATCTCAAGTTTGCAAAAGATCACCTAGATGTTCTACAATGCTTCTGGGACATTATTCTGTGGACAGATGAGTCAAAAGTTGAAATTTTTGGCAGAAATGTACATTGCTATGTTTGGAGGAAAAAGCGCACTGACACCAACACTAAAACCTCACCCCAACTGTGAAGCACGGTGGAAGGAGCATCATGGTTTGGGCTGCTTTGCTGCCTCAGAGCCTGGACAGCTTGCAATCATTGAGGGAACAATGAATTCAATATTGTATGAAGACATTTTACAGGAGAATGTCAGGGTAGCAGTTCAATTTGATTTTCTTGGCTGATGACTCCACTCTGCTGCCTAATGTTCATAATCCTCTTTAGACCAAAAACCTGTCAAACTCAACATTGGATGTGCACCCACACAGTCCAATGGGCACCTTAAGACCACATCAGACCTATGCTTTCACTTTAATACTTGCATTGTTGAAGAAATATCATCCCCTACCTTCCAGCAATATTTTCCCACTTTCTTTCTGAACTTTGGATTGAGTTAGAGTTTCTGGCTTGACATATAGCCTGAACCAGTATCCCTATAACAGATATCGTCAGGTTCAACAATTCACCAGCTTCTGAGGGAAGAAATTCTTTACGTTAATCTTCAGTTACCTCTTTCTCAAGACAATATACCAACCCTAGACTAAATTTCTTCACCAGAGAAAGCATCCTCTGACCCTGCTCAGACTCTTATTTCAATTTGGTCACCTCCCTTTCTTCAAAATGCCATCCTGGTCTGTATTCTGACACTCAATCTCTTCATTATTTTCCTATAAAGCAGACAACAGATCCCAGGATCAATATAGGGACATTTGACGGCACTGCCTGTAAGTCAACTATATCTGAGACCAAATCCAGATGCGGGACTCTTGGTAAGTCCAAAAGCAGGCAAATGGGACTAGCTCAGGGATGCACCTTGGACGGTTTGGATAAGTTGGACTGAAGGACCCATTTTCCATGCTGTATGACAACCTTCTGCGTTTTAAGGAAATATAAGTTACAGCTGCTACTGATGGAATAAATAAGATCAAGCAATGCAAGAGTCTAGAGGGTGAGAACAGAGTATGGTGAAGTTCAAATGGTTCCGTTTATTACCAGAGAATGTATACAGTGTACAACCTGAAATACATGTCTTTGCAGACACACATGAGAAATAGAAGAACCCCAAAAGAATGAATGACAGAAAAACACTAGGACCCCAAAGCCCCCTCTCTCCCCTCCCCTGTGCACGTGCAGCAAACCATCTCCCTCGCCCACTTCAGCAAAAATGCATCAGCGTCCTCCACCCACCAAGTAATAGCAAAGCACCCAAAGAGAGAGTATGATCTGCAGTCAACAAACGCTACGGTTTACCCAACAGTTCAACATGCTGCAGGCGCACGCTCGTACTCTATCTCTCTCTCGCTCTCACTCACTAACAAGGGACAGAGAGATGTCACCCATTTCACAGTGAAAAGGGAGACTAATAATCGCTGTCACAGTGTCACAGTCATGGAACGGTCAGAATATAAGGGCAAAGAATTTGAAATGAGACACATTAACAACCACTGATCTGCTGGATCAGTCCTTACAAGCACCAAAGTCATGTGAAGCTGAGCTGTAAAACTGCACTCATCACTTGACATTTCTAAGGAAGTCTGCTGGTTTGGAGCTGTCGATGGTATAGGCAATGTGGTGGAACAGAAAGCCCAAACTTACCAATAACATTTTAATTCTTAATACATGGGGATTCTAGAAATGGTGTGTTGTGGCTTTGAAGGGAGCAGGAACAAGCCATTCAGACCTCATCCTAGTTTCATCATCTCAATAGATGATGCTGATCCTTTACCTCAATATTCAAAAGTAGATCGCCACCTATCTTGAACTTACTTCAGAGAATTTCTCTATTTTTGCAAATCCTTGGTAATGTGGCACCTTATGAGGAAGGGGCATAAGGGATTGTGTAATATCATTCCTGATAAATCATGGTATTCTGTTCAATAAAGGAGACTGATGCTTAATGAGATGCTGGAAATCTAGTGACCTTAATTGCGATACATGACTACCGCTGATTGAAAGATCTGGTGTTTTTAGCTGCATTTTGTCCCTTTTATCTCATTTACAACACTGACAGAGGCCATTTGGCTAACTTGTGCTGACAACTTTCAAAAAAAAAATTACCCAAACAGTTCCCATTTTCCTCACCTCTGAAAATTTTCGTTTCCCAAGCATACCATTGCTGGACAAATTTACTTGTAAAACAGGAGAAAATCTCTTCTGATAACAAGCTGCTGAAATAAAATCATTTTCTCCCCTCCTAAAACAAAACAAAGAGATATGAAAAAAAAAGTGCGAGGGAATTTGTCATTTTTAAGAATCTTTTAAAATAATGGCAGAGACTGGCCTTTTCAAAATAAAGTTCCACTAGAATGAGCCAGGCAGTGTTCTTTCCACAGCTGATTCCACTAATTACATCCAAGCCCTGCTCAAGTCTCTTTGTGTGCTGAGAAAGGGCTTGAATGGGATATTTCCACTTCAAGCTTTCACAGGGCTGAGGCCTTACACTGCATCAGAGATGCTTTTATTTCCTGATGGCATATTCGGTCCCTGTTAAAGGACCTTCTTCACACAACCTCCAGCAACCAACCTCCCCCCCCCCCCACTCCTCCTCTCCACCCAAATGAATCTTGACTGCTCACAGTCTACAAGGGAGGAACAGAAAGCCCCCACTGCGTTTGCTATAGCGATGTCATTGTGCAGCTCGACAATGCACTAATTGGAAGTGACAACGAGGCACCAAGGCCGCTCAGGTTTAATTTGTGAGATCCTCCATAAAATCATTCCAGCAAACAAGCTGGACGTGGCAACAACAAACTGATTACTGTTTACATGAAGTCCTACGAGTTAAACAGGGAGAATTGAGGCATTTCCCCCTCTGACTACTTGAAGGTTGGCAGCACGTTGAGAGCTCTAATGCCCTGGTACTTGTGAGAGAAGAATTGGAGGCCAGTGGGTTGGGGGTGGGGTTGAAGTCAGGCTATGGGAATGAGTACAATATGTCCAAAACACTTAGCTTCCATAAGTGAAGAGTGCAAGCAGCTCTGATAGAAATGCTGCTCATAATGAATCAATCAATCCTAATGTAATAAAAAAAACATTCTGATGGAAATGAGGCACTGCAGTTTGCTCTAAGTTGTCAGATACGGTTCAGTCGGTAGCACTATTGCCTTTTATTTTGTAAGTTGTGGATTCACAACTGTGGACTGGCAACAAACTCTGTACAGATCAGCACAGTAGTCCAATACTAAGGGAAACTTCAGCTAAGAACAGATTTGAAGTGATGTTCTCAACTTATCAGCGCCTGGTTCTTCATAGACCTGGCGGCTTGAAATACAGCTTCCAACCAATCAGACATTGAAGAGAGACAAATTTTCTGATAGCAACATAGTTTTATTCTGCATTGTTGCACTCTGTTGAGTTTGTAATACCTAAGAAGTCCTCGTCTCATGGTTAATGTTGCTCTCCCTATTTGCTTGGAGTGAAAATTATGTCCAGTGTGTTTCTTCAAGGGACTCCGCAGCTCAAGGTAGATTCTCGCCAGAGTGGAGATGCTCTACAGGGTGAATGGGAAGACATTCGACTGAAGTTAACACTCTCTCAAACAGAGCCATTCAAATTCAGTACAGCTACAGCATGTGGACAGGACTTGCATGTGCATACATTCAGAAGCTGATCTCCAAGTCATCATATATTCATTCACTGATGATTCAAGGGAACTGGCCTCACTTCTCACATCCGCAAAATGGAGACGGAGTACAAGAGCAAGGAAGTTGCGATGAAACACTGGTTTGGTGCAATTTAATTTTTGCCCCCAGTTCTGCGCATTGCACTTCAGGAAATTTGCTATAAGGCTTCCAGGGACGATGCAGTGCAGATCCACCAAAATTATTCCAGGGATGAGATCAAGGTCAAAATTGTTTAATATCATTTCCAGTACATGAGTGTGCAGATGAATTACTCTGAATCTGATGCAGCACAAAAAACCCACAATAAGATAAAGAACAGTAATAAAAACACAATAAATACAGTATAATTTCATGAGATAGCTTATATGCATAGATCAATTGTTTGTCCATAAGGCGACACTAGGTTCAGGAGTACCTGTACACAAGGTGACTGACAGGAAATGATAAAGCAGTGGTGGTTGGGGGTGGGGAGGGGTGGGTTAGTGGGTGGGGGTGTTGATCAGCCTTACTGCTTGGGGAAAGTAACTGTTTTTGAGACTGGTGGTCCTGGCATGGACGCTACATTGCCTTCTCCTTGATGGGAATGGGACAAACAGTCCATGAGCAGGGTCGGTGGGATCCTTCATGATATTGCTAGCCTTTTATCCAGCACCTTTTATGTCCGTGATGGTAGGTAGGCTGGTGCTGATGATGCGTTGGGCAGTTTTGACTACACAATTTGCAGAGGATTCTGCATAGTAGTACTCTGTTGGGTTTGTAATACCTAAAAAAAGCCTTGTCTAATAGTTAATGTTGCTCTCCCTATTTGCTTGGAGGGAAAATATGTCCATTGTGTTTCATGAAGGGAATCCCCAGCTCAAATGACTATGACTACTATGACTAAATTAGATTCCCATCTGCCGCATTGCAGTTTTCATACCATGCAGTGATGCAGGATGTTAGGATGCTCTCTATTGCGCCTCCGTTGAAGGTTATGAGTATTTATGTGCAGAGTCCAGCTCTCTACAGCCTCCTCCGAAGGTAGGGGCATTGGTGAGCTTTCTTGATTGTGTAGGATGTGTTCTGGGGCCATGAGAGGTTGATTGAGATGTGCACTCCCAGGAGATTGAAACAGTTTGCAATTTCCACTGCTGGGCCGCCGATGTGAAGAGAGGTGTGAGTAGTGCGAGTTCTCCTGAAGTTCATAACCATTTCCTTTGTCTTGTTGACATTGAGGAAGAGGATATCTGCCCAGCACAAGGCCTTGATCTCTTCCACTTCCTCTCTGTAGGCCATCTCATCATTATTGGTGATAAGCCCCACCACTGTCATGTCGTTGGTGAACTTGACAATATGGCCATGCAATTGTGTGCGAGCAGAGTGTACAGCAATGGGAAGGGGCATCTAAACTGAAGATGATGGGGAGGGAAGATTAACAAAGGACACATGGAGAATATACCTGTACAATCAGGCCTTTTGGCATAGTGAGTTCATACCGACTACCAGGAAACTATTGCTCTTCATTAAATTGCTTTTTATGCTGCCCATGCACACAAGTAGCACCAGAGGATAGGGATGAACCCAGATCATCTTAGCCATAAGGTTATGGCTATACCACTGGTGCCACTGTGTTCATTTGGTGAGAAAACTTCTTTCTGAAAACACATGCATAGCATCTGTTGGGGGGAGTAGTGGAGGGAGATTCAATGGTAAATTCCGATAGGATGCTGGAGAAGGAAAATTCTAGGGCTATGGGCTAACTTTTAATTTCAAGGCTATTTTAATCCTAAAAACTTTCTACAGAGCGCCCTGACTGGCTGCATCACTGCCTGGTATGGGAACTAATTCCCTCAATTGCAAGACTCTGCAGAGAGTGGAGAGGACTGCCCGGCACATCTGTCAGAATCAGGTTTATTAACACTGGCACGTGATGTGAAATTTTTTAACTTAGCAGCAGCAGCAGTTCAATGCAATACATAATCTAGCAGAGAGAGAGAAAAAAAAATAAGTAAAATAAAACATAATAATAAATAAACAAATAAATCAATCACATATATTGAATAGATTTTTTAAAATGTGCAAAAACAGAAATACTGTATATTAAAAAAAGTGAGGTAGTGTCCAAAGCTTCAATATCCATTTAGGAATCGGATGGCAGAGGGGAAGAAACTGTTCCTGAATCGCTGAGTGTGTGCCTTCAGACTTCTGTACCTCCTACCTGATGGTAACAGTGAGATCTGAACTTTCCACTATTCAGGACATTTATAAAGACAGGTGTGTAAAAAGGGCCCGAAAGATTATTGCGGACCCAAGTCACCCCAACCACAAACTGTTCCAGCTGCTACCATCCGGGAAACGGTACTGCAGCATAAAAGCCAGGACCAACAGGCTCCGGGACAGCTTCTTCCACCAGGCCATCAGACTGATCAATCCAAGTTGCTACAATTGTATTTCTATGTTATACTGACTATCCAGTTGTACATATTATTTATTATAAATTACTATAAATTGCACATTGCACATTTAGACAGAGAAGTAATGTAAAGATTTTTACTCCTCATGTATATGAAGGATGTAAAAAATAAAGTCAATTCAATTTAATTTCAAGGCAGGTAGAGGAGTGGAATTAGCTGGATTCATCTTGCATGGTGTCAGTATGGATTCATCAGGCTGAATTGTCCAACGTATTTAACCACTTGTTTTGACAAAACGGTCTCAGACATGAAACATTGACCCTATTTCTCTTTCCACAGAATCTGTCTGATCTGTTGAGTTTTATTCCCAGCATTTTCTTTTGTTACTCTAGATTTCCAGCTTCTGCAGTCTTGTTGACACCACAGTTAAGAAAGCTCGCTGATGCCTCTCCTTCCTCAGGAGGCTAAACACGTTTGACATGTCCCCTTTGATCCTCACCAACTCTTAATCAACACATTATAGGAAGCACCCTATCCAGATGAATCACGGCTTGATATGGTTACTGCTCTGTCTGTAACCACAAGAAATGATAGTGTTGTGGACACAACTCATCATGGAAACCAGCCTCCGCTCTAAGAGTCCACTCTTCTTGCTGCTTCAGTAAAACAGTCAGCATAATAAAAGACCCCACCCACATTCTCTTTTCTCCAATTGGGCAGAAAGTACAAAAGCCTGAAAACACCAGGCTCAAGGACAGCTTTTGGTTGGCATCCGTTTGTCTTGAAGGACAATGGGTGATGATGATTATCATCACAAGTCTGGCCGGAAGGTATGGAGAGGCTGAGATGCCTAGTCGTCAAGATCCCCCTCTCAGCCTGTAATCCAAAGTAAAGCTAATGAAGGAGTTCAGTAATGTCCAGCCGCCCTAGGGACTCCACTCCAGATTTGCTGTTGGGGTTTACTCTCACAGCCTTTGTCTCTCCCAAGGCTGCCCACAAGGCTATTTACCTGTAGCTGGGGATCTGATTCACGAGCACTAGAGTATGTCCACACACCCGTGGGCCTGCGTGCTACGTGTTCAGAGGCCAGACCTGCTCCCCGTCTTCTGTAGTTCAGCCTGAGTCCAAAAGGAATTCAGTTTCCGTGTGTCGCCAGCAAGGTGGCACTACATGAGGCTTGCTGTTGGAGAGGCTATGTACTGGCAGGGAGAGACTTACACATTCAGCTCACCTTTTCCCAAGACTGCTAGCCAGTGGTGAAAGCAGAAAGTGAGAGCGACAAGCACTAGCCACTACACTACCACACTAAATGCATCACAACAATCATTCTGACTCCATTGTTATAAGACTATTGAATGGTTCCCTAGTACAATACAACAATCTGAGGATCTCACAATCAATTCTTGAACCTTATTGTCTACCTGCACTGCTCTTTATCTGTGGCTGTTGCACTTTATTCTGTATTGTTGTTTTCACTTAGCTTGTGCTACATCAATGCACTGTGCAATTTGATCTATATGAACAGCAAAGTTTTCACTGAATCTCAGTATGTGAGACAATAATAAACCAAATCCAATTCTTATCCCACCTGGCCTATTTTCAACTCCAGACACCAATGTGATTGATTCTGAAACTGCCTTCTCAGTTCAGGAGCAAGGAATGGACAATAATTGGCAGTGAAACTCATCTCCCGTGGATGAACAAATATACTGTGTGGATGGTGTCATTTGGAAATTAATGAAGTTGAGATTACTCGCACAGGTGAATACAGATCCTGCGATAACAAATTGAAGTGCAATTGTGTCAGTTCTTGTTCTCCCACTAAATCTTCTTAAGCAGGACCTTGCAACCGAGGATGACTTCCTTAAATATCTGACAAGACCAATGTAGGAACTACAGATTCCTTGTCAGAAGTAGGTGGTTAGTTTACAGAGTAGTGCATGCATTCTACAATATACGCTGAGCTTTCATATGCTCCCAAATCAATGTCTCGAGATTCTTGATGCTATCCTCAGTACCCCTCATCCACTTTCAGTGGTCAAAAGCCAGGAGTTCCCAGGAGCAAGTGGGAAGACCGGATATTTTCAAGGAAGCTTTGGGCACACCTTTAAATCTTTTTCTTTGTCTAGCTAGTGATCTCTTTTCATGACAGTGCTCTGAATAGGGCATCAAAATGTCAAACAATGCTGATCTTTAACATTTTGCTGATTGGGAGAACTTGTTATGGCCAAATTAACTGGTGTTTCCTAAATTACAACAGCAACCACACTTCAAAGAGAATTGACTGGCAGAAAAGTGCTGTGGCTCATTGGGAAAGGTAGTGACTTCCAGAATAGAAGAAAGCATTTTTTTAAAAAAGGAGTTTCATCCCAGATCTTTTAATAACCATCTTAAAACCATGCGCTCTGATTACAACCTTTCATGCCATCAGATTGCATGTTAGTAAGGACTTTTCTCTTATGGGAAACTAAGTCCAATCATCATACTCTTAACCTCATTGTGACTAAAACCAGATTCCTTTGGTTCACTTGTCTTAAAAGCACAGTTAAACTGCAGTGGAATTTCATACCTTTATTATTTTCTAGATGACTTTATAGGCTTCAGCTATACAAAAATCAATCTCAGGATAATTTTGCACGATTTATATACATAAATATATAATATTATAAAAAGCAACAGGATTCAAGTAGAATGTTCTACAATTGCAGTAGGTATCTGAAGAATGATAACAGCTTATGTGTGCCTGATGCAGCTCCCATTCATCAACAGAAAATGCAGAAATATTGATTAGAAGTTAAGTCTTGTGACACAGTCGGAGAGGAGAGATTAGAAGTAATGTTATCAGACTGAAATAGGCAGTGAGACAGTTGTCCAGGTTCTGAGGCAGATAACAGCATACATGCCAATGAGGTGCAATCACCCCTCAGGGCTTTAGAAGTAACTTTGCAACATGATGTACAGAAACTGTCTCAAAAACCTGCTTTTGTTTCCTCCCCACCAAACTTTAATGTACAATCACTTCTGTTTCTCACTTTTGGAGACACATTAACCCCCAATACACCACACCGCAATTGTACGCAAACACACATGCAGCTGAGCACAGTTGCAAGGGGAAAAAATGGTGGCCTGTCTCAGAACTGGAAACCTTCCTCAAGGGAAAACTAGATCTAAATCATATACACAAGATCACATCTCATACTCACACACAGCATGACTGTGGCACAAGCTGTCAGGTCAGAAGTAATTGTTTTCTCCAAGCATGCTTAAAACAACCCTTTGCTCACTGTATGCCAAAATACAACTAAAATTCTCTTTATAAATTGTTAGTTTCTTCTAAAAAAACTTTCCTTCCACACAAACCTTAAGTGACACTGACAGAGACAAATGCGCCTTATGTGGCAACAGACTCATGTGGGTGGTGAGGGTAGAGGAAAATCTGAAACACTTTGTATTAGGCGCAGAAGGACCTCGTCAGTGGTCCACAACTTTGTCCAAAACACTCAATTCTAGAGAACAGCCGAGAAAAAGGTATCCATTCGCTCCCTTAGTATGCCTGAAATAGTACTGCTCCCCAAGAGGTCTACTCCAATATAATGTTAATTTTCCTCCTCAAAAGACATAACCCCCAGTCACAGTGTTTTCTACTCATGGTGCACTGGCTGCAACTTACTTTGCCTAGTTATTGTGCAGCTCTAAACACTATCCATGAGCTCCATGTATGTCAATAACTGGCAGTATGTGTAAATATGCTCAAGTTAACTATATTAACATTTTGCTCTAACCTTATATTAAGATCTTTTATTAAGATCTCGCCTTTATACAAAAGCAAAACATCATGGTGTTTGGAAATCCAAAATGATGCAAGTAGTCAGAAAATCAGGCAACGTTGGTGGAGATAGAAACAGAGTTTCCATTCCAGGCAGAGGACCCTTCATTAATAGCTCCTCCACATACGACATGGAGTATTTCTCACATTTTTGTGTGTTTTTATTTCAAGGTCTTCCCTTTTCCTGCTCGTGCTTTTGGTCGTGAAGAGCTTAATTCTTTCCCATTGCTCACTGAACCAAACTTCGCCTTCTAGTTTGTGATGTTTGATGTTATTTAACCAGCTTTCCTCAGGATGCCGAGGGGATCAGAGCCTGGGAGAACTTAGGGGCTTGACTGACGTGCACAACCTTTTTAATATGCAACAGAACAAAATGGAAACACTGCAGCTCATTTCTTTTCACGTCCCAGAAAACAAAACCCCCCAAAATGCTATGAAGCTGGTAAGCACTAGTTGAAAGAAATCCCAATGATCCCTACAAGGAGCCAGGAATTCTCCTCTTAAACTTGTGTTACAATCACATGATTGTTAGGGTCTCCAGTGGCACTTATGTCTGCTTATGAATACTTGTGACATGCTGGAGTTGGCCTAGTCAGAACCTAAGCTCAGCGTGTTGCTCCTCCACCAGTTGACCGAAATGAATGCTGTCCCAGAATATCTACAGCCTTCATATCCAAAGGTGGGAATGTCCATAAAAATATACTCCTTGGATGAAAACAACTTAAACAAAAAATGTAGCAATTGTTGAACCAATGGAGCAACAGATTCGTTTTAAAAGCACAACGGAAAACTAACGTTCTTATTTAAATACCTTCCCTCCAGTAATACGCAGCCAGCAGGCAATAAGGAATAAATTTTTGATGGCCACTGTTAAAACAGAAAGACAAACTATAACATTGGTGGTTTGTCTACATACTAAATACCTGTTGTTCTGCGGTGAGGACAGACGTGCAGAGGTGAAGAGTAATGGCACTGGGGAATGAACATGTTGTCCACTTTTGCCAATCAATGTTTGTAGCAAATGTTTACAGAGTTAGGCAGGGTTACAAAGTGTGATGCAATGCAGTGTCCACTGCAGTTTAGGAATGCACCCTATCCAAACCCAAGAAACCGACCACAGCAAAGTGACCTCAGTACACCGACTCAGAATAAGAATGCTAACTTGTCCTCAAAGGATTTCTGTACATTCACTGGAAACAAGTCCAGTTATTTTGCTCATGTTTTCACTTGTCTTTACAAAGGAGATGGTTTTTGAATTGCACAAATAGACAAAGCAACAAACTCTCAAAGTGTATGTCTAAAATTACAATCTATAGCGTGTGCTTAAATATGAAGACTGAGTGCACTCTATGCTACTCTTTTTTTAAACTCCTACACCTTGTGTTAATATCCTCTCTCAGTTTATTCTGTTACTGTACGTATGTGGGGATCAAAATGCAGCCTGTTCTATTTCTTAAGTGATGAAAGAATACCACACCGACTTAAATCTGCCCTGCACATCAAGTGGTTGGATAAGAAAATTCAAATGCATTGCAAAGCTCAAAGTTGTCATCAAAGTCTAGTTTGCTCCAGAAAGATTGTGGCTTCTTCTTCAGCTCCCTGTGCACACAGCGGGGACAAGGAACATTCCTCGACTTGCATTCAATGTGGAAAACTGCTCCACAGATCTCACACCTATGGATAAAGAATAAAAGCTGTTACATGTTAAAGAACATTGATTCCTTATACATACTTTACAAAGTATAAAGATCATTTAGTGTCTTGTATGATTTTAAGATGTTCCACACCAAAAGGATAAGCAGATTTGAAATGCTTTATATTTACATAAAGACCTTTTGTATCTTTACAACTTAAAGCATGCTTACTTTCTAACTTTTCCCATCTCTAATGAGAGGCTGTTGACCTGTGGTGTAAACTCCACTTTCTTTGATCTGCTGTGCTTCTATCATTTTCTAGTTTCTTTTTCCTCAGATTTCTAGCACCTGCTTTTTAACTTCAGAGGTTACTTGACCTTGGTTCAAAATCTCGCGTGAAAGACAGGATCTCCAACAGAATAGTTGTTCCTCAACTCTGCACTCAGTAATCCACATTCCCCAAAGATTTTAATAATTATCAGATATGAACTAAGATTTAACCCAATAGAGTTACATTGCATTTCACCACTTTACCAGTTTGGCTGTTCTCTTTCCTAAGGCCCATGTGAATCTACCATTACAAGTATATCAGCAGATCAGTTTGGAAAATTTCTGTTAAATTAACTTCCAAATGCTATTTAAGCAGCATATTTCTGATTATAAAAATATTTATTTAATAGTATTAGCTAATTTAGTGATACAGTTCTCCTACCGTAGTGTGCTGCCAGAACCTTAAGATGTTGAGTTATCACTGATTCCACAATATAACCGATTACAGGCCCTCTGCAGCCTACAAGCACCCAGCATATATACACCTGCAAGTGGTTGGGAGACCAGAAGGATAAATTTGCTAGCTGCAATGGCGCTGTGGGAATCTTCTACTGTGTGCAAGCTGGTTCGTGGTTGCATTTGTGATGCAAACCTACTGGTGTTATGAACAGTTCATAGGGACAGAGCCCTGACATACCCTGGGGGTGACCTGTACATAGAAGTAACAGTTGAAAATGGGTGCATGGACAAAGTAAAAGTAGAATTTGCAAAAGAAAAATACTGGAGGTTTTGAAATAAGAATGTTGCAAATACTTAGCAGCTCAAATAGCGTGTGGGGGGGGAAGGGGTGGTGAGTGAGGGGGAAAGGGTAAAGAAGAGGGAGTTAATTTTTCATCTCTCACTGCTCTCCATCTGTGGTTCCTACTGTTCTCTGGCTCTTCCACCATGTTTATACCAAGAACAATTAACAAATTTCTGCCACTGATCTTTCATTAGTATTTGGAGCAGACTTCTGGTTTCTAGTGTTCACTGTATTTTGCTTTTAGACAAATTCTTCATCTGTGAATCGCTCTTGAATGTTGTCTTGCATAAACAGCTGGGATGTGTTGGGTGTGACTCGGTTTAGCTCACATCTATATCAGAAGGTGACATGCTTGAGCCCCGCTGCAGAACACTAAATCCAGGCTGACAGTTAATTGCAGTAACAAAGGAGACTGCATTTTAAGATACTGCCTTTTAGAGGAAATATTAAATTAAGCAGCTTTATTACCTTTCAGCTTGATATTAAATGTTCTATAACACAGAGGAGTTCCACTGGACTAATATTTATTAAGGCCAAGTAGACCAGCTTAAGTAGTTCACTTTGGACTATTATCACACACTGGGACTTGCATCAAAACTGACTACCATGTTTGCTACGTTACAAAAATGACTATCTGCAATTTTTTTTCATAAAGTGCTTGAAGATGCTTTGGAGAAAACAAAAATGCAATCATTGATTTCTAAATTCAAGTTGATATTTTTCTTTATGTTGCTCCATTCAAAGCTACTTTTCTATATTTTTTGAGGTCTCTCAGGATTGTTGGACCTGCTTGTACTTGTTATCTTTCTGACACCTACTTAACAACACCTAGCCCATGAGAAGAGGCTTCTCAACACATCAACAGTGTGCGAGGCCGTAGTGGAGGCTATTTGGAACACTACTGGCCACTTTGTAGCTGCATGCACTATTACCAAGAAATTGTGCCCATGAATGGTCCGGCAAAATCCACATGAATCATCTGCCAGGGCAATGCAGGCAATTCCCAGGGATAAAGAGGTGCTGCTCTTGGCATCTTCTGGATGTGTTTGCAATCCAAACAATGCATGGGAAGCTGTTTGATCTGCTGACTTGTTCCAGATCACCAGACAAAGCTTCGAGCCAATGCTTTCATTTTGACCATGCCTAGATGACTGGCATGTAGCTCCTCCAACACTTTAGCTCTCAGTTTGATTCCTTATGGTTGTTATAGCGAGGGTGGTAATGAAGGCAAGCTCCCACTACCTATTAAACGCTCCCAACGGCGTGTGCCTCAATAGCCTCTGACAACCAAGTCCAGCTCCTGGCTTTCACATGTGGCTTACTACTAAGCCTGGCAGAACTGTTTCTACTGACAGAAGGGGCAAAGGCAGGTTACTGGCACCTTAAAATGCCATCTCTTTGGGCAGATGGGGCTCATCAGTCGTGGTTGGCGGCTCATCTAGGAGAGGGAAAACTCTGATCTCAATCCTCTGCTGCCTTGTGGCTATGATGAGAATGCTTTAATAGTAAACCCTGATGGAAAAATCTGGAGCTGGAATCCCTAAGGCAGTTCTACGTTGAGCTCAATGGTGACTAGCAACTCCTGCGACACCGCTGGTACCAAAATGTATCATTCTCTGCTGTTCGTTAAGGTTCATCAGATGTGTGGAGAGGGCGAGCTTGCTACATGGGCAACAGCTCTCCATGTTGTACTGACCAAGCTTGCATATCTAGATAGTTAGGATGCAACAATCCATGGTCGACCCTAAACGAGTTCATCCTGGTCTTGGTAAAAATAGGAGAACTGGACGTTCTGCTGTACATTCCAGCCATTTTGGCTTGACATGTAGACCTGAGGCAGTGTGAGGTCTTTTCCGGTTTTCCCTTGGATCACCTCTGCTGTAATAGGGAGACTTTCAATTTGCATTCAAGAGAATATGTCAAGAAGAGGGTCTTCTTTTGTAAATTTTTCCGGTATTTCCTTTCCCAAGGATAAACGGGACAATCCATCAGCATTTCCCTGATTAGGTGTCCTCTTGAATTCAATCTCGTAATTGTGTCCTCCAAGAAACAGAGCCCACCTCTACATTGTGCCGCTGCTGTTAGCACAACACCCTTCAGTGGATTGAAAACGGACACCAGTGGTTGATCAGTAACAAGGGTAAACTCTCTCCCATACAAGAACTGGTTGAAACATTTCACATCCAAAACCAGGTTCAAGACCTCTCTGTCAATCTGTGCTGTAGGGGAATGAGATGCAAAGGCTATGAAGCATTCACTTCCATCACTCCTAACATTCAATTCAAGTTTAATTCTCATTTAACCTTATGAATACAACCTAACGAGACAGCGTTACTACAGGGTCAAGGTGCAAAGACACATTATCGACAGTCACACACAGTAAGCATGCACGAGATCACAATCATGTAGTAAGAGTCCCGAGGCCCAACTCCCCTTGTGCGTCAATGGTGTGGCCACAGTAAGTGATACTTGGTTTAAAGAATTCACACTTGCCACGTTGTGTTCTGAGCCCATAATCTTCTAATAATTTTAATAATGTCTTGAGATTTTGGAGATGTTCCTTGTCATTCTCACTGGTAACAATGATATCATCCTGGGAAGCCTTGCAGCACCTGGTCCATAGCTTTCTGTTAAGATTACAGGTGCAGATGTTACTCTGAAAATAAGCCTATTATAGTGTTAAAGCTCTTTTGTGAGTGCTTACGGTGAGGAACACTTCTGACTTTTCATTCATCTCCGTCTGTAGGCAAGCCTCAGCTAAGTCCACTTTGCTGAAGTGTTTCCCTCCGGAAAGGTTTGCAAAGATATCCTCTATTCTCGTAGAGGGTATTGATCTACTTTCAGTACTGGGTTGATGGTGACCTTAAGATCACCACAGTTCCTGGCTACTGGGACTACTGGTGTTGCCCATGCACTCCACTCAACCTTGGAAAGAGTTCCTCAGCCTCCATGCGATCCAGCTTACCGGCTACTTTATCATGGATGGTATGAGGAACCAGATGGGCATAGTAAAATCTGGGTGTGGTATTTTCATTTAACACTATTTTACCCTTGATATGTTTGAGTTTTCTAATGCTATCCCTGAACACTGCTCTGACATCATCCAGTACCCTGCAGTACTGTTTTCAGCTGACTCTATTGCAGGGGATGTGGCAAGCAAATGGTGGATGGACTTCCAATCAAATAGTAGTTATCTCAGTCAATCACAGGTCCGCAATGCTGGCCCTCCCATTTTTACCACACACAAGTCCAATGTGGCTTGTTCGTTGTTGTATTTCACTGTTATGAATGTTATACCCACAGCAGTTATCTTTTCTCTGGTATAAGTTCTTAGTTGGATATCTGCAGGCTTCAATTCAGTACCTTTGAAATGCCATTCAAACTCATTCTGTGGAATGACTGAAACAGCCGAGCCAGTGTCCAAATCCATTTTAATTAATTTATCATTCACTTCTGGTGTAAGCCATAGGCTTGCCTATTGTTAGTTTTCACATTAAATCTCAAGGCTACTCAGTTCTGTGTCATTCTTATCAGTATCAGATTTTTCATTAACACAATGTAGATTAGTACTCTTTTTGAAACTGCAACTTGACTTTTTAGCCTTTATTCTGTGCAGATCATTTATTTTTGTCTTTCGAAATGTTCTTTGTATGTGTCTTACTTTGTTTCATTTTCTACAAGTTTCACCTTTAAACCTTTAAGCTAGCATTGGTCCAGTGTGTGTGGGCCCCTCCCACAATGGTAACACAATTTGTTCGGCCAGCCAGATTTTTGTTTTGATATTGCAATTTTGTTCATGCTTACTTTCATTCCTGACTACAACTCAATTGTGTCTCTGTCTGATGTTTCCATTGATACAGTGATTTTCAACTGCTCTTTTAAATGTGAGTTGTGTTCAGTTAGTGGCCGTTTTTGAATGCTTTCTTGTATGATCCTACAAACTAAATGATCGCTCAGTGCATCCTTAAGCCCATCACTGAACTGACAAAGCTCAAACTATTTTTTCAATTCAGCCACGTAAGCTGAAATAGACTCCCCTTCCTTTTGATTATGCTTATGGAATCTAAAGAGTTCTGTAATTAACAATGGTTTTGGTTCTAAAGAAGGTAGCATTCATCAGAATCAGGACATGTCCTCTTCTCATTACTACCATCACTGACGAGGTACAGGAGCTTGAAGACACACACTCTTCCTGTCCACATCAGATTTCTGAATGGAACATTAACACTAACTGGCCATTTTGCTCTCTTTTTGCATTATCTCTGTTTTATGTAATTTTATTGTAATTTACAGTAACTTTTATATTTTTCTACTGTACTGCTGCCACAAAGCAACAAATTTTACAATATACAGTATATTGGTGATAACAAGCCTGATTTTGATTCTGAACTGTAGAGCTCCCTCAAAGAACTGACACAGGATCCAGAGACTGAGTGGTCCTTTGTTTAGCTTTTCTACAAAATAATTCTTAAAATCCATTTGTTCCTGAGGTGTCTCATCTCATTGTTGTGCAGTGGACACACAGAGCATGATGATAGGGTACGTAAAGCATAAACACGTAATGTTTGTTGATGCCACTGCAACAGCTCCCAAGTGTTTCATTCATTCATTGAGATACAGTGTGGAATAGGCCCTTCTGGCCTTTTGAGCCATGTGCCCAGCAATTTCCCCCAAGCCTAATCATAATACAATTTACAATGACCAATTAACCTACCAACTGGTACATCTTTGGACTGTGGAGAGCACCTGGAGGAAACCATATAGTCACAGGGAGAACATACAAACTCCTCATAGGCAGTGGCAGGAATTGAACCCAGGACGCTGGCACTGTTAAGCATTGTGGACATTGTCCACTGCGCTACTGTGGACAATAGAACTGTCATCACTAATCAAATGCAACAGCCAGGTTTTGTACGAGGTACTATGGCAGCTAATCAATCAACTTGGTGAAATAATGATTAGTGTAGTTAATGAGATGAGAGGTTGGGTGAGGGTTAGTGATCATAAGACAAGTATTTGGTCTGATAGGTGGATAAGACTTCTTGCTTGAAATAGGGATGTGAAATTCCTTATGTCCACCTGACAAGGACGACATTCCATCAGTAAGACAGCATTTTCCAAAATGCAGCAGAAAGCAGCTTCTCACATTCTTGCTTCCCGAATAAATGTGAATAGACCCTCAGTTATGGATGAACAACTAGAAATATCTGGTCACCTAAACTGGGAACAGCTGTATTTAGATGCGAAGGATGATCTGCATTCAAGATTATTAGTGTTTACTTTCTTCTCTATTATTTTCATATTTTACTACATTAAAGATGCATTATCAATAGGAGTTGTTTGCTTTTGCAAAGACACAAAGTGGCTAATGATAAAAGGATGCAATCTTCTGAGACCATAAATATATGCAGAACACTATCCAGTGAAATCATCTGGACATATTAGGGAAATGATGATAAGCATTTTGAAATGTTTCTATACTGAGAAGAATTTCTTGTTTCATGCAGCCTTAATCCTTTACAGCTATAACAGTTTTAAATAAAGAACAGCATGCTTATAAATTTAACCACATAAAGATCAGTAAAAAAGGCTTCAAAACTAGTTGTCTAATGACAAACCTATATTAAATAAGTGAGACGCTGATGAATTTCACAATAGTTTGAGACCATTTTTAAGTATAATACTTATACATTTCAACAGAAAAAGGAGTCAGCAAGCATACTTTTCTTTTATGTGTGTGGGTGTATGTAAATGGACATTAGCCTGACCACTAGATTACATAATTATAACATTTTAATATTGAGTTATATCACTTTCTATGAGGGAGAGGATTTGAATGCAGAGAATTAGAGAAAAATGAATTACATATTAGAAAGCAAATCTGCATTGATTTATAATTAGATCAATTCCTAAAGTCTCGATGTCATCACATGGACTTCTTATTAAGCTTCATAAACCATCTATGTCACAATTTCCTCATGATGCCAAGCTTACAGTTTTAATGGGAAATAAGGCCAAGCTGTGAAGTCAATTCTTTTCATAACATTCCTCACATTTTTGCTTCTTTATTTACTATTAACTAGCTCTGAGGCTGTTGATCCACAAGACAGCAGATCTGTTTTGGCAAAGGTGTTGTCTATTGGTGGGTCCTCAGGTGGCTGTAGATGCCGATCTGGGATCCACATATTCTGGACTTAATCCGGGATGTTAGGATAGATTCCCTTAATGGAGAGTGCCTGTGCATGACTTTGTTTAACGTAGGGATGCTGATGTACAGGCAGCCACCACACCATCCTTGACAGAGTGGGATCAGGATCCCGTGGCATGGACCCGTGGGGACCCGTGACTGCTGCAGCCTTTTACCACCTTCACTGCCATTGTAATATGTCATCAGGTTCCACCAGCTTCTCCACTGAGTCTTGGTTGGCTTGCTCATTGTCTGGAACCTCTCCCTTGACTTTATTGCCAAGGGTGATCCTATCAGATAGCATAGCTCTCGGAATTTCATAAGCACCATGACAGGATGACGCTCCTCGAAGCAGGGCTAGGGTTTACTTGGGCTCAAAAGGGGTTCAAATTTAAAAACAAGCTTTGCTTTGTAGTGGCACAGATGAACTTGACAGAGGTCAACTAAAATTTTTTTTTAAAGAAGGGAGGCAATGGACATGGATTGATGTATTCGTATCACATTCTCATCAAGTCAGTCCTGGTTCTTTTTTAGTTGAGATGCCAAATACCAGTTATGTTGGATATTCTACGGCTTCAGTGGGCTGGGAATCAACAGGTCGTCTCTAAAGCTCTGTCTGAGAACTATTTCTTTTGTGGGATCTTTGAGAGCTCGAGTATAATTAACAAATGAACAAACACGTCCATGCATGCAAAACTGCTTGAATTATAAATGTTCAAATTACACTTTTTTTCTAGAATGCAATTAATACTTTGAGGTATGTGCCTTTGATTTTCACTGTAACATAGAACTCTCTGCCCATAAGAATACGTTGCTCCATAATACATTTTCACACAGGTTGTGATTTACAAAATGGGCTTAAAAGTGTTTATCAGGATCACAGTCCTTTTTGTGATTCAACAGGCAACTATATATGTATATACACACACAGTGTGTCTATAAAAAATCATTTACTCTGATAAATACACAACATGGAAGATTAGGTAACATACCCCGAAATAACCGGTATCCAGTAATGTCTGTAGACATTAGGATGAGTAAACTAAAGCAAAGTCAGAGATTGGAATTAAGGAGTATTTGAAAGGAGACAGGGGTAGAAAGGCAGGCAAGAAATTCTATGGATTAAGACTTCAGCAGCCTAAGTCACAGTTGATGGTGAATTCATTGAAATTCGGAACACACAAAAGGCTAGAATTGATATACAAATATTTCCGAAGGATGGAAAGCTTGAAGATTAAAGAGAAGGGAATGGGTGGAAAAGTAAGGTATCTCAAATAAAGAGAGCTTTGAAGCTGCAATCATCTCTCACCCAAAGCCAACACATCTACCTTGTGGTGGTGGTTCCTTCAAAGGGATAGATGATTTGCCCACTGTTACAGATCTCACAGAAAAAGCCTTTCTGGCTACAAAGGCTACAACTGTACACATGGGCACTGGCAAATTTGTTGATCTTCATGAGGAATGGAGCAAGTTTGCCTTCGAAGACCTATGAGAAAAGGGGAGAGAAAGATAGGTCATAGATGGGCATTTAAAATGGATTGTATCTGCTGCTTAATCCCTCATCATTGCTCTGTTTTTCTGGTCTACTATTTTTCACCCAATCAGCATAAGACATAGGAACAGCATCAGGCCATTCGGCCCATCAAGTCTGCTCCGTAACAGCTTCTCCTCCCCCCCCAATGCCTTGAAAGGCACCATTTCCCCCATTATCTTTGCTCTTAATGATGACTCCAAGTACAGCAGTACAGCAAGCCTAGAATTAACATGCACATTTTCAAATGGCACATGTCCCTGTAACCTCATCCAAAACTCTTCAAAAAGCGAGTTCTTTCAGTTCCAATCTCTAATTGACAGCTATGGCTTTTGCTATTAATCTCATAAAACTATGGAATGCCTTTCAAAACTCCCCTGAAACCTTTTCTCTTTAATCAAGCTTTGGTCAACTGTCCATATATTTGCCTTAGGATGTTTTACTAACTAAAGGTGCCATAGATACAGTTTCTGATGTACAAAGTATTTGCGACAATAGTCAAGACATTAAGAAATATATATTTTTTCCCCTCTGCTTTCAATTTGACATCTATCATTGGGAGAGAGATAGATTTGCTTTGATAAATTCCGAACAGCTCATCCAATTGGATGGTCTACAACTATATACCTTGTCATTAGTGCTGGCTGATCATGCTATTTACATCAACAACAAGGTCTCCATTCTATTTTCTCTTCCTCTCAAATTCCTGGCTAGCTCAGCAATGATTGGACTCAAGGCCATTCTTCTGAATCCTGAGGGAGCAAGTAGATATTCCCATGCTGTTCCAGGAAGTGTCTTTTGAAATTAGAAACTCTTATCCTTGAGTCTGCTGGTTGTGGGTTCAAAATCTAGGGTGGTGACCCAATCCAGTACTGAAGGAATGTGGTATGTTGGTGAGCTACCATTTTCACATGAGACATGAAAACAAGGCCATGCTGTCATTTTAAAATGGTTGTGAAGGAATCCATAAAACAGAGTTAAGTAAATTCACTCCAATATCAATATCTATTCTTCACCTAAATACAACAGATGATATTCTTGCTCTTTGTGGGAGTTTCCTGTGTGTGATTTGGATGCTGCTTTCTCACCACAATATTCTTTCAAAAGTAAACCATTGCGTGTGATGCAGTTTGAGGCATTCCCAGTTTCTGAATTGGTTAGTTAAACTGTAAACTCTTCTATATTTCTATAACCTTCTCCGTTGACATTTCAATTCTGAAATGAAAAATGTGCAACAAAAAAACAACTGTACAATTTCAAATTATCTGGACTCAACCAAACAATTTTATGTGCTTACAACAGATCAACACTTTTCCCAATTCTGCGAATGGAACCACAGTGCTAAGTATGCTTTTTGGTGTACTGTAATAGGCTATGCCATAGTACAATAACCCTTAGCCAAAATAAGTTGCATTGATTATATAATGACTGTGTACCATGGTGTCCTGTATCCAATGAACAACAACAAATACCATAAACTTTAGTTTTCTGACTTAAACTACAGCCTCTGTTTACAGTTGTTTCTGCAAACAGAAAGCTTTTCATTACTCACTGCATCAAAACTTTAAATAATTTTTTTAACTCTTCTGTCAAAATTCAAAAATTTTTAAGTTCTAGCTTCTCTGGTCTCGCCACAAAATGAGAAACCCTTCATCTCTAATGTTGTCTCAGTAAATCTCTACCACACCTTCTCCAAAGCCTTGACATCTTTCCTAATGTGCTCTCCCAGTCTGAATGCAATACTTCAGCTGGGCCCTAACCAATCATTTATAAAAAGGTTTAGCATCATTTCTATATTAATAGTCTACATTTTTAAAATACATTTCTCAACTTATCTTCCTATGTACAAACATTTGTCAATTGGAACCCCCGGGATCTCAATGTTCCTGTCAGTCCTTTAATAATGTACCATTTAGTTTAGTGTGTATCTCCTTAGATTTCCTAGCAAATGCTCCATTTCTCACTTCTCATGATTAACTGTTATCTTTCGTGTCTCTTTATTTCACAAGCAGATGATGTTTGCCACCAACCTCACTATTCATTTAGTTTCAAGCTTTGCATCAATTGAAAAATTTGTGATGATGCCCAGTCACATTGGCACATCCTCTCTAATCCCAATTTTGCAGTACCTTTTGTAAATCTATTTGATTCCACATTATAAGCTTACTGTACAAAAATGAAATAAATTACAAGTAGCTGCTGTTACAAGTATTGATAAAGCAATAAAATTCAAAGTTAAAAGTAAATTTATTATCAAAGTATATGTATGTCACCATATAAAACCCAAGATACATTTTTTTGCGGGCATACTCAAAAAATTCATAATAGAATCAATGAAAGACCGCACCAATTTTGGCATTTAACCAGTGTGCAAAAGACACACACTGTGCAAATACACAAAGAAAGAAATAATAATAATAATGATTCTAATGATAAATAAGCAAGAAATATTGAGAATATAAGATGAAGAGTTCTTAAAAGTGAATCCATAAGTTGTGGAAACATTTCAGTGATAAGGCTAGTGAAGTTATCTCCATTGGTTCAAGAGCTTGATGATTGAGGGGTAGAAACCGTTCCAGAACCTGGTGGTGTTAGTCCTGAGGCTCCTGTACCTGCTTCCTGATGGCAGCGGCAAGAAGAGAGCATGTAATGGGTGGATGGGGTCCCTGATGATGGATGCTGCTTTCTTGCAACGTTTCGCATAGATGTGCTCAATGATGAGGAGGGTTTAATCTACATATGATTAAAATATTCTTTCCATAACATAATTCTAACAAAATTTCTTACTTAACAAGTTTTGGGATAGTCCAAATCCATCAGGAATGATTAACCTAAATGACACAAAATATTTGCTCATACGCCAACAAGAATGAACCAAAACTATAGATACAAAATACTATGCCTCAGCCCCTTGTATTGACTTATTAATCAGTTAATTGAATAATTTTGTTAACACATAGGGTAAAGCCTAAAAATCTTAAACAATTTTATAGGCAAAAGACCTTGGGCTTGACATGAACAATTTTCGAATTGGTTTCCCTCATGAGGTGGAACAAATAAAATCATTTAATCACTACTTTGGTTTCAGGCATTGGTCGCTCTTCTGCATAGCAAATTAATTTACCACATCTATAGTCACTAGACATCAGTCATGGCTCAGTAATTCAATAGTTTCCTTATTACTAAGTCAGCATTTACTGAGTTTGAGCTCTGCACCTGAGCAGATGAGGTAGGTTGACAATCCTGTGCAGCTCTGACCAAGTGCGACATGATACAGCTATTGTCTGCATTCTGGATGGACTGCCATTCCACAGCATCATTTGAAGGGCAGAGAACCTTCCCAATATTCTGGTCAATTATCCATTTGATCATAATGGAATTCTGGAACTTTGCTGTGCTCAATATGGCTGCCTCACTTTTGATGCTACAGTACTTCAACATTTCATTATTTCATAGAGACTGAACTACTTCGTAACTATGAAGTAGTTCAGGGGAAGGCTGTTAGATCATAATTTCATCCTTCTGCTGCTGGATAAAATTCGATCCCTCCCTTGCTGAAGTGTAATGAGACATTACAAATCACCCTTCAAGCTCACATTCAGAAATTAGAGGAAAAAAAACATTTGTAGCAATTATAATACACATGCTGGGTTCATGACCTCAGCCAGTGTTTGATGTATGCAGTTGGACAAATGAAGCTGCTGAGAGACAGAACAATGAGAAATACTCAAATGGGACCAAGGCAATTTACCCTGCACTTTCCCACAATATCTGCATAACATGTGCGACTTTCTATGCTAAAATATCTGATGCAAAAATAAAACTACTGCCAACCAAGATTCATGGAAATGGAACTGGCATTTATATAGCTTCTTTCACAACCTGAACATGCTTCAAAGCGCTTTTTGATGTGCAAGTGTAGTAAAGTAAAAAGTGAGGCAACTAATTAAAGGGTCAGATTGATCTTAAGTGCACTACATAGAGGCTGAAGGGCCTGTACTGTGCTCCAATGTTCGAGTTTCATACAGAGAGATCCCATATTATGCGCAAAGTAATAACGAGTGCTTCAGTTAAACAAGCTAAGGGATAAATATTGGCCAGAGCATTGGGCAGAATGTCCTTCTCTTTTTTGAACTTGGACTGAGTTTCAGTTTAATGTCTTGCCTGAAACATGTTACCTCAGACTCTCTCAGTAGTACAATGAGTTGCTAGGTATTACCCTCTGGAGTCAACCTTGAACTTACAGGCTTATGACTCCGAGCTCAGTGCATTATCAACTGAACCAGCTAACAAAGGCACGTTTTTGCCTTCAGAGTAAACAGAGAGAAAATTGAGCAGGAAGAAGGGACACAGAAACTTTGACATAATGTGCAGAAGGAAAGTTATAGGGCAGTCAGAGGTTTGACTGTTGAGAGGTATCCTGAAGGTGAGATTCATTTATAAAAGGCAACATGTTGGCCAGATTTCCACTTCAATCAATTATTGTAAAATCTAAACAGTCTGCTTTTTCACTCAAATGATTAATGGCAAATTCAGTAAATTAATGAGGAAAAAAGTAGACTCCTGCCTCTTGCCGGGTTTTATTAATTGGTTAGCAGCATAGTTGAATCCTGATGAAAGTACAATTGGCAAGCCAAGAAATGTTATGCTTGAGCAAGGATACCTATAAACTGCATTATGTAAAATAAAAGCAAGCAATTTGCAAAATGTTGTTATGTTCTATTTGAATAAATAAATGAGAAAGGCTAATATAGTTCCAGGTCTGACCAACTCTTTCCTTTCCTCTCTGGCAGCATTACTGTTGTGCAGATTAGATTTAAGTGGTGACTACTCACGTAAAAAGTCAGGATAAAAAAGAAGCAAAGATAAACTTCAGGCTGCTCACATTGTTTTACTGGAATGTAAAAACAAAATCAATGTATGACTTGAACTTGAGGAGATTTGGTATTTCACCAGATGTACCGTGGAGGGCATTCTAACTAGTTGCATGAACATCTAGTATAGTGGGGCGATTGCACAGGATCAGAAAAAGCTGCAGAGGGTGGCGAACTCAGTCAGCTCCATCATGGGCATCAGCCTCCCCAACATCAAGGACATTTTCAAAAGGTGATGCCTCAAAAAGGCACCATCCATCATTAAACACCCCCATCACCCTGGACATTCCCTCTTGTCATTGCTATCAAGGAGGAGGTACAGCAGCCTTAAGACATATTCTCAATGTTTTGGAACAGCTACTACTCCTCCACCATCAGATTTCTGAACAGACATTGAACCAACCCATGAAAACTACCTCACTATTTTTGCACTATTTAACCATATAACCATATAACAATTACAGCACGGAAACAGGCCATCACAGCACTTCTAGTCCATGCTGAACTCTTACTCTCACCTAGACCCACTAACCTGCACTCAGCCTATAACCCTCCATTCCTTTCCTGTCCATTTAGCTATCCAATTTAACTTTAAATGACAACATCAAACCTGCCTCAACAACTTCTGCTGGAAGCTCGTTCCACACAGCTACCACTCTCTGAGTTAAGAAGATCCCCTTCATGTTACCCCTAAACTTTTGCCCTTAAAGAATCAACTCATGTCCTCCTGTTTGAATCTCCCCACTCTCAATGGAAAAAGCCTATCCACGTCAACTCTACCTATCCCGCTCATAATTTTAAATACCTCTATCAAGTCCTCAACCTTCTATGCTCCAAAGAATAAAGACCCAACTTGTTCAACCTTTCTCTGTAACTTAGGTGATGAAACCCAGGTAACATTCTAGTAAATCTTCTCTGTACTTTCTCTATTTTGTTGACATCTTTCCTATAATTCGGTGACCAGAACTGTACACAATACTCCAAATTTGGCCTTACCAATGCCTTGTACAATTTCAACATTACATCCCAACTCCTATACTCAATGCTCTGATTTATAAAGGCCAGAATAATTCTACCTTCAGGGAACTATGCACCATTATTCCTAGATCTCTCTGTTCTACTGCATTCTTCAATGCCCTACCATTTACCATGTATGTCCTATTTTGATTAGTCCTACCAAAATGTAGCACCTCACATTTATCAGCATCAAACTCCATCTGCCATCTTTCAGCCCACTCTTCTAACTGGCCGAAATCTCTCTGCAAGCTTTGAAAACCTGCTTCATTATCCACAACTCCACCTACCTTAGTATCATCTGCATACTTACTAATCCAATTTACCACTCCATCATCCAGATCATTAATGTATATGACAAACAACATTGGACCCAGTACAGATCCCTGAGGCACACCACTAGTCACCGGCCTCCAATCTGACAAACAGTTATCCACCACTACTCTCTGGCGTCTCCCATCCAGCCACTGCTGAATCCATTTCACTACTTCAATATTAATACCTAACGATTGAACCTTCCTAACTAACCTTCCGTGAGGAACTTTGTCAAAGGCCTTACTGAAGTCCATATAGACAACATCCACCGCTTTACCCTTGTCAATTTTCCTAGTAACCTCTTCAAAAAATTCACTAAGGTTTGTCAAACATAACCTTCCACACACAAATCCATGTTGACTGTTCCTAATCAGACCCTGTCTATCCAGATAATTATATATACCATCTCTAAGAATACTTTCCATCAATTTACCCACCACTGACGTCAAACTCACAGGCTGATAATTGCTAGATTTACTCTTAGAACCCTTTTTAAACAATGGAACAACATGAGCAATATGCCAATCCTCCGGCACCATCCCTGTTTCTAATGACATTTGAAATATTTCTGTAAGAGCCCCTGCTATTTCCACACTAACTTCCCTCAAGGTCCTAGGGAATATCCTGTCAGGACCCGGAGACTTATCCACTTTTATATTCCTTAAAAGCGCCAGTACTTCCTCTTCTTTCATCATCATAGTTTCCATAACTTCCCTACCTGTTTCCCTTACCTTACACAATTCAATATCCTTCTCCTTAGTGAATACCGAAGGAAATAAGTTGTTCAGAATCTCCCCCATCTCTTTTGGCTCCACACATAGTTGTCCACTCTGATTCTCTAAGGGACCAATTTTATCCCTCACTATCTTTTTGCTATTAATATAACTGCAGAAACCCTTTGGACTTATTTTCACCTTACTTGCTAAAGCAACCTTGTATCTTCTTTTAGCTTTTCTAATTTCTTTCTTAAGATTCTTTTTACATTCTTTATATTCCTCGAGCACCTCATTTACTCCATGCTGCCTATATTTATTGTAGATATCTCTCTTTTTCCGAACCAAGTTTCCAATATCCCTTGAAAACCATGGCTCTCTCAAACTTTTAACCTTTCCTTTCAACCTAACAGGAACATAAAGATTCTGTACCCTCAAAATTTATTTCATTTCATTTTTAAATGTATATTTGTTCTTGTAATTTATAGTATTCTTTATATGTTTCATTGTAATGCTGTGCAAAACAACATATTTCAAATTAAACCCGATTCTAATTCTGAGAGAGAATGAATTCCAGCTCTCTGGGAAGCAAGATATTCCAAATGAAAGTCAATAAAGATAAGTTTTCAAAAAAATGGTCAACCTTTATACTTCACGGAAGTGTGAAATCCAGATAATGGATAGGATATGGAATAAGGAAATATGATGCCCCAGTAAATAATTTATGTAAAATATACACAAGGTTTGAGACATTGAGATGTACAACAGGCTTCTGGGAATTTTATCTTCACTGGGTTAACTATTAGAATTGCACACATAGAATGCCAACAACAAAAAACAACATTGCACAAAAGCCACAGCATTTAGACCAATATTCTGTGTTGTGGTCAACAAGTTCTCTTCTTCATTTCAGCTCATCAGCATATCCTGCTGTTTGTTTTATTGTATATTTATCTAGTTTAGAATTATTTATCTCAATGACTTGTGGGGATTAGCACTAGATTCTCAACACTCTCTGGGCAAGAATATGAACAGTAGGGCAAAGAGGAGTGCAGTAGAACAAAGGGATCTGTGAATACGATCCATAATTCCTTGAAAGTGGCATCACATACAGTGGTATGCAAAAGTTTGGGTACTCCTGGTCAAAATTTCTGTTACTGTGAATAGCTAAGCAAGTACAAGATGACCTGATTTCCAAAAGGCATAAAGTTAAAGGTGACACATTTCTTTAATATTTTAAGCGAGAAAACTTTTTTTATTTCCATCTTTTACTGTTTCAAAATAACAAAAAAGGAAAAGGGCCCGAAGCAAAAGTTTGAGAACTCTGCATGGTCAGTACTTAGTAACACCCCTTTTGGCAAGTATCAATGCTTTCTGTATCCAGCTAAGAGTCTTTCAATTCTTGTTTGGGGGATTTTCGCCCATTCTTCCTCGCAAAAGGCTTCTAGTTCTGAGAGATTCTAGGGCCGTCTTACATGTACTGCTCTTTTGAGGTCTATCCACAGATTTTTGATGATGTTTAGGTCGGGGGACTGTGAGGGCCATGGCAAAACCTTCAGCTTGCGCCTCTTGAGGTAGTCCATTGTGGATTTTGAGGTGTGTTTGGGATCATTATCCTGTTGTAGAAGCCATCCTCTTTTCATCTTCAGCTTTTTTACAGACAGTGTGATGTTCGCTTCCAGAATTTGCTGGTGTTTAATTGAATTCATTCTTCCCTCTACCAGTGAAATGTTCCCCGTGCCACTGGCTGCAAAACAAGCCCAAAGTATGATCGATCCACCCCCATGCTTAGCAGTTGGAGAGGTGTTCTTTTCATGAAATTCTGCACCCTTTTTTCTCCAAACATACCTTTGTTCATTGCAGCCAAAAAGTTCTATTTTAACTTCATCAGTCCACAGGACTTGTTTCCAAAATGCATCAGGCTTGTTTAGACAAAAATAATACAATAATCTTGCTTAAAATTTTGAAAAGAATGTTTCATCTTTAAGTTTATGACTTTTGGAGATCAGTTCATCTTCTACTCACTTAACTATTCACAGTAACAGAAATTTTGACCGGCGGTGCCCAAACTTTTGCATGCTACTGTATAGAGAGCTTTGGAACAGTGACCATCATAAATCAGAGTATTGAGCACAGGAGGTGGGGTGTTGTGTTGAAGTTTATAAGATGTTGGTGAGGCCAAATTTGGAGTATTGTGTCACCAACAAGAAAGGTATCAATAAGATTGAAAGACTACAGAGAAAATTTACAAGGATGTTGCGGGACTTGAGGACCTGAGTTATTGTGAAAGGTTGACTATGTTGGGACTTTATTCACTGAAGCGTAGGAGAATGAGGGGAGCTCTTGTTGAAGTGTACAAAACTATGAGGGGTATAGATAGGGTAAACACTACCAGGCTTTCTCCACCGAGGTTAGGTGAGACTAGGACTAGAGGTCATAGATGAAATATTTAAGGAGAAGCAGAGGGGAAGCTTCTTCATTTAGAGGATACTGCAAGAGTGGAACGAGCTACCAGTGGAAGTGATGGATGTGAGTTTGACTGAAACACTGAAGAGAAGTTTGGATAACTACATGGATGGCACACGTATGCTGTGCTATGGTTCAGGTATGGGTTGATGGGACTAGGCAAAATAATAGCTTGGCATTGACTAAATGGGCCGCAAGGCCTGTTTCTGTGCTGTAGTGTTTTATGTGATTCTATAACAGTGTTTCTACTGGGCTTACTTCACAATTGTAGCTTATGTGTCTGGTCTCTCTCACATGAAAACACCCATGAATCTACTGTATGAAACACATCTTAAAAAGTTCTATCAGGTCATCCCTCAGCCTACAGAAAAGAATTCCAACTCTTCTCTTTTTCCTTCATGGTGGTAAGTGTAATCCTTGTAAAATTAATGTTCTGATGTAACACAACAGCAAACACAGTTATCATCTCTGCATTAACCTGCCTCCCCATAATTCTCTGCTAATCTGTTACCACAGTCTTTCCTGTGTGTGATATAGCCATCCTTTCATATCCAAGCCAACGAGGTCTTCAGAATGCCTTGGGGATCCAGCAATCGGTACACTGAATAACAACAATTGTTCCAAGGCCCTGTCAACTATTGTTTTTCTGCCTGTTGAGTTTGAATTGCAGTAATTAGTTATCTTGTTTAGCAAAGCAGAGCTTGAATAGGGGCTAATGAAGTTACAGGGAAGAAAAGAAGGTGAAGGGGTTGGGAGAGTCTTCCCATGAGAGGTGTTATTATACAACCACCCCCACATCCGAGCAGCCTCCATGGCTGACTGGAAGCTCGGCCATGCATACTGAGTCAAAGTGACCACTTTCAGAAGCACGATGATCATGCAGCTTGACAGCCCACAGCTTCCCTATGTTGTGGCTCATCTACTATAATGTGATATAGCCATAAACATCCCTATTTATCTTTAAGTATGGAAAGCTGGTCCCTGCTCTCCACTACCCTGCCTTGGGAAACAGCATAACACAATAGTCCCAAGAGGGCTCTGGAATAGAGAGGTCTATTAAATAGGTTACTCTCCCACACATGTTCAGTTTGTTCTGCCCTGTGATTTCATCAGACTTGACTTTATTCTCTAGAAGTGGAATATTTCTAATTGGAAGCTGCTATTTACTTTCAACAACATAATTAAGTGCCACAGGGTGTTCACAGAAGCAGAATCATATGCTAACAATGAGCAAACAAAAGTTTGACCAGAGTGACAAAGCAACTCAGGGAAGGGAGAAGAAAGAGACATAAACCAATGGCATTGTTCAGGCTCCAATGCTGGGTAATAAGGTCATCAGAAGAATTCTTGGTAATATCGTTAGCCAATTTAACACAACAAGTGACTTCCTGACCAAGACTATAAAGGAAGGAATCAAGATATGGATTTAAAGTCCCATGTTAAAAGTAAATTTATTATCAAAGTCCATATACTGAATATCACCACATACAACCCTGAGATTTGTTTGGTTTTTTTTCAGGCATACACAGTAAATACAAGAAGTACAACACAATCAATGAAAGACTGGACCCAATTTAACGGACAAACAACCAATGTGCAAAAGACAACAAACTGTACAAACATAAAACAGAAAAAACAAGTATTAAATATTGAGAACGTGAGCTGAAGTGTCCTTGAAAGCGAGTCCACAGGTTGGGGGAACAGTTCAGTGAGGGGGCGAGTGAAATTGAGTGAAGTTAACCCCACTGGTTCAAAAGCCTGGTGGCTGAGGGGTAATAATTATTCCTGAACCCGGTGGTGTGAGTCCTGAGGCTCCTGTGCCTTCTTACTGATAACATCAGTGAGGAGAGAGCATAGCCTGGATGGTGGAGGTCCCTGATGATGGATACTGCTTTCCGGTGACAGCACTCTGTGTAGATGTGTTCAATGGTGGGGAGGGCTTTACCCATGATGGACTGGGCCATTACTTGTAGGATTTCTGTTCAAGAACATTGGTGTTTCCATTCCAGATCGTGATGCAACTACTGAGTATACTCTCCACCATACTTCTATAGAATTTGTCTAAGTTTTAGATGTCATGCTGAATTTTCACAAATTTCTAAGGAAGCAGAGGTGATGCAGTTATTTCTTCATAGTTACACTTACATGCTGGGCCTAGGATAGGCACTCTGAAATGATAACACCGAGGAAGTTAAAGTTGCTGACCCTCTCCACCTGTGATTCCCATGATGAGGACTGACTCCTGGACCTCCGGTTTCCTCCATCCTGACATTGAGTCAGAGGGTGTTGCTGTGACACCACTCAGCCAGATTTTCAATCTCCCTCCTATATGCCTTTGATTCAGCCAATGATAGTGGTGTTGTTGGTAAACTTAAATATGGCATTGGAGCTGTGCTTGGCCTCGCAGTCATAAGTATAAAGCAAGTAGAGCAGGGGACTAAGCACACAGCCTTGTGGTGCACCTGTGCTGACAAGAGATTGTGGAGGAGAAGTTGTTGCCAATCTGATCTGAATGGGGTCTGCAAGTGAGGAAATTAAGGATCCAATTGCACAATGTGGTATTCCGCCCAATGAATTGAAGTTTATTAATTAGTTTTTAGGGAATGACAGTATTGACTGCTGAGCTGTAGTCGGTAAAAAAACATCCTGATGTATGCATCTTTGCTGTCCAAATGTTCCGGGGTTGAGTGAAAAGCCAATGAGATGGCATCTGTTGTGGACCTGTTGTGCCAGTAGGCAAATTGGAGTGGATCCAAGTTGCTTCTCAGGCAGGAGTTGATGTTTCATCACCAACCTCTCAAAGTACTTCATCACAGTGGATGTAAGTGCTACTGGATGATTGTCAATGAGGCAGATTACCATGTTGTTTTTCTTATATACTGGTATAACTGAAGATGGTGGGCATCTGTGACAGCTGAAGCGAGAGGTTAAAGATATTGATGAGCATTCCAGCCAGTTGATCAGCAGAGGCCTTGGTACAGTATGATTTCTGTGGGCTCACCCTCCTGAAGAATGCTCTCATGTCACCCTCAAGAGACTGAAATAACAGGGTCATTGGGAGTTCGTGGAGGCTTCTCCATGCTTGGACTGTCAAAGTGAGCATAGAAGGCTTTCAGCTCATTTGGGAGCAAAGCCTCGTTGTCACTGATGTTGTTTGGTTTCACTTTGTGAGAGGTGATAGCATTCAAGCCCTACCACATCAGTGGAGCATCCTTCAGCGATTCAAGCTTGTTTCGCAATTGCCTCCTCGCTGGTAAGATGCCTTTCCAGAGGTCATATCTGTATCTCTTGTATCTTCCTTGGATTATCATCAGATTATCCTAGATTCAACTACCTGCACAGAACTATATAATCTCACCAGGTTTTTATGGTGGGAACTGCATGGTTACTATCCATTAAACCATAATTAGAAAGTACTCATGTTTGATTACACTGGATGACAAATTTTTTCAGAAGTGTTGCTTCCTCAGAATTTTTTTTGTTTACGATAGACTGCTTGAAGCTGAACACAAATATAATTTCAGACTACTTGTACCACGTGGGACTTTGCGGAAACAAGAAATTAACTTTTATTGAATATAATGCATCTAATTGCAGAATGGTGCTGATGCTTTGCAATAGTTCAACTAAGCTAAAAGTGTTTTGTTGAATGATTTTCATTTGTAGTCAGTGTCTGAGGCTTCTCACTTGTGTCTAACAACAATCAGCCAGCATCGATAGATTCTAGTTACCCTGATACCGTTTCTCCATGACCGCAATGTCATGATGAAGCCTTTCACAATGCTTGTTACTGATAGTGCCAGGATTTGCTGGGAAGAAGTCTAAATGGCAATGCAGAAAATTAATCTTTAGTGACATGTTACACTACATAGTTTTGTATGCATGAAGCATGTTGTCAACCAGTTGCACGTAATTTGGTGCTCTGTAGTGGCCAAGAAAATTTTCAACAATACAGGTTTTCCCCCGCCATCCAAAGGTAGAGCGTTCCTACGAAATGGTTCGTAAGCCGGAATGTCGTAAAGCGAAGAAGCAATTACCATTTATTTATATGGGAAAAATTTCTGAGCGTTCGCAGACCCAAAAATAACCTACCAAATCATGCCAAATAACACATAAAACCTAAAATAACAGTAACATATAGTAAAAGCAGGAATGATATGATAAATACACAGTCTATATAAATTAGAAATACTTCTCTACAACAATTCTACACTGTTCTCCGTAGCGAAAATCTCACTCAAGTGCTCTCGGCAGAAAATCTCACATAAGCGCTGTTGGCAAAAACACTCTCTCCAGTAACCTTTAGGCTATGAGTTGCCAAATCATACCAAATAACATGTAAAAATACACAGCCGATATAAAGTAGAAATAATGTATGTAGAGTGTAGTATCACTTACGGGAATTGGGAAGACATGGAGCATACTGATGATGGTGTGTTAGGCTGGGTCGTCGCAAGTTGGGGTGGTGCAGTGGTCCCCACCCTGCAGGCTGCCAACTGATACCGATCTGTGAAGCATGCAGGGGTACAGCAGTGGCCGGGACGCATCCAGCACATCTTTAAGAAAAAGGCCGAAATAATCATGCTAATTAATTACGTGCCAGGCGGCACCTAGTTAATTAGCATGTTTATTTTGGCTTGTTTCTTAAAGATATGCTGTGTGCCTCCCGGCTACCGCTGCATTCTCCGCGGATCGGCATCTGTCCGCGGTCTGGGGGTTGGGGTGGTGGGACACTGGGGTGTCATCTCGTCGTCTGTTTCCATGAGGGTAGGCAGGTCATCTTCTTCTATGTCTGCCTGCCTCGATGTCGAAGGTCGAGGTTCGTCGTCTGCTGTGGCTGATGTGGAAGGCTTGCTTGACTGCTTAGCCTCGTGCATTTTTAGACCATACAGTTCTTTGTAAGCACTCAAACCATCCTGCAAATATGCCCTAAACCAACATACCCTTTCAAAATTAAAGTCATACTTTATCATTGCAGCAAAAATCTCACGTAGTTGCCTCACATTCAGATCCTGGACGACTTCACCTTTGGTCCGTTTGCTACTGTATTCGGTTTCGATTGTTATCCTTTCCTCTTGCAATTGCGTCAGCTCTTCATCTATCAGTTCTTGGTCATGGGCTGCCAAAACCTCTTCAACATCACCTTCGTCAACTTCCACAAGCTAAACTCACTTTGTCCTTACTTCCTTCACCACGATCGAAATGCTTAATTATGTCTAGTTTTATGCTAAGTGTAACAACCCTTATGAGCTCTTTCAGGCTTTTCCAATACCTTAGAACTCATCTTGCAAACGGCTGCTCACAGGCACGTGTTTAAGCAATGCCGGCGAGAATGCCGTTCCGGAGGAGGAGCAGCTGCTCGGGGCGCACGGCGCACTGCTTTTTTCGCGTGCTGCCTTTTTTTTGTAACAGTGAAAACACCTTCTGTGAGCATAAACGGGGAACTAATGTAGGTCTTTCGTAACAGTGAGGTTTCGTAAAGCGAATGTTCGAAAAGCGGGGGACACCTGTATCCTTAATGCCTTCCGTGTGATTTTCTCCAGTCCCACTAGAAGTTCTTCAAATTGCCTGTCATTGATGACCTGTTTGATTTGTGGATCAACAAAAATGCCTTCCTTAATCTTGGCATCAGTTATTCTGACTTGAACTATGACTTGAAATAACAAACATAGGCAATTTCAAAAAATGGTGCAGGAGAGGAAAAATTTCATGGTGATTTTCATGATCAGCAGCCCAAAACCCTAAGATACACCTAAAAGAATTCAGGAAGCAAAATCTTTGTTGTCCAGTGTAACTGGGTAATTATAATCATTCAAGGTATGACCACATTAATAGGCCTATATTACAGACCACCCAGCAGTCTGAAGGGTTTTAAGGAACAAATACGTAGCGAGATCACAGACTATTGCAAGAAACACAAGTTTGTTACAGTAGGTGATTTTAACTTTCCACATATTGACTGGGATTTCCATACTGTAAAAAGACTAGATGAGATAGAGTTTGTCAAATGTGTTCGGAAAGTTTCCTTAATCATTACATAGAAGTTCCAAGGACAGCGTGTGCGATACTTGATTTGCTATTAGGGAATGAAACAGGGCAGGTGACAGAAGTTTGTGTAGGGGAACACTTTGCATCTAGTGATCATTGTTTCAAAGTAAATATGCAAAAAGATAAGTCTGGTCCGCAGGTTGAGACTCTAAATTGGAGAAAGGCCAATTTTGATGGTATCAGAAAAAATCTGACAAGTGTAGATTGGGACAGGCTGTTTTCTGGCAAAGATGTACTTGCTTAGTGGGAAGCCTTTAAAAGTGAAAATTTGAGAGTACAAAGCTTGTTACATGCTGTCAGAATAAAAGGTAAAGATAACAGGTGTAGCGAACCTTGGTTTTCAAGAGGTATTGAAGCCCTGGTTAAGAAAAAAAGAAGTCTATGGCAGGTATAGGCATGTAAGAACAAATGAGATAGTTATGGAGTACAATAAATGCATGAGAACACTTAAGAAAGCGATCAGGAGGACTAAAAGAAAGCATGAGGTTGCTCTAGCAGACAAGGTGAAGGAGAACCCCAAGGGCTTCTATAGTTTGTTAAGAGCAAAAATTGGTCCTCTGGAAGATCAAAATGGTTATCCATGTGTGGAGACAAAATAAATAGGGGAGATCTTAAATGGATGTTTTGCATCTATATTTTCTCAGGAGATGGACACAGACGCCATAGAAGTGAGGCAAAGTGGACCTTATAGAGATTTCAGAACGGAGATGTTTGTTGTCCTGAGGCAAATTAGGGTGGATAAATCCCCAGGGCCTGACAAGGCGTTCCCTTGGACCCTGCGGGAGACAAGTGCCGAAATCCCCAAGGCCCAACAGAGGTATTTAAATCATCCTTAGTGATAGGTGAGGTACTGGAGGATTGGAGGATAGCCAATGTTGTTCCACTGTTTAAGAAAGGCTCTAAGAATAAACCAGGAAATTATAGGCCAGTAGCCTGACATCAGTAGTAGGAAAGTTATCGAAGGTATTCTAATGGACCGAGTATGTAAGTATTTGGATAGACATGGACTGAATAAGGATAGTCAGCATGGCTTCGTGCATGCTGCTTCTCACCTTGATGAAGCATGACTGCACTGCTAGATCCAACTCAAAAGAATTAATCAAGTTCACTTAGTTGGCCTCTGTTCCTCCTCGTTGTTAGGTTTCCTGGTTTTTCTGTCGGCCCTTTTAAGGGCCCGATTGATTTCCTTCACCTTGTAGCCCTTCTGTAGCAGTGTCATGCGTAATCATCTTATTTCCTCGTGAAGACTCTCCGGGTCCAAAGTAGCTTTTGCACAGTTAACCATGCTTAAAAGGGCCAATGGAAAAAACAGGAAACCTAACAGCGAGGAGGAACCCATTGCTACCATCTGTATTTCCAGGGCTTTGGGAAGGATTGCCAGGAACCTGAAGAAATACCGGATTAACACCATCCACAAACCTGTAGGAAAGCTCAGATAACAGCTTATGCATGTCAAAGATGACCTGGGACTCAGGACGGCTGACGTTTACAGGATCCCCTGTGAATGTGGAGCAGCGTATATCAGCCGGACAGGGCGCACTGTGGAAACCTGCATCAAGGAGCACTGGAGATGTATCCGTTTGGGTTACCTGGAGAAATCAGTGGTAGCAGAACATTGCATTCGCAATGGCCATACGATTGACTTTAATGGCACAAAACTATTGTGCCGCACCAATGGCTTTTGGGACCACCTGGTGAAGGAAGCCATTAAAGTAAAACTAGAGGAAAAAAAATTTTAACAAAGACAAAGATCTCACTCTAAGTAAGAAGTGGAATTCAATTGTAAACAAGGTGGGACAGACGACGGGGGTATAAAAACCACCGGACTACACACGCCCAGGCATCATCCCTAATGAAGATGACAGAGTTTGTCATCAAAACATCGGTTAAAATTGATACCTGTACCTGACTGGAAGCCTGAGAAGAGTTTATTCATCATATACACCGGGAAAGCCGGCTGATGGCGTACTGGTATCAGCGCCGGACTTCGGAGCGAAGGCTCCTGAGTTCAAATCCAGCCAGCTCCCTTGCATGCTTTCCATCCACGCTGGGTGGAGCGTCAAGCTAGCAACTCGGCCTCGTAAATGTAAGAAAGCCCGCTAAAAAAAACGCCATCATGATGGCGTCCCGATGACTCCACTCAGAGTTAAGGGCTAGATTCGAAAGTTGTCAAGTTGAGGAGTGGTACTGGGACAAGCTCCCACTACCTAAAATTGCTACTCACGGCATGCGCCTCAAATAGCCTCTGACAACCAAGTCCAACTCCTGGCCTTCTCGTGTGGCTTAGCCTCTAAGCCCGGTGGAACTGTTTCTACTGACAGGAAAGGGGGCGAAGGCAGGTCCTGGTGCCTTAAAACCAGTGCCTCGGGTAGATGGAGCTTGTCAGCCTGGGAAGGCAGTCCATCTAAGAGAGGGAAAACTCTGATTTCAAACCTCCGCTGCCTTGCGGCCATACCCACTCATGGGAAAGGCTTCGGGAGTAAACCCTGAGGACAAATCTGGAGCTGGAGTCCCTAAGGCAGTCCGACGTTGTCTTCAACCTCGTTCTGGCAACTCCTGCGACGACACTGGTGCCAAGCTGTATCGGCCCTTGCCCTTCCCTTGGACAACATCGGACTTGTTGCATGGGCAACTGCTGGTCTTCCATACAACCTTGCCCAAGCCTGCACCCTGGAGGGGACACTCCAGTGCAAGACTTTCCAGGTGCAGATCCATGGTCTCGCGAGACTAACGGATGCCACCAACACCGGGAAAACACTAGATCCTTCAATGGATGACAGAAAGTTTGGAGATGCAAACAATGGAGGAGATGGTAATAAATTGCAAGCAGATATAGTTACCCTGGCTGATTGGGTAGAGAAGTGATGGTGATATTTAGAGAAGTATGAAGTGATACACTGTGGCAGAAAGACTTTGGGGTGATACAGGCTAAATGGAACGATTCCAAAGAAAATGATGACACTGGGTGCACATTAATCCTTGGTATGTTTTCCCTGTGACTCCATGGGTTTCCTCTAGTTGCTCCGGTTTCCCCCCACAATCCAATGACATACTAGTTAGAAGGTTAACTGGTTATTGTAAATTGCCTTCTGATTGGACTCGGGTTAAATAGGTGGGTTGCTATGTGGCATGGCTTGTTGGGCTGGCGGGCCTGTACTGCACTGTCTCTCTAAATAAACAAACAAACAAACAAAGGGAAGGAAAATGTTGAGTAAATGCTTAATAAGCAAATGCGATCCTGGGATTTCTAAGTAGAGGGAGAGCGAACGAAAGCAGGTAAGTAAGTTGTGGTGCACCTGCAAAATGCAATGGTTAGGTCACTACTGGAGTACAGGTCAACTAACTTTGGGAAGGATGTGAAAAATGCTTACTGGAATGGTTTAAGGGATGAACGGTTTCAATAAGAAGCTTAAATGGAGAAGTTGGGGTTCTTCTTGGAATAAAGAAGATCTAGAAGAGATTTGATGATGATGTCCGAGATCACAACTGGTATATACACGGTAGATTGAGGGAAGCCGTCTGCATTAGCAGATGGTTCAAAATCTGTTGGGGTGTAAAGTTAAAATTCTGGATAGAAGATGTGAAAGGAACAGCAATCTAGCAGAAATCAGATCGTACTGGCACAAAATTAGCTTTCTATTCATGGCAAGAAATTCTTACCGCACACAGAGTCTAATCTACAGTGGTCAAAATAATTATTTTCCCCAGCCCTTTCTATTTACCTTGCACCTGTGTGACTCAGTATACAAGAAGCTTTCACAAGGATCAAAGTCAACCCTGACTGCACTACATATACATTAGGACTGCTGCCTTTCAGAATAAAAATGGCTTTGGCTTAACTTTGATCGTGTGCGACCAACAACTCTATGGCGAGGACCGGACATATCAGTAAGTTTAGTTTTCTTATATATGAATAAAGATAAGACTAACTTTATATGTCACATGTGCAGTGAAATGCTTCGCTTGCTTCACCAACCAACACAGTCCAAGGATTGTGCTAGGTAGCCCGCAAGTGTTGCCATGCATCCGACATCAACGTAGCATGCCCACAACTCAATAACCCTAACTCGTGTATCTTTGGAATATGGGAGGAAACCAGAGAGCCCGGAGAAAACCCACGTGATCACAGGGAGAACGTCTTTATAGACAGCAATTGAACCCAGATCACTGGCACTGCAAAAGGTTTACACTAACAGCTATGCTACCGTGCTGCTCATACAGTAAAAGTACTGGAAATACTCAGAAGTTCAGGCAGCAACAAGGGGAAAGATAAAGTCAACATTTCAGTTAGATGATCTTTTATCAGAAATGCTAGAAGTTACAGATAGGACAAGTTTTAAAATGCGAAAAGAACAAAAGGGCCGTGAGAGGGTGGAAGGTGGATGAAGACAGGAGACAAGGTGACTTTATGGAATCCATTATTGCAATATTAGAAATACCTCTGGTAATCATTTTATAGTCAGAAAAGTCTCAAAATGAGAAATGATATAACATTCTAAGTAATCTACTGTAGAAACAACAAATATCTGCCAGGATATAGTCATAGTCATACTTTATTGATCCCGGGGGAAATTGGTTTTCGTTACAGTTGCACCATAAATTAATAAAACCATAAATAATTAAATAGTAATATGTAAATTATGCCAGGAAATAAGTCCAGGACCAGCCTATTGGCTCAGGATGTCTGACCCTCCAAGGGAGGAGTTGTAAAGTTTGATGGCCACAGGCAGGAATGACTTCCTGTGACGCTCTGTGTTGCATCTCGGTGGAATGAGTCTCTGGCTGAATGTACTCCTGTGCCCACCCAGTACATTATGTAGTGGATAGGAGACATTGTCCAAGATGGCATGCAACTTGGACAGCATCCTCTTTTCAGACACCATCGTCAGAGAGTTCAGTTCCATCCCCACAACATCACTGGCTGTACGAATGAGTTTGTTGATTCTGTTGGTGTCTGCTACCCTCAGCCTGCTGCCCCAGCACACAACAGCAAACATGATAGCACTGGCCACCACAGACTCGTAGAACATCATTAGCATCGTCCGGCAGATGTTAAAAGACCTCAGTCTCCTCAGGAAATAGAGATGGCTCTGACCCTTCTTGTAGACAGCCTCAGTATTCTTTGACCAGTCCAGTTTATTGTCAATTTGTATCCCCAGGTATTTGTAATCCTCCACCATGTCCACACTGACCCCCTGGCTGGAAACAGGGGTCACCGGTACCTTAGCTCTCCTCAGGTCTACAACCAGCTCCCTAGTCTTTTTCACATTAAGCTGCAGATAATTCTGCTCACACCATGCAACAAAGTTTCCTACCGTAGCCCTGTACTCAGCCTCATCTCCCCTGTTTTCCCTGATTTCCCCTGTTCTTCTTTGGATGGTGTTATAAGATCATTTAACGTCCCTAATAAAAATCAAACCTGGCCTCAATTTAATGCTTTATCTGACCAGCGGCATCCCTAACAGTGCAGCACTGCTCTTGTACTACAATGGATGCCAGCCTGGATGTTAACTCAGGTCCCTGGCGGGTTTGTTTGCTTGAAGAAGATACTAAACTAAGCATTTCAAATACAGATGACTGAGACACAGACACGTTTATTCAGCGACTTGTTAAGCATTCAGTGACGTTTTTCAAAGCAGCACAGAGCTGTGCCAACATTCCTCCCTTAACTAAAGGAATAAAAACAAAATGAATCCAATAGTCTTTCATCTTGTTTGTGGAATGTAGCAGGTGGAGAAATCATGTTAAGCAGTGTGACCTATTTTAATATGTATATCAGCATCACAGTCAAGATTTGATATTCCCAAATTCAGAAAGAAAAGTAGAAAACTATTAATAATGTATTACTGCTGTAAATGCTTCCTCTAGCTTGGGACATGCATCTTACTACCAGTATGGTGCCTGAGATGAAGAGCCAGTGTGGAACCATTGGTTTCTACACCCTGGAGCAGGGAGGGCAAAATCAACTAGATTGCTGCTCATGGGTGACTTCCAGTGGGTTGACGACCAAGTGAGGCTTGGCCTTTGCATCATTGTGTGGTCCAGAGATCTGCAAATTTCACACTGTGGAGCTACGTGCCAACACTACCTGGGAGAAAACTCCGATAAAACACTGGCAAGAAAAAAACAAATGTCAAATCTATTAAAGCCTTTTTATTCTTGCATGAAGAATTACTCCAACTTTCCTTTTAAATAACAGCAGGTTCAATTTGGACCTGGACATTAAATGATAGAAAGCTTAGTTATTTTAGTCACAGTGAACAGTTCGATTCAAATCAGCTTGCTGCTCTTGGGAGTACATGGTGCCACTTTCTATGTCCACAGACCTCTCTGATCTATTGCCTCAATTCAGATCACACTAAATTATACCCTACTGGGACTAAGGGAGACAGGTTTGAGCTTGTTCTCCAAATAAACAATCTAACAAACTGAAAAGAAAAAAACAAGACAGCTCAAAGGGTTTAGGAAAGCTGCTGGACCGTTTCTGTGCCTGCAACATAATACTTCCCTCTGATTAATGTCATTTACTCAATCTGAATTCAGTTTAATGGAAGCTTTGCTGTTAGCATTTGACTTTCAGATCAATAGTACACAAAGAGCTGGCCATAGCATCATGCCACACAGAGCTTGCAATAAGGCTTCACTGCCAGTTTATACATACAAATCTCCAGCATTCGAGGAGACAAGAAGGATGCAGAGGTTGGAACCTGGAGCAACAACACAATCTGCTGGAGAAACTCAGTAGGTCTAGCAGCATCAGTGGGAGGAAACACCTGTCCTTACACCTCCTCCCTCACCACCATTCAAGAACCTAAACAGTCTTTCCAAATGAGGCGATGGTTAACATGCATTGCCTCTAGACTTGTCTACTGCATTCAGTGCTCCCAGTGTAGCCGCCGTTACAGCCGCAGTTTTGCAGAACACCTGCGCTCAGTCCACAACAACCAGCTCAAGTTCCCAGTTGCAGACTATTTCAACTCCCCTTCCCATTCCCACATTGACCTGTCCATTCTCTACTGCTAGGAGGAATACCAATAGACAATAGACAATAGGTGCAGGAGTAGGCCATTCAGCCCTTTGAGCCAGCACCACCATTCACTGTGATCATGGCTGATCATCCACAATCAGTATCCAGTTCCTGCCTTATCCCCATAACCTTTGATTCCGCTATCTTTAAGAGCTCTACCCATCTCTTTTTTGAAAGCATCCAGAGACTTGGCCCCCACAGCCTTCTGGGGCAGAGCATTCCATATATCCACCACTCTCTGGGTGAAAAAGTTTTTCCTTAACTCCGTTCTAAATGGCCTACCTCTAATTCTTAAACATGCTTCCTGCCTCCAGCGTGTCCAATCCCTTAATAATCTTATATGTTTCAGTAAGCTCCCCTCTCAGCCTTCTAAATTCCAGAGTATACAAGCCCAGATGCTCCAATCTTTCGACATATGACAATCCCGCCATCCCAGGAATTAACCTCGTGAACCTACGCTGCACTCCCTCAATAGCAAGGATGTCCTTCCTCAAATTTGGAGACCAAAACTGCACACAGTACTCCAGGTGTGGTCTCACCAGGGCCCTGTACAGCTGCAGAAGGACCTCTTTGCTCTTATACTCAATTCCCCTTGTTATGAAGGCCAGCATGCCATTAGCTTTCTTCACTGCCTGCTGTACTTGCATGCTTGCTTTCAGTGACTGATGTACAAGAACACCTAGATCTCGTTGTGCTTCCCCTTTTCCTAACTTGACTCCATTTAGATAATAATCTGCCTTCCCGTTCTTACCACCAAAGTGGATAACCTCACATTTATCCACATTAAACTGCATCTGCCATGCATCTGCCCACTCACCCAGCCTGTCCAAGTCACCCTGCATTCTCATAACATCTTCCTCACATTTCACACTGCCACCCAGCTTTGTGTCATCGGCAAATTTGCTAATGTTACTTTTAATTAATTCCCTCATCTAAATCATTAATATATATTGTAAACAGCTGCGGTCCCAGCACTGAACCCTGCCGTACCCCACTGGTCACTGCCTGCCATTCCGAAAGGGACCCGTTAATCGCTACTCTTTGTTTTCCGTCAGCCAGCCAATTTTCAATCCATGTCAGTACTCTGCCCCCAATACCATGTGACCTAATTTTTCCCACTAATCTCCTGTGTGGGACGTTATCAAAGGCTTTCTAAAAGTCCAGGTACATTACATCCACTGCCTCTCCTTTGTCCATTTTCATAGTTACATCCTCAAAAAATTCCAGGATATTAGTCAAGCACGATTTCCCCTTCGTAAATCCATGCTGACTTGGACTAATCCTGTTACTACTATCCAGATGTGTCGTAATTTCATCTTTTATAATTGACTGCAGCATCTTTCCCACAACCAACGTCAGGCTAACCGGTCTATAATTCCCTGTTTTCTCTCTTCCTCCCTTCTTGAAGAGAGGGACAACATTAGCCACCCTCCAATCCACAGGAACTGATCCTGAATCTATAGAACATTGGAAAATGATTACCAATATGTCCACGATTTCTAAAGTCACCTCCTTAAGTACCCCGGGACGCAGACCATCAAGTCCCAGGGACTTATCAGCCTTCAGACCCAACAGCCTATCCAACACCATTTCCTGCCTAATATAAATTTCCTTCAATTCATCCATTACCCTAGGTCCTCTGGCCACTATTACATCTGGGAGATTGTTTGTGTCTTCCCTAGTGAAGACAGATCCAAAGTACCTGTTCAACTCGTCTGCCATTTCCTTGTTCCCCATAATAAATTCACCCGCTGCTGTCTTCAATGACCCAATTTTGGTCTTAACTATTTTTTTCCTTTTCACATACCTAAAGAAGCTTTTACTCCTTTATATTTTCAGCTAGTTTACCTTCCTACCTCATTTTTCTTCAGCGTATTGCCTTTTTAGTTACCTTCTGTTGCACTTTTAAAGTTTCCCAATCCTCCGGCTTCCCACTCGTCTTTGCTATGTTATACTCCTCTTTTACTTTTATACTGTCCATTACTTCCCTTGTCAGCCACGGCCTCCCCTTACTCCCCTTAGGATCTTTCTTAATCTTTGGAACAAACTGATCCTGCACCTTCCGCATTATTCCCAGAAACACTTGCCATTGCTGTTCCATTGTCATCCCTGCTAGGGTATTGTTCCATTGAACTTTGGCCAGCTCCTCCCTCATAGCATCATAGTTCCCTTTGTTCAACTGTAATACTGACACTTCCGAGTTTCCCTTCTCCCTCTCAAATTGTAGATTAAAACTTATTATATTATGGTCACTACCTCCTAATGGCTCCTTTACCTCGAGGTCCCTGATCAAATCTGGTTCATTGCACAACACTAAATCTAGAATTGTGTTCTCTCTGGTAGGCTCCAGTGCAAGCTGTTCTAAGAATCCATCTCCGAGGGACACCACAAACTCCCTTTCTTGGGGTCCAGTACCAACCTGATTCCTCCAGTCTACCTGCATGTTGAAGTCCCCCATAAAAACTGTAGTATTACCTTTGCAACATGCCAACTTTAACTCTTGATTCAACTTACACCCTACATCCAGACTACCGTTTGGGGGCCTGTAGATAACTCCCATTAGGGTCTTTCTACCCTTAGAATTTCTCAGTTCTATCCATACTGACTCTACGTCTCCTGATTCTATGTCCCCCCTCGCTAGGGACTGAATATCATTCCTCACCAACAGAGCCACCCCACTCCCTCTGCCCATCAGTCTGTTCTTTCGATAGGACGTATACCCTTGAATATTCATTTCCCAGGCCCTGTCCACTTGAAGCCATGTCTGAATACCAAAACAAACTGGAGCAGCAACACCTTGTATTTCATCTGGGTAGCCTACAATCCAATAACATAAATAATTTCCAACTTCAGGGACTCCCCAACCCTCCCCATGTTCTTTTCCCCCTCTCCCCCAGCTCTTCCTGATCTCCTAGTCCTCTAATTTTTGTTCCCTTCCCATTATCCCCTCACTCATCTTCATCCCCTCCCATCTCCTGGTTAAATTCACCCACTTAACACACAGATTTTCCCCACCCTACTTCTGGTTCCAATTATTGTTCACTTCTCCCTTCTACTCTAATGGCCAAAGCTCAAAGGAAATTTATTATCAAAATATGTATATGTCACCATATACTACCCTGAGATTTGTTTTCTTGCAGGTATTCACAATAGAACAAAGCAATACAATAGAATGAATGAAAAATTACACCCAAAGACTGACAAACAACCAATGTGCAGAAGAAAACAAACTGTTCAAATATATAAAAATAAATAAGTAAGTAAATAATACTGAGAACATTAGTTGCAGAAACTTTGAAAGTGAATTGATAAGTTGTGGAATCAGTTCAGACTTGAGGCTATCCATGCTGGTTCAGGAACTTCAAAGAGTAATAACTGTTCTTGAACCTGGTGGTGTGAGACCTAAGGCCCTTGTACCTTTGAAGGCAGCAGTGAGAAGACAGCTTGACTGGGGCCCTTGTTGATGAATGCACTTTCTTGTGGCAGCGCTCCTTGTAGATGTGCTCAATGGTGGGGAGGGCTTTACCTGTAATGGACTGGGCTGATCCACTACTTTTTGTGGGCTTTCCCATTCATGGCCATTGGTGTTTCCATACCAGGCTATGATGCAACCAGTCCTGATACTAGTTCTCATTCTCACCTACTTTATTTAGTGGTATTCAACACTGGTAGCACTTTGTGTTTCTGCACATCTTCCTCCACCAGCTCTCCCATCTTCACACTCCCATTCTTCAACCCCAAACCTGCTCCATCTGTTGTTTTTATCTGTTCTGTCTCTCTCTGTCTGCCTCCGCTTATCACTCACCCGCCAAAGTCTTCCCAGTTAGGTAAGAAGAAGCAGGACCTTGGGATTGATGATCTCGGGTTACTCCCAGCACCAAAGGCTAATGAGTTCAGAAATAAAAATAGAAGGATAGGCCAGATGAATTTGTGGCTGAGGAGCTGATAAAGGGGCAGTGATGTAGCTTTTTGGACCAATGGGATCTCTTCTAATGTAGAGGTGACCTGCACAAAAGGGGCAAGTTGCACTTGAACTAGAGAGGACACAATATCCTTGCAGCGAAGTTTGTTAACTCTACATGGGAGAGTGTAAATTAGATTGGCAGTTGAGTGGGACTCTGAGCAGGGGCAAATCATGGATACAGTAGTAATGAATAAGAGTAAGTTTAGTAATCAGGTTAGCCAAGGCCACTGTAAAGTCAGGGGAAAGAATACTTAGTTAAACTTCATTACTTCAATACATGAGGTTTAACAGGCAAGGCAGAGAACTCAAGAGTGTGGAGGCACTGGGATGTTATAGCCAAAACAGAAACATGGCTGAGAGCAAGAGCAGGATTGGCATCTTAACATTCCAGGATGCAGATGCTTACAGGTGTGATAGCAATACAGGTAAGTGAAAAGGGGCAGTAGCCTTTTTGATAAGGAAGGTCAAAACAGCAGTACTTAGAGATGACATTCATGGGGGATTGTTGAGTACAGGTAGAACTTAGAAACAAGGGAAGGGTCACTCTAACTGTATTATCGACCCCTCCAATAGTCAGCAGGAACTTGAAGAGCAGGTGTGTAGAACAATTACTCATAGTCATAGGAATAAGGGTGTATTAGTGGGAGATCTTAATATCCTCCTTGCTGAGGATCAACACAGGCGCACCTCAGGGGTGTGTGCTTAGCCCACTGCTCTACTCTCTATATACAGATGACTGTGAGGCTAGGCATAGCTCAAATACCATCTATAAATTTGCTGACGATACAACCATTGTTGGTAGAATCTCAGGTGGTGATGAGAGGGTGTACAGGAGTGAGATATGCCAGCTAGTGGAGTGGTGCCACAGCAATAACCTGGCACTCAACGTCAGTAAGACGAAAAAGCTGATTGTGGACTTCAGGAAGGGTAAAACGAAGGAACACATACCAATTCTCTTTGAGGGATCAAAAGTGGAGACAGTGAGCAGCTTCAAGTTCCTGGGTGTCAAGATCTCTGAGGATTTAACCTGGTCTCAAAATATCGATACAGTCATAAAGAAGGCAAGACAGCAGCTATACTTTATTATGAGTTTGAAGAGGTTTGGTATGTCAACAAATACACTCAAAAATTTCTATAGTTGTACCGTGGAGAGCATTCTGACAGGCTGCATCACTGTCTGGTATGGAGGGGCTACTGCAAAGGACTGAAAGATGCTGCAGAAGGTTGTAAGTCTAGTCAGCTCCATCTTGGGCACTAGCCTACAAAGTACCCAGGACATCTTTAGGGAGCGGTGTCTCAGAAAGGCAGCGTCCATTATTAAGGATCTCCAGCATCCAGGGCATACCCTTTTCTCACTGTTACCATCAGGTAGGAGATACAGAAGCCTGAAGGCACACACTCAGCGATTCAGGAACAGCTTTTTCCCCTCTGAGATCCGATTCCAAAATGAGCATTGAAGCTTTGGACACTACCTCACTTTTTTTTAATATACAGTATTTCTGTTTTTGCACTTTTTAAAATCTATTCAATATACATAATTGATTTACTTGTTTATTTATTATTATTGTTTTAGTTTATTTATTATTATTATTTTTTCTCTGCTAGATTATGTATTGCATTGAACTGCTGCTGCTAAGTTAACAAATTTCATGTCACATGCCAGTGATAATAAACCTGATTTTCATTCTGATTTCCCCGATATTGACTAGGCCACAGAGAGTGTTAAGGGACTAGATGGGGTGGAATTTGTCAAATATTCAGGAAAGATTTCCCAGTCAAAATATAGAGAGCCCTATGCAGGAGAGTGCAATGCTGGATCTCCTTGGAGGGAACCAGACTGACTTAGTAACTGAAATGGCTGTCAGAGAGCACTTTGGCTCCAGTGACCACAATTTTGTTAGTTTTAAGACCGCCATGTTAAAGGACAGGATAGATCCACAGGATAGGATCCTAAACTGCAGGGCTAATTTGGGGGATAATAGGGCAGGATCTAGCAGAGGTCAGGTGATCTGCTGAGTTTTTTGTGCGTGTTGCTTTGGATTTCCAGCATCTGCAGACTTTCTTGTGTTTATGAATAGCAAATGCGAAGCTTTTTAGAGTGTGATGTAAGAATATTTCTGTGAGGGTGAAGTGTAAACCTTGCAAGTTTAGGGAAACTTGAAGCTCTGGTCAAGAAAAGGGAAGCATACATTGTGTTTAGGAAGCTGGGTGGATATTTCTCCTCAGGGTTTACTGAAGAGGAAATAGTGGTTGCTCAAGAGATAAGGGAAACTTGAAGATAGTTTGGAGGACATTCACATTACCAGGGAGGAGCTATTTGCTGCTTACAGCCTTACAGCACATTAAGGCAGACAAATCCCCAGGATCTGACTGAGTGCATCCTCAGTTTTGTGGGAGGCTAGGGAAGAAATTGTAAAGGACCCTGCAGAGATACTTGGTTCACTGGTAGCCATTGGTGAAGCTCCCGAAGACTGGAAGGCGGCTAATACTGTTCTGTTGCTTAAAAAGGGTTGCAAAGCCAAGCCAGGGAACTACAGGCCAATCAGTCTGACATCAGTCATGGGGAAGATACTAGAAAATACTCTGAGGGACAGGATCTACTATAAGCATTTGGATTAGGAAGACCTCACTATGGCTTTACGCTTGGGAAGTTGTGTCTGATGAATCTTTTTTAAAGTAGTCACCAAAATGGTAGTTGAGGGTAGGGCAGTCAATGTCGCCTGTTCATATTTTAACAAGGCTTTTGACAAGGTCCTGTAGAGTAGGCTGGTATAGCAGATTAGATCCATCAGAATCCAGGGAGAACTACGTAGTTAGGTGGATTCAAAATTGGCTCACAGGTAGGAAGCAGAGGGTAGTGGCTGAAGGTTATTTCTCAGAATGGAGGGTTTGGTAATGGGAGCCTTGTTATTCATTATTTGTATAAATGATGTGAATACAAATACACATAGCAAGATCAGTAAGTTTGTGGATGACATGAAATTAGGTGGTGTTGTTGATAGTGAAGAAGTTATTATAGATTAAAAGGAGAATCTCAGAAGAGTAGCAAGCAGATTTCAATATAGATAAGTGTGAGGTGATGCACTTTGGAAAGTCAAGCTAGTATACGACATTCAATGAATGGTAAGGCACGAGGGAGTCTAATGGAACAGAAGGACCTAGGAATATAAGAGCATAGATAGCTGAAAATGGTGTAACAGTGTAACAGGCTGGTGGAAAAGGTGGCAGGAGCAGATACGATTACAAAGTTTAAAAGACAGGTATGTGGAAAGGAAAAGGTTTAGAGTGAAATGGACCATTTTCAGGCAAATAGGATTAATGCAGTAGGCAATTCAGTTAACATCAAAAAGTGGGCCAAAGCGCCTGTTTCTGTGACGTATAACTATGAATCTAAGTGCTAGACAAACACAAATTGTTTCTGATGTATAATGTTCTATTCAGTTGCAATGATGCTGAATTTGTTGCGATTTATTTAGAGAGATCGACATCTCAACATCCAAACACAATATATGATTTTGTTCTATACATAACAAAAATGTTCCCAAAGGCTTCACACCAACATCTTAAAGAAGGAAATGCTAGGGTTTAGGGAGGTTGATGAAGACATCAAATTTAAGAGGTTGGAAGTAGAGCCCCAGCAGAGATGGGTAGGTAAAGATTGACTACGTAAGTAGACAACAGGATTACCAAGACAAATTGTACTTTGCCTGGCTCAGAATTCTAATTAAACAGATGCATGCAGAGCAGGTTAGGCTAAATGGGATTATATTTAACATACTGCTGAGCTCAGAGACTGATGCTCAATATCTACCATGTTACATACCTGTTGAAGGTCAGCCAAGGAGTACAAATGGACATGCTGCAGAATATATTCCCTGGGAAAGATTCTACGGAGAAAAAAATAATAGTGTTATAAAGCTTTATTATCAGCAACCTGCAAAAACAAATATGAAACTTTGACCATCTAATGAATACACAAGCTTTACTACTGAGGCTTTTTGCCACAAAAATGCAGCTTTAGGAAATCTAATATTTTCAATTTCACAAGCCTTGAAACAACACTGCCTGTTGGAAAATTGTTTATGAGGCATCAGCAGCAGTTTAGCATCCCATTCTCCATGCAGTAGCTTTGACAACAAGTGTAGAGTAGTGACTCAGAAATGGAATGTTTTTCAATGGAGCCCTGCTTTACTGTAGGTAAAGAAAGAAGCAACTCTGGGGTATACTTTCTGTAGTGTGGTTTGAAAGTATTTTGTTGTTTCTTTACTATATTGGGAAACTAAATGTTTGGTATTTTAACCGCACTGTTTACAGCATCACATTTCAGAGCACTTTATAATGAAGCAATATTGAAATGCAACTCTTTTTGCTGCTGCCATCGGGAAAGGAGGTATTTTGGAGATGTGAAGATTCAGAATTCTCTAGGGTTGGGGATACTGATTAATACCAAGATATTTGGATAACAGAAGAGCACTATAGGTTTAGATGTTTAGAAGGGTCTGATAGCTAGGGTACTTAATCCAAAAGTATGATGAACATAAACAGTTTGAGGACGTACTGAATAACTCAGCATTCATAGCCTTCAGGGGCAGAGAGCTGCAAAGCTTCAGTCCCAATCCCACCCACCTGCAGGAAGGGGTTCCAACTATTTTAAATGATGAACTTCCCACTGTGAGGCAACACCTCTTGGTTGTAGATTACTCACCAGGGATACATTCTCCTTGCATCTAATCATTGAAGCCCTCTGAGAATACATTGCAATGAAATCACCCCTCATTCTTCTAAATTCCAGGGAGTACAGGCTCATTTATACAGATAGAGGCTGAAGAACAAGGCTCCAAAGATAAGGATAAAAAGTAGTGGATATGGCCGAGTTCATCACAGGTAAACCCTCCCCATCACTGAGCACATCCACATGGAGCATTGTCAGGACTCACACCACCAGGTTCAGGAATAGCTAATATCCCTCAGCTATCAGACAAATGAACTAGAGGGGATAACTTCACTCGTCCCATCACTGAACTGCTCCCACAACTTATGGACTTAACATTCGAGGACTCTTCATCTCATGTTCTCGATATTTATTGCTTATTTATTTCAAAGTTCAAAGTAAATTTATTATCAAAGTACAAATATGTCACCATATACAACCTTGAGATTCATTTTCTTAAGGGCATATTCAGTGTCTACAGAATAATAGCCATTACAGAATCAAGGAAAGACTACCCAACTGGTGTGTTCATCTAGAGTGCAGAAGACAACAAGCTATGCAAATACAAAAAAGAGAAATAATAATAATAAATAAATAAGCAATAAATATCGAGAAAATGAGAGGAAGAGTCCTTTAAAGTTATTATTATTTTTCTTTCTTTTTGTATTTGCACAGTTTGTACTCTTTTGCACACTGGTTGTCTGCCCTGTTGGTGCAGTCGTTCATTGATTCTATTATGGTTATTGGATTTATTAGGTCCGCAAGAAAATGAATCTCAGGGTTATATATGTACTTTGAACTTTGATTTTAAAAAAAAGAGGTGGTCGCGAGAGGCAGAGGAGTGACTTCAGGATTTCTTTGAGTCAGTGGGCTGAGCTCTGTTCAAAGACCCATCAGAAGATCTGAGTGAATAAACCACGGTTATCATGGATTTCATAAAAACGGTCATAGACGAGTGCGTCCCCGCAAAATCATTCACAACCTTCCCCAACCAGAAACCCTGGGTACACCATGCAATCTGCAATCTGCTGAGGGCCAGATCAGTGGCATTCAGGTCTGGCAACCAGGTAAGATGCAAGGGGTCCAGGAACAATCTCCGGAAAGCCGTCTCACGTGAGAAGTGGCAATTCCGGACCAAACCTGAATCACTGAAGGATGCTTGACAGCTGTGGCAGGGCTTGAATGCTATCACCTTTTACAAAGTGAAACCAAATGGCATAGGTGAAAACAAAGCTTCACTCCCAGGTGTCCTTTTATGGTCGCTTTGACTGTCAAAATATGGAGGAACCTCTACGTACTCCCACAACTCCTGGTGACCCTATGATTTCAGTCCATGGGGCTGACGTGAGAGCATCCTTCAGGAGAGTGAACCATCTGGCTCACTTGAAGTACCTGGCAAAGTACTAAAAACCTGTGCTGATTAACTTGCTGATATCTTTAACTTTGTTTCGGCAGTCTGCAGTACTCACCTGCTTCAAACAAGCTTCGATTATACTGGTGCCAAAAGAGAATGTAGTAACTTGTCTCAATAATTGTCCAGTAGCTCTTACATACACTGTGATAAAGTGCTTTGAGAGGTTGGTGATGAAACATCATCTCCTGCCTGAGAGGCGACTTGGATCGGCTCCAATTTGCCTACTGTCACAATCGGTCCACAGCAGATGCCATTTCATTGGGTCCCTACTCAACCCCTGGAACATCTGGACACTGAAGATGCATACATCATGATGCTCTTCATTGACTACAGCTCAGCATTCAATATCATCATGCCCTCAACACTAATCAAAAAGCTTCAAGACCTCAGCCTCAATACTTCCTTGTGCAATTGAATCCTCGATTTGCTCACTAGCAGACCCCAGTCAGTTCGGATTGGCAAAAACATCTCCAACAGCACAGGTGAACCACAAGGCTTAGCCCCCTACTCTATTCACTTTATATTTATGACTACGAGGAATGCACAGCTCCAATGTCATATTTAACTTTGCTGACAACAAGACTGCTGTTGGCTGAATCAAAGGTGGTGAAAAATCAGCATATAGGAGTAAGATTGAAAATCTGTCTGAAAGGTGCCACAATAACAACCTCTCACTCAATGTCAGCAAGACCAAGGAGCCAATTATTGACCTCAGGAGGATGAACCAGAGGTCCATGAGCCAGTGCTCATTCGGAGTTGAGAGGTGGACATCAGCAACTTTAAATTCCTCAGTGTTATCATTTCAGAGGATCTGTCCTGGGCCGAGCAAGAAAGTGCAATTATGAAGAAATCAGAGCAGTGCCTCTACTTCCATGGAAGTTTGTGAAGATTCTGTATGACAGCTAAAACATCAGATTTCAATAGATGTGTAATGGAGAATATATTGACCGCCTGCATCACAGCTTGGTATGGAAACACTAATGCCCTTGAACGATAAATCCTACAAGAAGTAGTGGATACGGCCCAGTCCATCAATGGGTAAAGTCCTCTCCATCATTGAGCACATCTACACAAAATGCTGTCACAGGAAATCAACACCCATATTCAGGACCTTCCCATGTTCTTGCTGCTGCCATCAGAAAGAAGGTACAAGTACCTCAAGACCCACACCACCATGTTCAGGAAAGATTACTACCCTCAACCATCAGGATCTTGAACCAGAAGGGATAACTTCACTCAAGGACTCTTCATCTCATGTTCTTGATACTTATTGTTTATTTATTATTATAATTTTTCTTTTGTATTAGCACACTTTGTTTTCTTTTGCACAGTGGTTGTTGTCTGATCTGTTGGGTGTGGTCTTTCATTGATTCTATTGTTTTTCTTGGATTTACTGTGTTTGCCAGCAAGAAAATGAATCTTGGGGTTGTATATGGTGACATATATGTACTTTGATAATAAATTTATTTTGAACTTAGAACTTCGAGAAAAAAAAGACATGTCTGTCCCCGACTCTGATGAATCTTTGTTTCACTGCCTTTGCAGCTATCATATCCCTTCTTACATTGCATGAAACCTGCATTCCATACTTTTACACTCTCACTGGTAATAAGACCTCCCTAAAGTCATCACTCCATTTCCCTTCCTAACTATCTGCTTATCCCACATATGAATTTGTGTCTCTTGCAACGCTGAGCATGCAATTAAGAGTCTGACCCTGTTTAAATAATAGCCTTTTTTACCTCCAAGATGGGTCACTTTCCACTTCCTCACATTGCACAGACGCTAGTGGGGTGCACAGAGGCACAAGTAGTACAGCTGTTTGCTCGCAGCACCAGCGACCCCAGGTTCAATCCTGACATCCAGTACCATCTATGTGCACTGTGTACACTCTCCCTGTGACCATGTGGGTTTCCCCTGGATGCTGCAATTTCCCAACGCACATCCCAAAATATATTTGGCTTGATAGGTTCATTGCCCACTGTTTATTGTCTTTAGTGTGTGCGTACTTGGGATTGGGGGAGAGGTTTGTGGGGTAGCATGATGGGAATATGCTGAGAATAAGATGGGTTTAGTCCCTTATTTTATGAAATAGTGCTCATCATTTTCCAATAATTCAACATGGTTTTCAAACAAATGAAGCTTTGTAAATGTGGCATGGCGTAACGCTGTCTAGAAGGAGTTTTGTACGTTCTCCCTGCGACCGTATGGATTTCCCCAGGTGCTCCAGTTTCCTCCTACATTCCAAAGACAAGTTCAAGTTTCACAAACACAAGAACATCTGGAACTCCAAAGCCACTCTCACATGCTGGAGGAACTCAGCAGGCCGGGAGGAGGTATCTATAGAAAAGAGTAAACAGTTGATGTTTCGGGCTGTGACCCTTCACCAGGACTGGAAAGGGAAAAGAGAAGTCAGAGTAAGAAGGTTCCCACTTACTCTGGCTTCTCCTCTTCCCTTCCTGTCCTAATGAAAGATCTTGGCCTAAAACGTCAACTATTTACCCTTTCCATAGATGCTGACTGGCTTGCTGAGTTCTTCCAGCATTTTGTGTGTGCTGTTCAAGTTCACCTTTAAGTGGCATTCAACTGTACATGAATAGCCATTAATACACCCAAACACAGAGTGTTAACTCTGGGGTCAAGGTGCAAAACACAGTACCAACTGTTATACACAGAACAAGGCATACATAGCACATAGAAGACTACAGTAGAATACGGTCACACAAAAAAAACATATAGTTGAAGTCCGAGTCCATGAATGTTGCAGTAGTCTGAGGTCAAAGACAACACATCTTGTTTTCTGCCAAGCAAACACCAGAGGGCTGCACTGACTCCAGCATGTACGCCATGCCACACCGACTCTGACACCTTTCTCCTGGACGGCTGCAAACGTGCAACACTTGAGGCTTGAGGCCCAGTCCTCACTACAACCGATGCCATACAGCTCCCCCACTGTCTTCCCATGTTTTTTGCAAATAAACTAATGAATCAGACTTGGAGGATTCCACATTAGCAATGATTTTGAGATGACAAGAAAAGTGACTCAGCCGATCACTTACTGTTAGTCTGCACACCTCCTTCGCCTCTCTAAGGCTGGCAGCACGATTCACACCAAGTCCAGCTCTTCAGCTTTTCTGCCAATGATCAAGCAACTCACTAATGGAGTAGACCTGCAGTACCTTAAGTACTTAACATCTAGCAGGATCTTGCAATTGTAAAATATACGTTTAAAAAAGATAACACCTTTGGTTGGCCCATAGAAGCCACTGAGCCTGAGCGCGCCACATCTTAGTGGAAGTTCCAACAAGAAAAGACCTACAATTTAGCAGGTTAATTGGTCACACTGGTGTCACTGGGAGGCATCTAGGCTGGAAGGGCCTGTTATCCAGCTGTATCTCTACATAAATTAAAAATACATGACTAATGACTGTCACTCCTCTTAACTGCGGAACGTCGTGCAGCTGTACACTCCAAGGCATCCTTTTACTTTTTCCTCCCTAATCACTATGGAAACGATGCTACTAAAATGATTTTCAAAATGGAAAATTGAATTTCATGTAGAATATGTTATTAAATTTGGGTGACAATATTTTCATAAGTCTATGTCAGTCAAAGATCAAGTAGAAGGTGCTCCAAGTTGATATCTTTGTGAGACATTCAAAGATTTCCCAATTGGTTGCAGGCATCAGAAATAATAAAGTTCATATGCTTGGTGCATAATTTTTTGTGAGTGCATATTTTTCTTTGTAACAAATAAACGTGTTCCTAAAACAACAAAATTTCAAGTTTTTCTACAATCACTGATATTTGAAACCAGTTACAAACCCCTTTATTTGTAATATCACTCTTCATAGTATCTCATTTGTCCTGCTATGCAGGGATCTGGAATCACATCACGAGCTCTGTCCAGTTACTTTACTTAGTTATTAAACTGTCACCTCTCAAATCAAAAGATTTTGGGTTGGAGATTGACTCCAGAGCAAATAGATTCAGGCTGACACTGAGAGAGCATTGCCACAAAATACTCCCTGAGATAGGAGAATCAATCCTCTGATTGAATCAACACAATCTTCCAAACAAAGCACTGATTATGCAATTCCCCATATGATCCACTGATTATTGCACGAATCTTCCGTAAGTAAGCCCCAAGCAGCATGGATATGATTGAAGCAGAGTTGGAATTATTCAGCAATTCAAGCAGCATCAGTGGAGGCAGAAAAACAAAGTTGATGTCTCAGGTTAATGACCCTTTCTGAAAAGTAGAAAAGTGAGGAATTAAATGTGTTTTAAGTCACAAAGAGAGGAAAGGGTAGAGAGAACAAAGGAAAAGACCGTGACAGGGTAGAGATCAAGGTCTGTAGTTTATAGAAGAGATTCTGCAGACGCTGGAAATCTAAAACAACACACAAAATGCTGGAGGAATTCAGTAGTTCTGACGAAGGGTCTCAGTCCAAAATGTTGACTGTTTATTCCCTAACAGAATGTTGCTGCCTGACCTGCTGAGTTCCTCCAGCACTTTGTGAGAAGATCTGTTGTTTGATTCTTTTGTCTGACTGAGAGTATACAGTCGGCCCTCCTTATCCGCGAGGGATTGGTTCCGGGACCCCTCGTGGATACCAAAAAACATGGATGCTCAAGTCCCCTATTCAACCTGTCTCTATGCGGTGGACCTTAGGACCCAGTGGAACCCCAGACTTTACTTAACCTGTCTCAGTACAGTGGGCATTAGGACCCGGCAGCGGAGCTCTGAATCCGCAGTGTTTCTGTTCACGGAAATAATCATAATCACAATTGAAAAAAAGTGGAAATAATAAAGCGATCGGAAAGAGGTGAGGCACCATTGGTCATTGGAAAAATGGTCAGCTACAGTTGATCAATGATTGGAACAATTTTAAAGGATAAAGTGAGAAAGGCGCTGCCCCAATGAAAGCTACAATTATTACTAAGCAATGCAGTGGTTTAATTATTGGGTTTTGGGGTTTTGGGTTTTTGATCCTCTACATCAACCCAGCAGGGATACACAGCGCGCTCGGGAGCGATCTGTCACTGGATCGAACTCAGGAACTTCCGTTCCCGAGCCCGGCACTGAAACGTATGGTTCTTAAGTGTTTTATATGCATAGAAAGGTAAAATATATACTATATACTAAGACAAACGTTTGACTAACTGACGCTAAATAATATCGGATGTACCTGTTCCGACTTACTTAGTAAGAGAACTTCCGTTTTTTTTCCATCCCGATCCACGATAACCTGCGCACATCCTCCTGTATACTTTAAATCATCTCTAGATTAGTTATAATACCTAATACAATGTAAATGCCATGTAAAATAGTTGTTATACTGCATGTTTTAGGGAATATTGACAAGAAAAAGAAGTCTGTACATGCTCGAACAACAAGTGCTGGAAGAGCACTTCCGGGTTTTCTCGGTTCGCGGTTGGTTGAACTCACGCATGTGGAACTCGCGGATAAGGAGGGCCGACTGTACTGCCTTCCCACATAACAGTAACTGCAACAGCTTAAAGTTTCAGCTCACTGCACTTCTCTGAATGGTTACTGAGGATGGGCAATATGCTAGCCTGATGATCAGATTCCAACAATGAATAACAGAAAAATGCTGAATCTTCATACAACAAGACTATTGAATCTCATTTTGATCTTTAGACTTTGGGAAGGACGTGAAGACCTTAGGAGAATTCAGAAAGTATTTAGTAAAATGAACCTGGAAGGAACCTCAATATATGAATGGACTGGGGGACTGTTCTTTGAAAAAGAAACATTGAAAGGTGATTAGTGAGAAATGTTGAAAATCTTGAATAGTCTAGAAGCGAAAGTGAATGAAGAGAAATTGTTCCCATTGGCAGTAAGGTCAAAAGCCTGAGGGAAAGGATTTAAAATCATTGGCAAAAGACTCAGATGACTCAAAGTATTTTTTTTAACATGTAATAATTAGTTAAGATCTAGAATTTACTGCCTGATCTGCTGGCAGAAGTAAACTCATTTGATACTTTCAGAGAGGAAACTGATGCATACTTAGTAAAGCTCATACTCAATGTGGATCAGAAACACCATCTCCTCCTCATGACTATTAACATGGGTGCACCTCAGTGCTGCATGCTTAGCCCCCTGCTCTTCTTGCTCTATCCTACAACTGTGTGGCTATGTGCAGCTCCAATGTCATCTACAGCTTTGCTGATGACACCACTGTTGTTAGCAGAATCACGGATGCTGACGATGTGGTGTATAGGAATGAGATAGACTTGGAGATTGAGTGGTGGCGTAACAACCACCTTGTGCTCAAAGTTAGTATTGCGGACTTCAGGAAGAGGAAGTCAGGTAAGCAAATGCCTAGTCCTAGTCCTAGGTGGCTAGTCCTCATTGAAGATTCTACATGAGTAAAGGTGAGTAGCTTCAAGCTCTTGGATGTCAACATCTCAGCGGATCTAGCCTTGGCCCAGCACACAGAAGCAAGCACAAAAATGAAATTTAAACAGATTCACATGTCATCAAAGAGTCAGACAAACTTCTACAGATATCACTGGAAAGTATTCTGACTAGTGGTATCACAGCCTGGCATGGAAACACACAGATCCAAAGTACAGGAACACAAGAGGCTGTAGTGAGTGGTGGGCTCAGCCAATTCCATCTTTGGTACAGTTCTCCAGAGGACATCTACAAGCAATCTACATCTCGGAAAGGCAACTTCCATCATCAGGGACACCCCCCCCCCAACCACTTGGGCCATACCCTCTTCTCCATGCTGCCTTTAGGCAGGAGGGGTGCAACAGCCTAAAGACCCACACCTCAAGGTTCAACAACATCTTCTTCCTCACTGCCTTCAGGTTCTTGAACTGACCTGTCTTAGATTATATTTCCTTTTTTTGTCTCTCTCTCTATATTGCACTAGTGTTGTAAGTTTATATTAACATATGCTTGCCATGTTTGTAATATACTGTGCTCCTGTTGCAAAAACAATTAATTTTCATGGCATTTATACTCTGTGAGTCTTTTCTGAGGATCGTTACCTTGTCGTGGTGGAGAGGCTTGTGAATTTCTGAGATCTTGAGAGCAATGCTGTCCAGAGTTTAGTGGTGTTGTATGTGTGTTTTTCCTGTGTGTTCTCAGCTCCTGGTAAGGTGATAAGGTCAAGAGCAAGACCCATTCAAAGAGCAATCCAACCAAGACCTCAATGACAGAGCTGGTGGAATATCGCAGTGCCAGTGAAGGTGGAGAAGCTACAGCAGTGAAGGGGCCCCAGTTGTCTTGCACTCCATGCCACTGGACTGTGTGGCAGCTGCCATGCATCAATCTCCCCACATGAGACAAAGTCACACAGTCACACTTGACATTCAGGGAATCCACCCTAACATCCTAGTTATGTAGATCCCAGATTGGCCTCTATAGCCAACTGGGACCCTCCAATAGGTAATCTCTTTAGACAACATCATACTCGACTTCAGTGATCGCACTAATACTGCTGCCACCCTGTGTAAGCACGCTTATGACAGCAATTAACCTGAACTCAAAATGCTCAGAGATACAGCATGTAAACAGGTCCTTTGACCCCAAGTCCACATTGGCTATCAAGCCAATTAATCTACCAACCTGCACATCTTTGGGAAGTGGGTGGAAGCTGAAGTAGGAAGAAACCCGTGCAGTCACTGGGAAAATAAGCAAACTCCACACAGATGGCATCAGAGATCAAGACTGAACATAGGTCACTGGAGTTGTGCGTGCGTGTGTGCGTGCCCGTGCGCACACATACACGCCCTTAACTCCTGGTGGAGTCGTCGGGGTGCCGTCATGACAAGTTTTTGGTATGCTCATCATACAGCACGTCTTGGGCATCTGAAATCTGGCGGAGCCCATCCCTCTTCAGGTTTTTTTTTTATGAGGTTGAGTTATTAGCTTGACACTCAACCCAGGCACAGATGGAGAGTATGCAAGGGAGCCGGCTGGATTCGAACTCGGGACCTCTCACCCCGAAGTCCAGCGCTGATGCCACTACGCCACCAGCCGGTTAAACTGGAGTTATGAGGCTCTTACTACCTGCACCACTGTGCTACTCTTGACAGAGCTAAACAAAAAACTACACAAATCTTTCACGAATGCCTGACCATAACTGGTGATAATCGCTGCCGGGAACCTATACCCACAAAGAGGAAAACAAACAAAATGTATGGACTCTAGCCTTTCACCATTACAAACCTATCAAATTATCTATTTATTTAACTGATGCTGGGTATGGAGTTAGTTGTGACTCAATAACAACCCCTCCCATCTCTGAGTCAGAGGGCTGGCTGTGGGTTCAAGTTCCATTCTAAATGTTAAGGCTGATAATCCAGTTGTTACTTAAGGAGTGCTGCCATGATAACCGTGCCTAATTTCAATGAATCATTGAATAAAGGTCCTCTTGGCCATATATCAATACCTCTTGACACTATTCCAATAGCTACGAGGATGGTCTTCCTTATCCCTGAACCAAAATCACTAAAACAAATCAACTGATCATCATCGTATTTGTCAGCAAGATCCAGCTGCCCTGTTTAGTACAATTCAGCAATGACTACACTTAAAGAAAGCTTCCTCAAATGCTGAAGCATGGGTTTGCATTTATAGCACCTCTCTTGTCTTAAGGACATCCTAAAGTACTTTGTAGGCAATGGAGTGTTATCCCTGTTGTAAGCAACTCAAAAACCAGTCTGCAAACAGCAAGGTTTCCCAAACAAAGTGATAGTCTCTAGATCATCTGTTTTGGTGATGCTGTTGCTTGATGGGTTTGACCAGGGCAGTCATCTGTGCCATTGACAACCATGAAATGAGCTGTAACAGAAACAAATACAAATCCATTCAATTTAATAAACCTCCACAGAGGTGGTGTACAACTCTGGTTGCACTTCCATTTCTGATTACTGTTCAGTAGTTTCTGCAGACCTGCACATTATTCCACTCTCAACAACTCTCAATATTCACTGTTTGGGCCCACTTTCAGAAGAATGGCAATCAGATAAAGTTAGGGGAGGGCTATTACTTCCCATATTCAAAGACTTACTAGTTGGTAGGTTAATTGGTCATTGTAAACTGTCCCGTGATTAGGCTAGGGTTAATTCGAGGATTGCTGGGCGGCGCAGCTTGAAGGGCCAGAAGGGCCTACTCTGCGCTGAATCTGAATAAATAAATAAACACATAAAAACATAAGTAAGTAAATAGATCTACATGACAAGATGAAAAGGTAGGTCAAAAACTAGGTGAAATTACAAGAGAAACTGGACTGAGGAAGGATAGTTTAGCAATTAGGCCAATCACTGCAGGGCTATGGTCCCAAATTAAAATAATTGAGTTGCTTGCTAATGAGAGCCATCTCTAACAAGAAGCGTGCAGCACCTGAGAGACAGATAAATCATGCCGACAACTCTTCTTTATTGCTGTGATTACACTGAACCGTCAGGGCACTAATTACATTTGCACATCAATGGGTTGCCTCTGTTATACTGGGTTCTGATTTCATTACATTACTGTGATAACCTGTAATCAAATTATTAGCCAGCAATACATAGTAGCTGTGTTGATTTATATTAAGGGGCAGATTATTAAATGCTTGTGTCCAGCTGGCACACACCACAGGTAGTAATCCGTGCTTTAATTTAGCATTTTTAATTTGTTATTGTGACACAGAGAGATTCAAAAATTATCTGCTTTATATCCCCCATTCTCTTTCTTAAATAAATAGTCTTATTCTCCCTCAACTACATTCACTAGGCTGCACTGCAAATTTAAAATTCTCATCCATGAAGCCAAATCCTTCCAAAATTTGTCCCCTCACCTCTTTCAGCAGTAGCTCAACAGTCCTCTTCAATTCTTCCCTTCAAATGTAGCTCATGCATACCCAAGTTTTATCAGCAATTATATCTTCAAATACTGAGGAAATCCTACAAAATCGTACAGTGCCCCTTTCTCAAAGCCATTAGGACTTTATTTAAAACATCTCCTGAATCAAAAGCTTTTGGCTGCCCTAGGGTGATAGAAGTATGATATAATTGCACCATTCTGAGTCTGGTAATGGGGCTATTAATAGCACTACACAACTTGTACAGACCAAAAGCTTCTTGGTCAAAATCCCAGTCTGTGTGCAGTTAATCGATCTTGGGCAGGGCTTGAGGAGGTAGGTTTGGGGCAGGTGTTCCTAACCTTTTTTATGCCATGGACCAATACTATTAAGCAAGAGGTTCATGAACCCCAGGTTTGGAACCCCTGATTTTTGGTAAGGTGGGGGGAGGGATGGAGGAAGAGGTTTATAATGGATCTAGGATGAATTTGTTCGGCAAGCAGCTAGCTGGTTTTTGGGATGCACAGCCTGCATTGTTTAAATGCTGGGGTGGTACAGTGCCACAGCCAGTAGAACTACTGTACCAGTGATCCAGGCCAGATCTTGACTTTACACAACATAAACATTCTCTCTGTGACTGCATCTGTTTCCTCCAGATGCTCCAATTACCTCCCACATCCCAAAGACATGCAGTTTGATAAGTTAAATGGCCACTGCAACCAAATGAAGGATTAGGGTAAATGGGTGCTTGATGGACTTGTTGGGCAAAATGCTGTAGGTCACTATGACTCCAAGTATCCTGGCAATCCCTTGAACTGGTTCGGCACAGGAGGCTTTGGACCAAGTGTGTAAATGGAAATTGTGCAGATGGGTACATGATGTTCAGCATGAACAAGGTGGGCTGAAGAGCCTATTTCTGTGCTCTATTACACACAGACCTGAAGTAGGTGGCATACCCATCCTCACAGGTATCACTGGGCTCAGAAGATGGAAAAATCTACAATCATTATTGACTCTTTGTTTCCCTTCACAGGTGCTGCTTGATAGCTGAGTTCCTCTAGCAGTTTGATTTTTGCTCCACCCTTAGGCATCTACAATCTCTTATGTGTCCACAACCATAATAATTTTTGCTCACTATCTATCTGAAAAGTGCTCAAACACACTTAAATTGCCCAGTTTCAGGTTTGGTTACACTTCCTGCAACTGTCCCTTGACCCAAATCCAATGGCTCTTCGGAGTCTGTCACACCTTGTTGGCGAGGTGTCAATGGGTGCTGAAAGATGTGGACCTGCATCCCAGTCACATTTAAGGCCTTGAAGGTCAACAACAGAAGAAACCCCAACACATAAGAAACTGCAGCTGCTGGAATCTAGAGTAAAAAATGAACTGCTAGACAAACTTATCGGGTTGGATAGCATCCGAAGAGGGGAGAGGAATTGTCAATGTTTCTGTTTGAGATGCTACGTAAGGGCAGAGAGAGGAGTAGGAAGATGGCTAGTAAGAAGTTGAAAAGGGGGGAGTCAGACAGGGCTAGTAAGTGATAGGTGAACCAAAGTGGGATGAATGATGATGGACAGATAGGGGGGGAGGAGAGGCAGAGTTGGGGGAAAGAGTCAGGTGAGTGAGGAAGCAAGGAAAGGACAGATGGGGCCAGTATGAGCAGAGGAGAGTGAAAGTGGAGACTCAGAAAGGAGAGTGATAACTGGAGCATAAAGACTATCATCTTGTGTTGCCACAAAGAACCCCTCTGCTTCTGTGAAGAAGTCTCCAACTTTGAGCCAAGTGTTTGAGACGCTTCCTTGTCGACATCTAGTTTGCTCAGATCATAAGAGGGTCTTCCATGAAGGGTCATGCTCTTCCATTTTAATCTTTTTTACTGTAGTGATAATTCCTTCATTTTTCTGAGTGGTGCTTTCATTTAAGTTTAATGCAGTGTTCTTCTTAACAGAATTGCATGTACTTGCACAGAATGTTGAATCCTGTTTACGCTGATGAAAATATATCCTTAGAAGTTTTATCTGACTGTTGTGTAAATTTTTAATGTTTGTTATTCCTCTTCCTCCTTCTGTCTTAGGTAGTGTTAATCTAAGTGCATTTAAGTGTATAGTGTTTTCCAAAGTTTTTTCATTTTAGTTCATATATTTCTTTGTAATTTTTGGACCAAGACTCTGTATTATGCCAAAAGAATATGCTTATATGGGTTTAGTGAAAGTGTTTATTGCCTTTGTTATATTTTAGTACTGAGCTCTGTTTGGCAGATTTTTTTAAGCCTTGAAGTAAATTCTGTCGAATGTTTTTCCTTTATCGCACTAAGATTTTTTTTTTGCTTGTTGATATCCCAGATACTTATATTTTATATTCATCCATCAGTTGTCTAGTATCCTGTTGGTCTGTTTATATTCTATTAGCTCTAATGCACCTTTCTTTATGTTTAATTTCTGCACTTACTTAGTCCAAATTTCATGGTTGTATCTTTAGAAAATAGTTCTACTATTTGAATTAATTGCTTTAGCCTTACAGATGAAGGAGCATATAATTTCAAATCATCTCTGTATAGAAGGTGTGCCAGGGTATAATTCATTTGGTTGTCTCTGACTTGATACCCTATTTTCATCCGATTCAGTAAATTAGAGAGCAAGTTTAAAGCTAGACAAAACCATAGTGGGCTTAGAGTGTTTCCTTGGAAAATGCCTCAGTTTATTTTGATAACGATGGTTGCTCTTTTTTGGTTGTTGATAGAGAGGGTAGATAGGGTGATTATAGTATGCCGGCACTTTATCAAATGTTGTAGGAATTTCACAAGTAGTGGGTGATTTTATATATTTATATATTATAAAGCTTCTATTAATCATGAGCATGGGACAGAATCAAATGCTTTTTGGTAGTCAATGAAACAACATGAAAGATTGCTGTTTTTCCGCTGGGCTTGATTTACAAAGACAGAATCTATTATCAGTTGTTATTTACATCCTTTCATACCTTTAAGACATCCTTTCTGCTCTTCTGCAAGTATATTAAGGTTATCTAAGTGACTGTGATTAATTGCAAGATGCATGATGTTAGATTTTTATATATAGTTTGTAAACAAGTAATAAGATGATATTTTGATGGGTCATTTATGATTTCTTCATTAGGTAAGAGGTATGTTTTACTTTCTGTCAAAAATTCAGGCACTTTTTCAGGATTTTTAAGAAAATTGTTGATATGTATGAATGAAGGCAAGTAAGTTTTTTATACCAATGATCATGATTATCACTGCCGTTGCCTTTCCAGTTATGGGAATATTTTTAATAACTGCTTTTAGCATATCCATTGTATCTTCAAGTGTTTGCCTGTCTTCAATTGTGCGAGTGCATTCTCTTTCCTCCCTAATCTAGCTTGCTTCTTGGTTGTGCGTTGTCCTGTTTGACCAGCTCATCCCTCTGCAATTGGGCCTTGGACTTTCTGATTAACAGACCCCAAACAGTTAAGTTAGACAACCTCTCCTCCTCCATTCTCACCCTGAACACTGGCGTGCCTCAAGGCTGTGTGCTAAGCCCTCTTCTGTACTCCCTTTTCACCTATGACTGCATTCCTGTACATGGTTCTAACTCCATAATCAAGTTCGCAGATGACACCACGGCAGTTGGCCTGATCAGAGGGGATGACAAGACGGCCTACAGGGACAAGGTCCAGCACCTGGCCGCGTGGTGTGCTGACAACAACTTGACCCTTAACACCCAGAAGACCAAGGAGAATCATTGCGGACTTCAGGCATGATAGGAGCACATTCACGTCCCCATCTACATCAACGGAGCTGTAGTGGAGCGTGTATCAAGCTTCAAATTCCTTGGTGTCTACATTTCCAAGGATCTCACATGGTCCCTGAACTCCTCCATCCTGATCAAAAAGGTGCAACAGCGCCTTTATTTCCTGCGGAGCATCAAGAAAGCTCACCTCTGTCCCAGGATACTGATGGACTTTTACCGCTGTACCATTGAGAGCATATTCACCAACTGCATCTCAGTGTGGTATGGCAATTGTCCCGTATTAGACCGCAAAGCACTCCAGCGTATGGTAAAAACTGCCCAGCGGATTATCAGCACCCAATTGCCCACCATTGAGAACATCTACCATAAATGCTGCCTGGGCAGGGCAAAAAGCATTATCAAGGATGCATCTCACCCTAACCACGGACTTTTTACTCTCCTCCCATCCAGTAGGCGCTACAGGAGCCTCCGCTCCCGCACCAGCAGGCACAGGAAGAGCTTCTTCCCTGAGGCTGTGACCCTGCTGAACCTCTCATCACAGCGTTAAGCAGTATTGCCTCCGTATTGTACTGTCTCAGTACTTTTATATTTGTATGCTGTAGCACTTACTTTTTATTTGCAGTTATTTTGTAAATAACGCTATTCTTTGCATTTCTGGTTAGACGCTAACTGCATTTCATTGGCTTTGTATCTGTACTCGGCACAATGACAATAAAGTTAAATCTAATTTAATATTAAACCAAAACTTCCTTATCTCTGTGTTTGTAATTCTGTGCTCAGGTTAGTGACATTTTGTTGTGCTGAATTTAGTTTCAATGTCTTAATAAGGCCATAAGACAGAGGAGCAGAGTTATGCCGTTCAGCCCATTAAGTCTGCTCTTCCATTTCATCATGGCTGATCGCGTATCCCACTCAGCTCCATACACCTGCCTTCTTGCCATATCCTTTGATATCCTGATCGATCTGGAAATGATCGACTTCCACCTTAAATATATGCACGAACTTGGCCTCCACACTCTGTGGCGGAGCATTCCACAGATTTACTATTCTCTGGCTAAAAAAGTTCCTCCTTACCTCTGTCCTAAAAGGTCGCTCCTCAGTTTTGAGGCTGATCTGTCTAGTTCTGGATACCCCCACCATGGGAAATATCCTCTCCACATCCACCCTATCTAGTCCTTTCAACATTCGGTAGGTTTCAATGAGATCACTCCCCTCCCTCCCCCGCCCCTCAGCATTCTTTTAAATTCCCTTGGGTACAGGCCAAAAGTTGCCAAATGCTCCTCATATGTTAACCCCTTCATTCCTGGAATCATCTCGTGGCCTTCTTCTGGACTTTCTCCAATGACAACACATCTTCTGAGATATGGGGCCCAAAACTGTTGACAGTACTCTAAGTGTGATCTGACCAGTGTCCTATAAAGGCTCAGCATTACCTCCTTGCTTTTATATTCTATTCCCGTTGAAATAAATGCCAATATTGCATACACCTTCTTTATCACAGACTCAACCTGTAAATTAACCGTCTGGGAGTCTTGCACCAGGACTCCCAAGTCCCTCTGCACCTCTGATGTTTGAACCTTCTCCTCATTTAGATAACAGTCCACACTACTGTTCCTTTTACCAAAATGCTTTATCATAGATTTCCCAACACTGTATTTCATCTGCCACTTTTTTGCCTATTCTTCCAATTTGTCTCAGTCCTGCTGCAATCGCATTGCTTCCTCAGCACTACCTACCCCTCCACCTATCTCTGTATCATCCGCAAACTTTGCCACAAAGCCATCAATTCCATTATCTAAATCATTGACAAACGATGTGAAAAGCAGTGGTCCCAATACTGACCACTGAGAAACACCACTAGTTACCAGCAGCCAACCAGAAAAGGCCTCTTTTATTCCCACTTGCTGCCTACTGCCTAAAAGCCATTCCACTATCCATGCCAGTGTCTTTCCTGTAATGCCATAGGATTTTATCTTGTTAAGCAACCTCATGTGGGGCACCTTATCAAATGCCTTTTGAAAATCCAAGTAAATGACCTCCAATGCCTTTTTTTTGTCCACCCTGCTTGTTACTTCCTTGAAGAACTCTAACAGATTTGTCCGGCAAGACTTCCCTTAACAAAAACCATGCTGGCTTTGATTTATTTTATCATTAGTCTCCAAGTACCTCGAAACCTCATCCTTAATAATGGACTCCAATACTTTCCCAACCACTGAGGTTAGGCTAACTGGCCGATAATTTCCTTTCTTTTGCCTTCATCCCTTCTTAAGGAGTGGAGTGACATTTGCAATTGTCCAGTCCTCTGGGACCATGCCAGAATCAAGTGATTCTTGAAAGATCATGACCAGTGCATCCGGAATCTCTTCAGCAACCTCTCTCAGGGCTCTGGGACGTAGTCCATCTGACCCAGGTGACTTATCCACCTTAAAACCTTTCAGTTTGCCTAGTACTTTTCCCTTTGTAATAGCAACGGCATTCACTCCTGCTCCCTGTCACTCATGGACCTCTGGCACACTGCTAGTGTCTTTCACAATGAAGACAGATGCAAAGTACCCAGTAAATTCATCTGCCATTTCTTTGTCACCTGTTACCACCTTACCAGCATCATTTTCCAGTGGTCTAATATCAACTCTTACCTGCCTTTTACTCTATATATAACCAGAATACTTTTGGTATCCTGCTTTATATTATTAGCTCATCTGCCCTCATATTTCATCTTTTCTCTTCTTAAAGCTTTTTAGTTGCTTTTTGTTGCATTTTAAATGCTTCCCAATCATCCAACTTCCCACTCACTTTTGCTACCTTATAAGCCCTTTCCTTGGCTTTTATGCAGTCCTTAACTTCTTTTGTCAGACACGGTTGCCTACTCCTGCCATTTGAGAACTTCTTCCTCTGTGGGATATATCTATCCTGCACCTTGTGAATGAGTCCCAAAAACTTCAGCCATTTCTGCTGTGCCACCATCCCTGCCAGTATCCTCCTCCAATCCACTTGGGCAAGCTCCTCTCTCATGCCTCTGTAATTCCTTTTATTCCATTGTGATACTGATACATGTGACTCAGGCTTCTCTCTCAAACCGCAGCATGAATTCAATCATATTACGATCACTGCTTCCTAAGGGTTCCTTTATGTTAAGCTCCCTAATAAGATCTGGGTTATTACACAACACCCAATCTAAGATAGCCTTTCCCTGAGTAGGCTCAAGCACAAGCTGCTCTAGAAAGCCATCTCGTAGGCATTCAACAAATTCCCTTTCTTGCGATCTGACACCAACCTGATTTTCCCCATCCCCTTGCTTATTGAAGTCTCCCTTTACAATAGTGTCATTACCCTTATTATATGACTTTTCTAGTTCCCTTTGCAACCTCCAACCCACACTTCGGTTGCTATTTGGAGGCCTATATATAAGTCCCATAATGTTTTTATTTACCCTTGCAATTTCTTAACTCCACCCACAAAGATTCAACATTCTCTGACCCTATGTCACCTCTTTCTAAAGATATAATTCCATCTCTTACCAACAGAACCACACCACCGTCTATGCCTTCCTGTCTGTCCTTTCAATTCAAAGTATATCCTTTGATGTTAAGCTCCTAACCATGGCCTTCTTGGGGAGTCATACCAGAGAAGGTATGGAACAAGGGCTGTTCCATGAGATGGTTCTCACTGACGGCCAATGAAAAGACAGATGTAGCCAGGACCCATGCATGTGCCCAAGGCAACATTTTTGATTTTCAGAGAGTGAGTGGACTGCAAAGAGAAATTTAGGCTAAGACTAAGTTCTGCCAGACAGATGGGAGTGTTGGTGGAGGGTAAGTGGTTGATTATTTTTGCAAAAAAAATCAGAGGACTTAAAGAACTTACTAATGGGAGAATGGAGTTTATAAGACTGGACATTCACAGTAACGATAAGGTGGTGGGGGAGGGAGCAAATACTCAGAACTTGCCAGAATGGTGGAGGGAATGGCAGATATTCCAGATGTAAGTGGGAAGGGACTGGATAAGGGACAAAAGGGTTGAGTCAAGGTACGAGATAAGTTCAGTGTGGCGATAGCAAGCAGAAGCAATGGACCTGCCAGGAGTCCTTGTGGATTCTGGATAAAAGAGAAGAAGCTTGGACAGGAGAGATGAAAGTAACTTTAAGTAGTCAGAATTAAACTTCTAGTTCTTAAATGCCTTTCAATTTGACTAGTTATCATACAGCAAATGCCTTCTCTATCTGATTCTGTCAATCAATATGGGTCATAAAACTCGCCCAACTGCACCTACTACAAATATGGTTGAGCAACAGTGCAATACAAAATCTCACCTTATCACTACAATTAGTCACCTTCGCTGTAATTAAGTAGACTGGTGACCAGCAGGTATGTTTAGAAGAACATTAACATGAAAAACAATGTCATTCAAAAGCAATCGACCACAGCTAATGATATGAAGACTCAATTCACCAGACCTGATCAAAAGAACATTAGACCTTGACTTCTTACTCTGGAACTGGCCGAGAGCACTAGGAAGGAAGGCTGCAGGGAAATTGCACAAAAGAATGGTGAATTTTAAAGCATGAGAAATCTAATTTGATATATTCAGGAAAATTAAAAAAAGTAGATTTTTGAAATCTGAAATGTAAATAGAAGATTCTGGAAACACCCCAGCAGATCGGGCAGCAACTGTAGAAAGAGTTTTAACATTTATTCATTCAGTTCTTCTGGATGTTTATTTATTTGTAACACCCTGGTTAAGATTTTTATTGCTATGCTGCAGGTATTTCATTTCAGCAGTTCTATAAGAGCAGTCCGTTCTGTTTTCAGCCTGTTTGGGTTTGAGTTAAAGATAAGGGGCTATGTTGTTCAATTTAGGAACGTTGTGTCAGCCAATCAGGATAGTGGAATTGAGAGAATGCTGGATGGAGAGGTTTTTGTGACAGACGCTGGTGTGGGTCGAAGTCTTTTTGACAGGAGCTGGGAGAAGACCGGAGGGAAGATGGCTGAGGATGCCGATCCCATTGCACAAGGTGCTTTGTACAGATGAATGGCTTCAAGGAGGAAGGACCTATACTCCTGTGGGGTGCCCTTTTGTTCAAGATGGATTTTGAGCGACGTTGGGAAGGTGGTGTGTGCTTTCACACAGACCGTGGGTCCAGCACATGAGTTAAAGATAACTTCAAGATGAGCTCCAACTTATGTGCACATTTGGACTGGGTTAATTAATGGACCCATTTTATTTTTTTCTCTTGCTCCTACTAACTGTTCAATAAAGCAGACACTTCCTTTATAATTGTATGCAGAGTATGAGCTGTTATTTCTTGCTGACGGCTAATTGCATGGGGCAGTATTCACACAGACCAGGGTTCGGGTGGGCGAGACATTCCAACCTCCCAGGTTTGGTGGAACCCTAGCCGTACAGAGTCTGGGAAAGGTGGGTTTCTCACCACTGAGTGCGGAAGCTGTTAGTGAGGGTCTAATGATCCGCATCTCTAGAGAGGCCCAGTTAAAAGGTTCTCATACTTGTATAGCAATACAGTGCGGAGTAGGCCCTTCCAGCTCTTGTAGCCACACCACGCTGACAAACCCAGTTAACCCTAAACTAACTACTGGACTATTTAGAACGACCAATTAACCTACCTGATTAATCTTTGGATTGTGGGAGGAAACTGAAGGACCTAGAAAAAACCCACACATTCCACAGGGAGGAGGTACAGAGACCCTTTACTGAACGGCACAGGAATTGAACACCGACTCCGGAACGTTCCGAGCTGTGATTATACCACACTAACTGCTATGCTACTGTTGCTCCTGTGATACAACCGCAGATATTGAGGCAGCGAAAGGCACCAGATGAACAAAGGCCTTAAATCTATAATCACATAAAAGGAAAATGAGTCATGGAGAGAGAGCCGAAGGACAGAAATGGGCCCTTCAGTTCACTGAGTCAGCATCGACCATCAAGGACCCAGTTAGAAGAGTTAATCTGAAACTAACCCATTTTATTCTCTCTACATTTTCCACTTCCTCCACCCATTCCCCAGATTCTGCATCTCATTTATACCCAAGAGGGAATTTCCAATGGCTACTTAATCTACCAACCAACATGCTTTTGGGATGCGAGAGGAAATCAGAGCAGTCAGCAATGGCAAGGAAAATAGAGACACAAAAGACTGTAGATAATAGAATCTGCAGCAACAACCAACCTGCTGAAAGAATTTCGAAGGCCAAGAAGAATCAGTAGGAGAAACATTTCAGGTTGATGCAGACAATTCCTTTCCTCCAACAGATGCTGCTTAACTCACTTCATTTCGCTCAGCAGGTTGATTGCTGTTACAATGAAAATATCTGAACTCCACACAGAAAGCACCGTAAATCAGGATTGAGAAAGGGCTGCTGGGGCTGTGAATCAGTGGCTCTGCTGGCTCTGCCACTGTGTTGCTAGTGAAAGCAAAAATGTGCTAGATACCCAACCAAATAATCAAGTTCACTGATGACACACAGGGGTTGGCCTCATCAACAACAACGACAAGACAACATACAGAGAGGAGGTAGAGTGGCTGGAAGAATGAGAGAGCACAACTTGAGTCTTAACATGAAGGAGACCAAAGAGATGATTGAGGACTTTAGGAAGGTGCTGGCTGACCACTTCTCTCTGCACATACACAACTCTTCCATGGAGAGAGTTAGGAGCACCAAGTTTCTGGGAGTGCAGATAATGGATGATCTTACCTGGCTCCTCAACACCACCTCTTTGGTCAAAAAAAAACAACAATGTTTCCAATTCCTGAGGAGCCTGAAGACAGTGAGACTCGACTACTCCCCCCGCCCTATACATTTTCACCAATTTTTACAGCAGCACCATTGAGAGTGTCCTAACTAGTTGCATCACTGTCTGGTACAGGAAATGCAAGGCATCTGACTGTAAGTCCTTACAAAGGGTTGTGAGGACTGCTGAGAGGATCATCTGGGTCTCTCTTCCAGCTATTAGAAATAGTCATCAAGAGTGCTGCATTCGCAGGGTCCTTAGAACTGTCAGTGATGCTTCCCATGTGTCCAACAATCTTTTTGACTCCCTACCATCAGGCAGGAGGTTCTGTAGCATTAGGACACCAACTCTTAGGATGGGAAACAGCTTCTTCCCTCAGGCCATAAGATCACTGAACTCCCTGCCACCACCCAGTTCTTGGCATATATGAAGAGCTAGTAGTGTTATACTGTTTACCTTTTAACTTGTATTGTATATGCACCTTCTAATTTGTTAATTTGTTTGTGGTATTAACAATTTAGGTGTTGCCTGTGTGAATTATATGTACTGTACTGTGCACCTTGGTCTGGGGAAATGTTGTCGGTAAACATGTGTATGGTTGAATGACAATAAACCTGAATTTGAATAACATCCGGATTAGAAACAAATGAGTTCGAGTCCCACTCCAAATACCATCACACATAACTTGAACTAAGCCCAACTCTGTAAAACACTTGAAATGTTGCATTGTCAATTATTTGTTTCAGCAAACAGCTTACTCCTGTAACCTTCTGTGAGATATTAGACTTAAAAGCTGTCATGATTTTGAGCCTAAAGCTCTGAAATAGAGTAATCCATCATTATTTTGCAAAATAACCCAAGCTTGAATCATGTCATAATTATTTGCACTGTTCTATAATCTAGTTTCAGTAAACTCAAGGGATGCCACCTCAGTCTACTGAAGCCAGTGCCTGTCATTAATCATCAGCTGTTAAATCCTTCATCTGTGCTGCTGTAGCGTGATTTTTCCAATGCTTTCCATCTTCCACATTCTGTAAATACCAGTTCATCCCAGGCTCTGCTAGTTGTATCTTAACTCACACCAAGTCCTGTTCATCCAATATGCCTGTGGTCATTACCCAACAATGTTCTGCACTAGATGCCAATATTTAAAGTTTTCATTCTTATCTTCTGATCCTTCTGTTGAAGTGTCCCACCCCATTAATGACACATGTTCCAGCTCTTGAACTGGCAGATTTCTGCAAGCCTCAAATTGTGCCCTCTTATCCCTGCCAGTTTTACCATTCCGACAATGGCAGCCATAACTTCAGCTACCCCGAATCTACATTTTGGAAGTCATTCCCAAAGCCATATATTTTCACCTACTTTCTACCCCACATTTGAACTTCTTAAAACCCACCTCTTTGACTCCTACAACTTGTACTTATTGTGCAAGTTGTCAGTATTGAGGGAAAACATCTAAAGATGATTCACAGGAACTTTATCAACAAAATTTGGAACAAGGCCACTACAGCTTTTAAATTTTTGTTCTAATTATTCCACTTGACTTGGTGTCAATCATTGTTGACGACTATTGGGAGACATCTTGGAATTCACTATGTTGAGATCAGAGTATCGTGAAATCTTACTCAGAAATCTAAACGGGCAAAATAAAAAGCAAGTGGTATATGACATACCAAATACAAATGGTCTTTAGTGCCAACCTCGATAATACTTGTCAATGTTGGGGAACAGGTCAACAGCAGACTCACTGCTGGTGCCAGGGAAAGAATGATACTGATAGCAAAATGGATCCAAAAAAGAAGCTAAAGAGAACAAATAATTTTTCAGCACTTAAGTAGAAAGTTATCAGAAATATATGGTGCATACCATGTTATCTGAAAGGAGATGGAGATATGGAAATAGAAACAGATTATTATTTGCCTTATTTACTAGGTCAACTAACATGGTGGGCGTGACTTGAAAAGAATTTAAAAAACAGTCAAGTAAAAAGAATATTTGCTAAATTCACTGATGGGACGGATTGCATTTAAGGATATTTAATAGAGAAAAAATGGCAGTACAATACACGATATTTTAAAAAGAGAGTCAAAATAAGTTTAGGGAACAAAGTATCACTTACCATGAGAATGGCAATAGGAAAATAATGCAAAGCTTATATGAATATGCAATGTAGATTGCAGTATAATAAGCAACACACATCAAAGTTGCTGGTGAACGCAGCAGGCCAGGCAGCATCTCTAGGAAGAGGTACAGTCGATGTTTCGGGCTGAGACCCTTCATCAGGACTAACTGAAAGAAGAGCTAGTAAGAGATTTGAAAGTGGGAGGGGGAGGGGGAGATCCAAAATGATAGGAGAAGACAGGAGGGGGAGGGATGGAGCCAAGAGCTGGACAGTTGATTGGCAAAAGGGATATGAGAGGATCATGGGACAGGAGCCCCAGGGAGAAAGAAAAGGGGGAGGGGGGGAAACCCAGAGGATGGGCAAGGGGTATAGTGAGAGACAGAGGGAGAAAAAGGAGAGAGAGAAAAAGAATGTGTGTATATAAATAAGTAACGGATGGGGTACGAGGGGGAGGTGGGGCATTAGCGGAAGTTTGAGAAGTCAGTGTTTATGCCATCAGGTTGGAGGCTACCCAGACGGAATATAAGGTGTTGTTCCTCCCGCCTCCTGTCTTCTCCTATCATTTTGGATCTCCCCCTCCCCCTCCCACTTTCAAAACTCTTACTAACTCTTCTTTCAGTTAGTCCTGACGAAGGGTCTCGGCCCGAAACGTCGACTGTACCTCTTCCTAGAGATACTGCCTGGCCTGCTGCGTTCACCAGCAACTTTGATGAGTGTTGCTTGAATTTCCAGCATCTGCAGAATTTCTCGTGCTTGCAGTATAATAAGATGGATTTCAGAAAAAACATATCTAATCAAGCTTATTAAATTCTTTAAACAAGTAACATAAAATGCTTATAAGACTAGTACAATACATACAATCTGTTTGAATTTCTTATTGATAGATTCAGAATATATGGAGACAGAGAACAAATAGCTCAACAGATAGCATCCTGGCCACAAAAGGAGAGAAAAGAATAGGGATAAAGCAAGTGATTCAGACTGACAAAATATAGGAAGCAGTGCTTCACTGGGATTGAAACTGGGATTTTTGCTAGCCAGCATGGATTTACATTTGGAACTGGGGTGAGAACATTAAAATTTGTGGATGAAACCAACTGTGTGGTGTAGTTAATACCATGAGCACTGCAACCAAAGGCAGAAGGACTTCCATTTGCAGAATTGCTATAAATAATGAGCAATGAATTTTAGTATAAACAAGCATAAGGCGGCGTGAAGAAGAAGAGCACATGTACCTTGGAAAATGTGCCCAAATGGGCTAGATAAAAAGTGGGTATAGATATAAATATTTTTAAAAATAGTAATACATATTAAACATGCAGTATAAAGAGCAACATTCTGAGGTTTAAAATGATACAGGAACTGAGGTTGGATCTTTTGAAGGAAACTGTACAGAAAAAAAGGGAAATTGTGGGATGATCCTGATAAGAGTTCTATCAGGTTATGAGAGGGCTTATTACAGTAGGTCAATCTACTGATTGGACTAATCGGAAGTTGTGGTCATGACCATAAATATACTACAGTCACGAATAAATCCAAGCAGAAACACAGAGGAAACCTCAGAGTTGGTTAGATTGTGAAATATGGATGACAAAAGATACAGTTTAGAGGAAACATAGAAAAACACAAAGAGTAAAGAAAGAGAACATAAAACATAGAATAGTACAGCACAGTACAGGCCCTTCAGCCCACAATGTTGTGCCGACCCTCAAACCCTGCCTCCCATAAAAGCCCCCACCTTAAATTCCTCCATATACCTGTCTAGTAGTTTCTTAAACTTCACTAGTGTATCTGCCTCCACCACTGACTCAGGCAGTGCATTCCACGCACCAACCACTCTCTGAGTAAAAAACCTTCCTCTAATATCCCCCTTGAACTTCCCACCCCTTACCTTAAAGCCATGTCCCCTTGTATTGAGCAGTGGTGCCCTGGGGAACAGGCGCTGGCTATCCACTCTATCTATTCCTCTTATTATCTTGTACACCTCTATCATGTCTCCTCTCATCCTCCTTCTCTCCAAAGAGTAAAGCCCTAGCTCCCTTAATCTCTGATCATAATGCATACTCTCTAAACCAGGCAGCATCCTGGTAAATCTCCTCTGTACCCTTTCCAATGCTTCCACATCCTTCCTATAGTGAGGTGACCAGAACTGGACACAGTACTCCAAGTGTGGCCTAACCAGAGTTTTATAGAGCTGCATCATTACATCGCGACTCTTAGACTCTATCCCTCGACTTATGAGAGCTAACACCCCATAAGCTTTCTTAACTACCCTATCCACCTGTGAGGCAACTTTTAGGGATCTGTGGACATGTACCCCGAGATCCCTCTGCTCCTCCACACCACCAAGTATCCTGCCATTTACTTTGTACTCTGCCTTGGAGTTTGTCCTTCCAAAGTGTACCACCTCACACTTCTCCGGGTTGAACTCCATCTGCCACTTCTCAGCCCACTTCTGCATCCTATCAATGTCTCTCTGCAATCTTTGACAATCCTCTACACTACCTACAACACCACCAACCTTTGTGTCGTCTGTAAACTTGCCAACCCACCATTCTATCCCCACATCCAGGTGGTTAATAAAAATCACAAAAAGTAGAGGTCCCAGAACAGAACCTTGTGGGACACCACTAGTCACAGTCCTCCAATCTGAATGTACTACCTCCCTCCACCACCACCCTCTGCCTTCTGCAGGCAAGCCAATTCTGAATCCACCTGGCCTAACTTCCCTGGATCCCATGCCTTCTAACTTTCTGAATAAGCCTACCGTGTGGAACCTTGTCAAATGCCTTACTAAAATCCATATAGATCACATCCACTGCACTATCCTCATCTATATACCTGGTCACCTCCTCAAAGAACTCTATCAGGCTTGTTAGACACGATCTGCCCTTCACAAAGCCATGCTGACTGTCCCTGATCAGACCATGATTCTCTAAATGCCTATAGATCCTATCCCTAAGAATCTTTTCCAACAGCTTTCCCACCACAGACGTAAGGCTCACTGGTCTATAATTACCCGGACTATCCCTACTACCTTTTTTGAACAAGGGGACAACATTTGCCTCCCTCCAATCCTCTGGTACCATTCCCGTGGACAACGAGGACATAAAGATCCTAGCCAGAGGCTCAGCAATCTCTTCTCTCGCCTCGTGGAGCAGCCTGGGGAATATTCCGTCAGGCCCCGGGAACTTGTCTGTCCTAATGTATTTTAACCACTCCAACACCTCCTCTCCCTTAATATCAACATGCTCCAGAACATCAACCTCACTCATATTGTCCTCACCATCATCAAGTTCCCTCTCATTGGTGAATACCGAAGAGAAGTATTCATTGAGGACCTCGCTCACTTCCACAGCCTCCAGGCACATCTTCCCACCTTTATCTCTAATCGGTCCTACCTTCACTCCTGTCATCCTTTTTTACTTCACATAATTGAAGAATGCCTTGGGGTTTTCCTTTACCCTACTCACCAAGGCCTTCTCATGCCCCCTTCTTGCTCTTCTCAGCCCCTTCTTAAACTCCTTTCTTGCTTCCCTATATTCCTCAATAGACCTATCTGATCCTTGCTTCCTAAACCTCATGTATGCTGCCTTCTTCCACCTGACTAGATTTTCCACCTCACTTGTCACCCATGGTTCCTTCACCCTACCATTCTTTATCTTCCTCACTGGGACAAATTTATCCCTAACATCCTGCAACATCGACCACACGTCCATAGTAAATTTCCCTGCAAAAACATCATCCCAATTCACACCCGCAAGTTCTAGCCTTATAGCCTCATAATTTGCCTTTCCCCAATTAAAAATTTTCCTGTCCTTTCTGATTCTATCCTTTTCCATGATAACGCTAAAGGCCAGGGAGCAGTGGTCACTGTCCCCCAGATGCTCACCCACTAAGAGATCTGTGACCTGACTCGGTTCATTACCTAGTACGGCATTCCCCCTCGTCGGCCTGTCCACATACTGTGACAGGAATCCGTCCTGGACACACTTAATAAACTCTGCCCCATCTAAACCCTTGGAACTAATCAGGTACCAATCAATATTAGGGAAGTTAAAGTCACCCATGATAACAACCCTGTTATTTTTGCACCTTTCCAAAATCTGCTTCCCAGTCTGCTCCTCTGTATCTCTGTTGCTACCAGGGGGCCTATAGAATACCCCCAATAGAGTAACTGCTCCCTTCCTGTTCCTGACTTCCACCCATATTGACTCAAAAGAGGATCCTGCTACATTACCCACTCTTTCTGTAGCTGTAATAGTATCCCTGACCAATAATGCCACCCCTCCTCCCCTTTTTCCACCCTCTCTATCCCTTTTAAAGTACTGAAATCCAGGAATATTGAGAATCCATTCCTGCCCTGGTGCCAACCAAGTCTCTGTAATGGCCACTGCATCATAATTCCATGTATGTATCCAAGCTCTCAGTTCATCACCTTTGTTCCTGATGCTTCTTGCATTGAAGTACACACATTTCAGCCCTTCTACCTTACTACCTTTACACCCCTTATTCTGCTTCTCTTTCCTCAAAGCCTCTCTGTATGTTAGATCTGGCTTTACTCCATGCACTTCTTTCACTGCTCTATCGCTCTGGGTCCCATCCCCCTCGCAAATAGTTTAAACCCTCCCGAACCATGCTAGCAAACCTATCTGCAAGGATATTGCTCCCCCTCGAGTTCAGGTGCAACCCATCCAATCTGTACAGGTCCCACCTTCCCCAGAAGAGATCCCAACGATCTAAAAATCTAAAACCCTGCTCCCTGCAGAAGGATCAGTAGTGGGAGGTGGGGAGTTGTGGAGAAAAAGGAGACACAGATAGGATAACACACAAGAAAATGATTCACTCTCCTCTAACTTACCAAAGTACTACTAGAATGTCCACCAATATAACTAGTAATTTTAGAATATATAGTGTTAGTACTCTCAGACTGGAAAGGAGTCTCATGCCATAGCTTGGGACATACCTTCGACGCAAATCTTCTGCCACAGAAGCTCTGCAGCTGAACAGGTATGCTCTCAGCGACTTGAGCTGCTGGCGCAAACGGAGGACTGTTGCCAAAGCATCCACATGTTCATACAGGCACGGATTATCCTGCTGGATATCAATAAGCGGCTCTTCAGCGATGTACTCCAAGAACTCTTTTGCTTGCTTTGAAATCTACAGAAAACAAGAGATTTGAAAGTGGCACCAGATATTGTAGTGTGGTCATTATGCTACAGAATATAACAAGAAATTTAAAATCACAGCATTGCAGGTTTGTAACCTGAATGGTATGGGAGCACAGTCCCAGACACTATGCTCACCATAAATTGCTACAGAACATGGAAACCAGCTTGTCAGCCCACTGTGTCCGCCATCTCCAACAATCCTATTTATCTTCTTGCACCCCACTCACCTTTACCCTCTCCTCAAGCCACCTGCAATCCATCTGCACAAGGAGGAATTTACAGTAGTGAAATAAATTTAACAACCAGTGGTCTTTTTAACTGCTCCCTCAAGCCGCTATTTAAACTCAGGTATCAAAGCTATTGCAGGGCAACTGAGCCTGGCTATGAAAGTAATACCCACCTAATGAGTGAATTTTTAAAAATTAAACAGCTGAGATTATAAAAATCTTCTGATCAAATCCAACATATTTCAGTAGGTGTGGCAGAACTGGTAATACTTTGGCTTCTGATTCAGAAGTCATATGTTCAAGACTCACTCATATATGAACACAAAGCCCAGATGATACTCTCCATTGAATATGTAAGGAATTCTGAACTTCCAGAATTGTGATCTTCACGATGAGACTCAACATAATCTGATGGATGTAGAGGATTTCATGGAACAATTGCCAATGAACCTACTTATTTCATTTAACATGAAATAAACCGTTTATCTGAACAATGTGAAACCTGGCAGAGTAGAAGTTGACTCTGTGATATCTCTAATGAAATAACTAATATGCAAAGTATGTGATCATTACTATCAACATTACCTTATGTGCAAAAGAATAGCCAGCATTTCATTAACTTAACAGTGACAATACTTCATAAAATACTTCGGCTGTTAAGCACTTCAGAATGCTCTGAGGTGTTACATGTAGATCATATTTTAAAATTAATTTCTCTTGTTTTCCACAACGTTCAGATGCTTAGAATTATTAACTCTCCATTTTGTACAGGATGTATGATCCTCTGCATTTAAAAAACTACTTCACTAACTGTTGCAAAAGAAGATAAGATTGACAAATGAAATAAATGCTACAATTTACAATCCAGTTTACAGCTTCACAAGACTAAAGTGCTGAATTCAGTCTTTTTTTAATTATACTGCTGAGAGATCCAGAAGTTATAAACTTGAAAAGTTCAGTAGATGCACGTACTTACAAAACAGATTTTATGGGACTCCCAGATAACCCTCAGGTTTAAAAGGGAAAAAATGTTCCAGGGAGCAGACAGGCCAGTAAAGTATCAGGTGCAATATTGCATGGGATCAGAATAGGCAGCCTTTTCAGAGTGTAGTTCCAGGGATAAGTATGCAATTGGTCTCAGTGTCACTGATTAGGGAGCCAAAACTCAGTAAGGTCTCCTGCTTTGACTACTGTCTACAACTTGCTCTGGCATTCTTCTCCTGGGTGCCCTCAAACATTGCAAGTCCAAGCTGGATACAGAAGTAGGTGACCATAAGCTTGGTTTAAGGAAGTAGAGACCCACGGGGAGAAAATTTCAGGACTTATGGCAAAGCACCTAATGAAAGGATTGCTAAAAGAACCAGAATGAGAACTGACATAATCCATGGATGCTCGTCGGCACCAATCCATCTACAAATTCTGCTCAACTTTTTTACTAACTAAAGGTCCTATTTACAAAATATCCTCACTATTGGCACAGCCCACAAAGGATAACTGCACTCTGAATGCTCCTTATATACACAAATAGGCCATTCAGGCTAATTGATCTCAACCAGCACCAATGTTCCACATAAACTTCCTCCTGCTCTCACAAGATAACCTTCTGTTTCTTAAGAGACTAGTGGTGTGTTAATTATGAAGCACACTCCTGTTTACATCACTGGTGCTGAAGTTGAGATGGTTGATAGCTTCAAATTGCTAGGAGTAATCATGGCCTGTCCTGGATCAAACATGCAGACGCCCTGGCCAAGAAAGACCTTCACCCCAAACTCCCATTGGGCAGAAGATATAAATGTCTGAAAGCATGTACCACAATCTATACTGCTGTTATAAGAGTATTGAATGGACCTTTTGTACAGTATGACAGACCCTTGAACTTATAATCTACGCCTTGCGCCTTGTTCTTTGCCTGCAATGCACTTTATATGTAACTGTAATACTATATTCTGGGTTATGTTATTGCTCTTCCCTTGTATTACCTTGATGTACTGATGTGCTGAAATGATCTGTATGGATGGCATCCAAAACAGTTTTGCAGTGTACCTCACTACATGTGACAATAAAAAACCAATATACTAGCTGATTTGCAGACTTTTACAAATATAGTCACTCACCTCAACACTAAACTGATCACTGAATACAACCTATGGACTCACTTTCAAGTCATGTTCTCAGTATTATTATTTATTATTATTATTATTATTTGTATGTGCAGAGTTTGTCTTCTTTTGCACATTATTTGCTTGTCAGTCTTTGTGCATAGCTTTTCATTAATTCTGTTGTATCTCATTGTTTAACTGAGAATGCCTGCAAGGAAAATTTAATCTCAGGGTAGCATACAGTGACATATAGATACTTGGATAATAAATTTAATTTGAACTGTGATGGTCCCTGCTGTAGGTGTCTCTGATCATACAGGAAGGTAGAGATGATTGCTACCATGAGCTTGGTGCTTGATTTGAACTCCTGATCTACTTCTCTTCAGATAAAGGAAGGCTGTACTGGCAAAACGGAGGCAGTGGTAAATTTCAGCATCAACCTCTGCCTTCGGTGGGAGGTGGTTCCCAAAGTGTGGAAGGTTTTATTTCTTGGGGGTGGGAGGAGGGGTGTGTTTTGATTGACAGGGATGGGTTAGGAAATTACTTTCTTCTTAGGAATGCTTAGTGCTAGTCCAATGCTCTCAAAAGCTTCACTGAATGAGTTAACAAAGACTTGCAGAGTCTGGGGATATGTACAAACATGTTATCTGCAAAATACTGTTCAGTGACTGAAGTCACAATGACCTTGGCAGGTTAACTGACCTCAGTAAATTGCCTCCAAGTGACAAGCCATATTTGGAGCAGTTGGGTGGTTTCCAAGAAAGAAGAGGGATAAGAAATAGAAAGAAGTGGGGTAATGGGATTTATGAGTTGTGCTCAAAGAGCTTCCTATACTGCAAGGTAACACCAGTCTGGAGTGGAGGTAAAGGTATCGTATTCCTCATATAGATTATCTCCACTCCAGGAGCAACTTGGAGGTGTGGCACAATACCAGAAGGAGAGTTGTAGCAATGCTATAGCCTTGTTTAACCCATTCTATACTGGGTTTGGGTCTGTGATAGATTTGATGTTTTGAATTACAATAATCATGTCATTCATCAGTACATGTGGAATAGAAGCACATTTTTCAGGTTATCCAAAGTTGAGGAGGACTCTTCAAGATCAGTGGCTTCAAAAGAGGCTGTGGACGGTGATTGATGCTACTCCCTGAAGTTTTCTTGGAGCTGTCACGTTAACAATAATCATGTACTCTGTACTAGAGAAGGATGAAACCAGCATTATGAGAAGTTCTTTGGTCACTGTGAAGTGGTTGAGTAAGATTTTGCCATGACATTCTCTGTGGCAGACAGCAAGGGATATCCCTTTACAAGAGAAAATCTGCAGATGCTGGAACTCAAAACAATACACAGAAAATGCCGGAAGAACTCAGCAGGCCGGGCAGCATCTATGAAAAAGGGTAAACAGTTGAGATTTCGGGGCTGAGACCCTTCATCAGGACTATCCCTTTGCCTGCAATCAAATTTCTCTCTTTTCTTTAAAGTGCTCACAGTACAGAATCTCCGAACTCCTGTACCAAACTCCCTTCTTCTACCAAAATGAGGGATATGAGGCTTAAAATCATGCCAGAACTCATGCCAAATTTTAGAGACTGAATATGGATTCCACGTGCTCCTCAAACTTTGCTGTTTTTCAGATACCGATCTGCCTTTTCAGCCTCGTCAGTTTGGGGTGCAGAAAGTCTGGAACCAGGTAGTGTGTGGCAGAATATCATCTACCATACACACCAAAGAGAGACCTTTGGTTGAGGCAATCTTCCAGATGCTGCTGCCCTTTGGTGCTCAAAATGCTCCCCTTTACTCTTGGCTCTCATCAGGGAAGACTCTTGGGTGTTTAGGCTATATATAGTCGTGGCAACTCTAAAAGCTGTCGTATTTATCAGGGCGGAGAAGATGGCGGCATGACGCAGTGCACGCAGCCTCTCCGGCGAAATGATATCGTATTTGTTGAATAGGGTACCATGCACAATTCTGATTTGATGGAGACAACCGTGAGAAGCACGGAGGAACATCTGGAGAAACTTCTGAAATGCCCGGTTCGCTGCCGCTGCTACTGTGCGATCGAGAATCTCCGGAGGGAAGGCCCCAAAATCCTTGGCTTTGCCTGCTGCTGACAGCCGGGGTTGGGGTCGAAGCACTCGGCAGAGATGGTGCTCAGTGTTCGGTGGCGGAGGACTAGTCGGAGGTTCGAAGTTTTCGGACGACTCAGAGTCAGACTGTGGTCGGGCATGACAGGGAGAATTTTCTTCCTTCTCCCATCTGCGTGTGGTGTGGGACTTGCGAGAGATTTTGAACTTTTTTTACTGTGCTCGTGGCCTGTTCATCATCAAGTTACGGTATTGCTCGCACTGTTGTAACTATATGTTATAATTATGTGATTTTTGTCAGTTTTTCAGTCTTGGTCTGTCCTGTGTTTCTGTGATATCACACCGGAGGAATAGTGTATCATTTCTTAATGCATGCATTACTACATGACAATTAAGAGGACTGCGTATCCTCATAATCTAATTGTTGGATCTCCTGTGCACTTTGCGCTCATCATTTGTTGTTCAGGTCACAAATTATTGTGTTCAGGTGCCTATAGATTTGTTTTCCATTGAAGTGCAAAAGCCTTTTAGCCCAAAAAATTAGATCCTGGATTTTCAAGACATTTTCATCAAACTAGTCCTAGCATTTTATTGTCTCAATATGTCTTTACAAGTGCTATTATAGCACTCTTAACTGCAGACTAAAAAAATAGAAGCAGCAATAGGCTATCAAACCACTTGCACTTTTTCTGCCATTCAGATGGCAGTTGATCCTTTCCCTCAACATCACTTTCTTCTGCTAATCCCATATTCCTCAATTCCTCTACTTCAATAATCCAGCATCCTCTGGATTTTAGTGGAGATTTTCTGGTGTACTGGACATTACTGTTAATAGTCCTCCCAGCACACATTTAGTTTAATGCTTTGAAAAGTATTACACAGTGGTATAATAAATTGTCCAGTGAATCAGGCAGGTTTAAAGGAAATGTGGGGAATGGGGTTCTAGTGATTTAAAAGGAGTGTGGGAAACAGAGCCTTGAGGAGTTTAAAGGGTATGGGGTATCAGAACAAAGTGAGCCAGCTGCCTAACCATTGTGGTTTCCCCAAAATCGAATGGCAGATTGCCAGGGTATTCCTCCTTCCATAGTCCTCAGGGTAAAGAAAGGCCTTCTCATCTCAACCTGAAACAGCCAACTTCTTTTTATGCTGAGACAATTACTCCTGGTTCTATAAATCCCAGTTTAGCTTCCCTTATCCACGTTATGAAGCCTCATAATAACTATGTTGCAATGAGATTCTTCTTGAAAGTACAGCATACATAACCCACAAATCAATCTGCTGAACCTTTATTGGCCTCAATCATAGTCATTGAATTAAACACCATGGAAATAGGCTCTTCAGCCTCGAGTCTGCATTGACTTATGCTCACCCCTGTCAAGTGCATCCTTCTGTAGAGGGAGATCCAAGAACATTCTGTGGTTGTTCGCTGCCAGCTCCATCACAACAGCACCAGAATATGCAAACACTTAGTAGAGGTGGGACTCATAATTTTCCAGTTTTCAGCATGCTCTTCTGAATGCACGTTTATTTGGTGTTGTCAGCTGCCCACTAGAGGGAGTTGATAACAATAGAATATAATGCCTTTTAAAGGAACCTCTCCCAACAGTGATGACTGCATTGGGGCAGACCAGGAACTGTGGGTACTTTGCAGCTCTGCTCCAGAACAAAGGACTTCACCTGTCAAACCAGCACCTTTTCATGCCATGGGGTCCTACAGAATGTCTGCTGAGCCTGGCCCAACTCAGCTCTTTGCCATAGTGCATTGTAGTGTCACTACTCTAACTCTCTGACCATGGTTGATTTCTAGTTCATTTGTTGTTTCATTCCAGCATGGAGTGCTCATTTGACATTATGCCTCTGATCACTGAGTTTCATTATCTAATGCTTGCGCTTTGGCCGTTTCTCTTCCCACACTTGAACACCTTTTAGGTGTGCCCTCACCTCGCTAACCTCTCTTTTTCTGCACTTGAGGGGCAATTATTATCCAACACGGGGCAAGCACTGAGGCACATTTCTGTCTCCAAGGTCTGGTATTGCAATGCTGCTGGTGAGGAGAACTGGGTTCCTCACTGCAAGGAGTGATGGCATTGTTTAACAGATCCCTGCACCTATGCCCACTTACCTTAGCTAAAATAAGTAGGGGAGAGAACTGGCAAAAGTGAGGAAAAAGAAAATTGGCAAGAGAGGTGTTAACTCGTGAGAGCTTGATTAACGGAGGAAATCAAGGAGGAAATAAATGAAAGAATTTGGATAGACTTCATTATTTGTTACAACTTTGAATGTATAGCTACTGTTGTAATATAGGAAATGTGACACAAATTTATAGGCAGTCTGTCTGCCTAGGTACCATATCTGATGCGGACTTTGGTGACCATGGTTTTCCATATAGATCTATCCTTCGTTTTTTGGATGACTTCCATTTCTTCGATGTGTAGCTACCTGGCTATGCTTTTGATGTACATAAGCCGAGGTCTTCCTCTAGGTTTACTCCCCTCAATCTTTCCAGAGAGTATGAGTTTTTCTAGTTCATCTTTCCACATGATGTGTTCTAGCAATCTGAGTTGTCTTTCTCTTATTGTTGGTATGAGTGATCTAACTGCTTGGGCTCTTCTGAGAACTTCTTCATTTGATGTGTGTGTGGTTCATGATATTTTTAACATTCTCCTGTAGAACCATAATTCAGCTGCTTCTAGTCTCTTTTCCATTCTGGAGAAATGGTCCAGCATTCACTTCCATGTCAGGATAGAATAAATGTAACACTGCAGTATTCTGTTTTTAGTGTACGTGCTCATCTTTCTGTCTGTTAATATGGTCCTCATTTTTTGGAAAGTTTCTTTATAGGCAGTAGTATCCAATATAATTGTAAGCACTAATGGAATACCAGTGAAGAACGTACAAGTTTTCATCAGCATCCCATTTCATTCTCCTCTGACGTTTACACACCCCAACCTGCTCAAGTGTTATTGCAGCCAGCCACTACAATGAGGCACTGAGGTCATATTTAGACCATTATTCAAGCAATGTGGTTTCATTGATCCTCCATGTTAAATTAGATCACATTATTGTCACACCTGTCAAACACAAATCAGAATATAGGGCCTCCCTGGGTTACAAATGACCTGACTTACAGAAACACATACACACACAAAATGTTGGAAGACTGAATTTCTCCGGCATTTTATGTGCATTGCTCAAGATTTCTAGCACCTGCAAAATCTCTTGTGTTTATCACTTACAGAATACAACTTATGAATATTCTCTCATACAATTTTAAAACATTTTTCGATATAGTGACAATAATTACAAACTATTTTGTGGTATCTACTAATATCTGGATATAGTATATATACTACCAGTTCAATTATGAGTAATGTTAGGGCAATTATTTAATGAGATGAAAGAATTATAGCAAAATGTTTGCTGAGCAAAATGATATGGGTTACTATAGAAAATGGATGTTTCTGACTTGTGGAGAAATCGACTTACAGACAGTTCTCAGGAACTGAATCCTTATATAACCTGGGGACTGCATATGCATAGAAATATACTCCAGCCCCAAGGCTCCATTCCTTAAAAAGCAATCAGAGGCATCTTGAAGAATTTGGCCCTGAAGTCGGTCCCACACAATGCAAGAATAGTGATCCTCTATGGATTAGATAGATAGATAGATATACTTTATTAATCCCGAGGGAAATTTGGTTTTGTTACAGCCGCACCAACCAAGAATAGAGCGTAAATATAGCAATACAAAAAAACCCCAAGAATCAAACAACAAAATGCAAACTGTGCCAGATGGAAAATAAGTCCAGGACCAGTCTATTTGGCTCAGGGTGACTGACCCTCCACGGGAGGAGCTGCATGTTCGATGGATTAGAAGGAGTCTTCAGGTTTATAAAGTTATATCTGTTCAAAAAGTTGCATGCATTAAAGTTAATTCTCATTTACTAAACATCCTTTGAGCAATTAGATTTTAATTTCAAAAATATCAGATGTGAAGGAAGTCCAGAAGGCAAAGGAGCAGAATTCAGCCATGCGACTCACCAGCTTTGCTCTGCCATTCCATCATGGCTGATTTATTATCCCTCTCAGCCCCACTCTCCTGCCTTCTCCCTGTAACCTTTGATGTTCTTATAATGAAGAACCCATCAACCTTTTCTTTAAATATACCTAATAACTTGGCCTCCATGTCCAAGGAATGACTAACTGAAGGGCAGTCAAGCATTATCCATTGTGGTATAAGTCTGTTTGTTTCCTAATTGGAGTGGAAAGACTCTGCTGGGAAAATGGATGTTTTGAGTAACATTGAGGTGAAATAGCTAAAGGGAGGATGTCATGTCAGGATTTCCTATGAACTACATCCGGATTGCAATTCTATACCACTTCCAGCTGAGTCTTTGAAACAAACCAAGATTTACAGTGGTGACAAAACATCTAAGGTCCAAATAGGATATCTGATAATCATTGGAATTTCAGTCCTCTCTTGCCCTTGAAAGAGGAGGTTATAAGCTGAAGGCCCACTCTCAAAACCTGAGCACAATATTTGGAGTGGGGGTGGGGTGGGGTGGGGAACAGGGGGTGCACTCATATAAAACCTAAGAGCAAGCCTCAATCTAACCTAATGTCTTAAAATTTTAATAAAATCACTTAAATTTTCTATATTCTAAGGGAAAAAATCTTAATTTTTGTGCATTATTCATTGGAACCCGAAAGTTATTAACAGGCAGGTACTCTTATCAACAAAATGTGATTCTGTGATATCATAAAGTTTCAACTGTATTTACTAATAATTTTTTTCTGCATCTTTTGGCCAGCCTTGCCATCACACCTGAAGGTCAAGCAGATAATATACCAACTGAAAATATAACTACAGGAGCAGACAGTATCCTCAATCTTAAAACTTGCAAGGTGGAATGACAATTTCAGAGTCTGAACATCCATATCTGGGAAGAAGTTTACCTGGCAATCTCAGAGGTGCTAATTGTGATCACCTTCAAGAAAGAAGACTTCCAACTATGGGATCTACTGCTGTCTACCACAGGGAAAGTCATTGCTGGGTTCTTCAAAGCCACCTCCTCCCAGTGACTGACAATCAGAGTGTGGATTCCATCTATTTAAGGTCACAATGAAAATGATCTCCATCACGTACCAAGGCCAAGAAAAATTCCATCTGCAACAGCAACCACTATAAATGGCTTTTATTGGCCTCATTAAAGCATCCACAGAAATTCAATTCCCTTACATTTGCTTCACAATGAATGCAATACATTATCCTAACTCACCTGCCTACAAGAGATCTGATCTCTGTGAGTGCTGGTGTCAAATGATGCTGTGTTATTGCACAGATACTTGTCTCAATTTTTTTTTGCCTGAATACAAGACTTTCAGACATAGGAGCAGAATTACACCACTTGGCCCATTTTGCACATCACCCCCAACTAATCACACCAGTAAATGACTTGAATAACAGACAGTGCAGGAAATCACAGGTCTGCCAATAACTTTCAGTCAGACAGCAGTAAAAGCAGCATTGCTGCAAGACTGAAAATAATTATATAGTTGAGCGGTTAAAACTGTGGCAGATGGATTTCATTCTGGGTCTAATCAAGGGCGTATTTGTTGATCCTGTACACCTTTTTTATGACTGCAAGTCATTGCTGAATACTAAGAACATCAAGAACAATAGGATTATCCCATCATTTGGTTGCCTGATAGTGATGGAGCTAGACTTATTGTATTCCATTGTCGTGCTGTCGGCTAGACTTGTTGCATACTGTTGTGCCGAGGTGGTGCGTGGTGATTGTCTTGGAGGTTTTTAATGTGATCACAAAACCCTGTTGGATATTAGTAATATAGAATACTGCAAGTCCATCCGGTTCACTGATGGTGAACCAGTGGTGGGGCAGCTATGTTGCCTTGGTTCTGGCAAGGCCGCCTGTGTTCGTTCAGTGCTGCCCTCCAGTGTTTGCTCAGTGGAGAACAAGCCAGACCAGGACAACATACTAACAATCTACAGTAATGCCAATCAGGGACTTAGGCTACATTATTATTATTATTTTCTTTGTGACTGTATGCTTTCTGAAATTGTAACCATATGCACTATTTGTGCAATGTGCAGCGTGCTGTATGCTGATGGTAATATGTTTTGCACCTTGGCCTGGAGGAATGCTGTTTCATTTGGCTATATCCATGTATGGTTGAATGATAATTACACTTGAACTTCCAAAGTTTGAGATCATCCACTTTCAGCAAAAAAAAGTAAACTACGTCCAAATGGTGAAAAGTCATAAATAATGGAGTTTCAAAGGGACTTAAGTAAAGAGATTTGGGGACATGGGGTGGAATTGTTTGTACAAGCCATTAAGATCCCATGAAAACGCACAGAAAAAATGAACATTTATTAATATTGTACTGACCTTTATAACAAAAGGACTAGAATACAAGGTGGTAGAAGTAATGCTACAGTTGTCTCTGGATTTTGCAAGAGGTTGTAAGGGAGTAAACACACCTTGTGTTTTGTGGTGTCCCAGTTGTGAACCAGTCGAGCAGGGATCAGAAACAGATCATCCACGTGACAAGCTTGGCAATAGTACCACCCACTGTAGGTACACACCTTGGCAATCCCATAGGTCAAACCCACTGGTCTCTGACATCCTATTAAAAAAAAAACAGAATTTTTGGATAAAAACTGAAAATGTTGCAAATACACAATAGATCAGGCAGGATCTGCAGAGACAGGGAAAATTAAAATTAGCATTTATGGTAGATGACTTTCCATTTTTGGAATCATAAATGATAACAAAATGGAAATGCCTTCAGGTACAATGTAAAATCCTACACAATACCAAAAAGACTAGCTTTATTGATGTGAATTTATGACTAAATATTAGAGTTAATATCAGGGCGAACTCTTCTAAAGACCTTTGAACCAGTGCCCTGGGATTTTTCAATCTACCCATAGGACTTAACAACGTATTCCAAGTACCCTGTCTCTGACAAAGCAGCACTGGGTCATTAGCAGGAGCTGGTCCAGCAGTCTTCAAACTTTTCAGCAATAGGACCATCCACTGATCACATCAAGGTATATATGTCTAACTTATGGACACCTGCACATTATTATTAAATTCAAAAATTCAAAGTATGCACATACATTTGTTCCAAGGAATGGCAGCACTAGTTTCCTCCCTCTTCACTTTTAGTCATTGATCTTTCTTATCAGGTTTGTGCTTTTGATGACATTCATAATGATAGTGTGGAGGTATGATTACCATAGACTGATAGCTGTGCCTTTTCTCTCTTATGGCTATCTGTAAAAACGGATTCCATTCACTACCTAGGGCAAGCCTTTAAATCATAAACACCAAGGTAACTAAGAGCTGAAAAATGGAACTGTGGATTCCAACTTTAGTGAAAACTTAAGGATTTACCCTGGCTCAAAGAAGGCGGCAGTAGGGCTAGGTGTACCTAGAATGTGATGCCATACGCACTGCAGGTGAAGCTAATAGATGACATAAACAACAGATTAAGATCAAAGTTCTACAGTCCAACCACATCTTGTCATGAATGGTGATTGTCAATCAAACAGCCAATGCAAGAAGACTTCAAGAACATCCCTAGTCTCGGTGAAGCAATTAAAGGTGAGCTTTGTTTGTTACATGTACATCGAAACACACAATGAAATGTGTCACTTGCTTTGGAGATGTGCTGGAGACAGCCGGCAAGTGTTACCATACATCTGGCACCAACACAGCATGTCCACAATATACTAACCCTAATTCATACATCTTTTGGAATGTGGGAAGAAACTGGAGCACCTGGAGGAAACCTACACAGTCACAGGAAGAATTTACAAACTCTTAACAAACAGCGGCAGGAATTGAACCCTGATCATACAGCCAGTGCTGAAAAGGGTTACGCTTACCGCTACGCTATAGTGCCGCCATGCAATTGCTATTACATTCAACCAGATATGCTGAGCAGATAATCCATCCTGGCTTCCTTCACCCCCTGACCCCTATCAGCTACCCCAAAGATCTCTACCAACAAAAAAGACAAATTTGGTCCATTTGAAAGAGAGAAATCTTAAAGATTAATGGATACAATGAAGGCTCCAATCCAAGCTGCAGAACCATCTCCAGCCAAGCTGTTCCAATATGTTTACACCAATAGCATCTATCCAAATGTAAATCTGCAAGGCACATCTCGAAGAGCAGAACAAATTCATTTCTGGCTTAGGAGTTTTTTTTCTTAATCATCTGAAGTGTAATGGAAGGTGGGATAGACAATGCCATCAATTATCACTTACACCAGGGACTCCCAGATCTGGGGTCCACAGACTCCTCAGTTAATGGTAAGGGTCCACGGCATAAAAAAGGTTGGGAATCCCTGATTTACACAAAAATCCTGTTCATTAATGTTCATTTGCTGCTTCATAAGGTGCACTCAGCTCCAGGCCTCATCTCAGCCTTGAGCCCACCATAGACCAGACAGTGATTCCAGAATAAGGGAGTCTTTGATGGCAAGGCAGCATCTAATCAAATGTGACATTAAGGAGCTGAAACAAAACTGAAATTAATGAACCTCCAGGAGAAAATAACACTGTGACTGTGTACTAGTTAAAAGCTGCTGATTACTTGCTAGACTTAGTGACTTCTGCTAGAAACAGTAGATGGAAACAAAATTGGAACTCAGTTACAACATACTCTAAAGCACGAATCTTAACACAAATACAAGGGACAATAACAACTGATTTGATGAGACACCAAAGTTTATTATCAAAGTATGTATATGTCACCATATACAACCTTGAAATTCATTTTCTTGCAGGCACTTACAGGAAAATAAACAAAGAATCTATGAATATAATAATGTGGTGGCATCCGTTAGTCTCGCGAGACCATGGATCTGCGCCTGGAAAGTCTTGCTTCAGTCTGTGTTAGAGCAGCACCTGTTGTGGCTGTAGAGGCCCACACGGGAGTGACAGTCTCGGCTGCAGCGACTGCACTTGAAGGCGCTGTCCTCCAGTGTTGTCTTGGTGCTGTTTTTCCGACGAGTGCACTTTTCTTCAGCAGCAAGCCTCAGCTTCTCTTCTCCTCTTTTTAGACCTCTGCGTAGTTCCAGCAAAGATTCTTACAAACAACCAAAGTGCAAAAGACAAATCATGCAAATAATAACAGAAGTATATAAATAATACTGAGTTGTAAAGTCCATGAAAGTGAATCCATAGGTTGTGGAGTTTGTTCAGTGTTGGGGTGAGTGAAGTTATCCAGGCTGGTTCAGGAGCCTGACGGTTGCAAGGTACTAACTCTTTCTGAACCCAAGGCTCCTGTACCTTCCTGTCTTATGGTTGTTTTGAATCTCTGTAGATTTAAACTTCAAGCTTGTCATTACGGACTTCAGGGGAGCAAGGAAGAACACTGAGGAAACACTGTGAGAAGCAAACATACTGGAAGAAATACTCAAGTCCCTGTCACATTCTTCACTCAAGCTGAAACAAGGCTCCAGCCCCTTCCCCTTCTCCACCAGTGTCAGCCCACATCGCAGTGTTTAGGCTGGTACAACACACCTGGATGGAATAACTGAACAATGTGTGCACAGCATCATCAGCTAGTGTCGTAAGGGATGACTGAATGTCCAAAAACAAACCCACCCCCAACACAGCTTTTACCACTGCAAACAAAATAAGCAAAGTAAAAATATATCACTGACCATTGTCACAGCAACTACACAATAAGGGAGAGATAAAACCAAGCCTCTATAAATAAAGCAGCAAGTTGGTTACAAAGCACAACTGTAAATAAATGGTAGCACTATGGTTTAACTCTTTCTATCAGTGGTAGGGCAGAAGATGTCAGGTTCAAGGCCAGATCAGCACCATGCACAGCTGTTAAAACAAACCCGTGTTAATGCACAATGGCCTCAGACACCACCTAGTTTTATCCCTTAGTCTGATAATAGCAAAAGCAAAGTATGCAGCCCCACCTCAGATACTCTGTCGCTAGTCAGAGGCCTACAGCTGTTACTTGGATGAGGACAGGGCTGTGCTGAAATGTGCTCAACTCAAATGATCGAATGGCCTAACAAACATCAGCCATGAGCAATATTAACATGGATTAGAAAAGGCAATGGGGTTTGGAGTTGGGGAAGGGTGCTGCCAAATTAATTCATAGAGAATTAGTCTGGAATGGAGTGCCAGGACACAAATTCATGCATGAAATTTCCATACAAATCATTTCTTCTGCTGTAAATTAGCAAGGTGTTGTTCTCCTGGTATAATTTAGGGAAGGGCATACTTCACATATTTATACGATCATTTACCATCCCCCCCCGTGTTATTTGCTACAGCTTTATGAACGAGCCATTCAGTTGTTCACTTCCTTTCTTGTACTTCATAATCCTGCACACCATTTCTTTTTGAAAGGAAATTAAATTTGTACTAAAACTCCCTTCTTCAGTCAGAGCACTAAATATGAGAAGTGAAACTTCATGCTACAACTGTACAAGGCATTGGTAAGACCAAATCTGGAGTACTGTGTGCAGTTCTGGTTGGGTAGCTATAGAAAGGATGTCATTTGCTGGAAAGGGTACAGAAAAAAAATTCACAAGGATGATACCACAATTGGTGGCCTTGAATTATAAGTATAGATTGAATAGGCTGGGTTCCACTAACGCCCCACCCCAAAGGGATAATAGAACCTGACAAGTGACCTGAAAGAGGCTAGTAAAATAATGAGGACTATAGATATAGAGGGTAGTCACAGTTTTTGTTTCCGGGGAGTCTAAAACTTGAGGGCATAGATTTAAGGTGAGTTAGGGAAAAAATTAAAGGGGATCTGAGGTGCAAGTTTTTCCACATAGATAGTAGTGGAATCTGCTGCTAGAGGAAGTGGCAAAGGCAGACATAATTACAACATTCAGAAGACATTTGGATGGGTACATGGACGGTAAAGCTTCATAAGGATTAAGGGGCAACTGCAAGCAAACAGAACTAGCTTGAGTAGGAAATTTCAATGTTCAAGTTCAAAGTGTATTTATTATAACAAAGTTTGTAACCTATATACAACCTTGAGATTCGTCTTCTTGCAGGCAGGCACAAAACAAAGAAACACAATCAAACTCATTAAAAAAACCCATACAACTACTACCGTCAAACACCCAATGTGCGAAAAAGGAACAAATCATGCAAACAATGAAAGTAAACAAACAACACACAGAACATGAATGAACTGCAGAGTCCCCAAAGTGAGTCCACAGACACAGAGCCAGTTCAGCGCTGAAGTGAATGAAGCCGGTCAAGGAGCATGATGCCTGCAAGCCACAGCCATGGAGCCAGTTCAGTGCCGAGCCGAGTGCTGATGGTTGCAGGCTGGCATGGACAAAGTGGGCTGAAAGGTCTGCTTCATGCTGTATAACTCTATGATATACGACTAAATTTTCTTCTACCACCACTCCAGGCAGTGCATTTCTGATCATAACTCTGTTAGTTCCTACTCGTTGCCTTGCCAATTAATTTAAATCTACATATTCTGGAGTGTGCTGGATAACAAGCACTGGACTTGTCACTCTCAATTGAGCATTCAGAATGAACATCGCTGCCAGATAAATGGAGCTGCCATCTTCAAGACAAATTGTTGAATGCATTTAACCTATTTGAAGGCATACAAAACCCCACATCAGTATTTTGGGGGATAAAGAAGCAAGGGCAGTTTAACTTGCTATGTTGACCAATCCTCCTGAACCAGATTATCACGTCATTAGTGTTAGAGACCTTGCTGGTGCATCGGTAAACTGCCCCATCAGCAACCACAACAAAACCACAATTCAAATGTCTTGAAGCCACAATGTAAAAATTTGCCTTTTTCCCTTCATCAGTGTAAATAATTTTCATGGAAGTCTGAACTAAAATTTCTTAATTTCAATAATTGCCCCTTAATGTTCACTGTAACAACAACAAGAAGAGAGACACTGACATCAGGAGACAAAGGTTTGCCTCAATTTGACTTTAATCCCTTGAATAAGAATAACATCTTTTAGGCTTCATGGCAAAAGCTCGTAAAGCACACAATAAAAGTTAAGAATCTGCGTATGATCAATAAGAGAATTTAATCAGAATATATCATGGAGTGAGCACATTCAAGGTAAATTGCCTCTGGAGTCAGCACCTCCTTTTTACCTGCTGCCAGATAGTGAAATGGGGTGGGGGGGGGGAGTCGGAAACAAGATCACTGAGAAGTTGTAGATATTTCTAACAATTCACTGACAATTCAATGTTATTGAGTATTATTTCACTATTATCAAGATGTAATGCTTTTACATTTGTTTAATAGTTCAAATTATTAAGTCACTCATAACAGTGAATAGTGTTACGGATGGATTGTAATAGGCCATTGCTGAACTAACCCTGGAATTCATGAGCTGGAATTTGTTTATGATTATCTTGGCTCTCATTCTATCAGATCACAACATAGTGCATAACTGGGCAGCAGCCAATTCCTGGATGTATGCTCAGCAGCTATTCTGAAGTGACTGAAGTGATAGTCCTTTGACTGGGTAGGAAAGGACTGCCCCACAAAGTCTCAGGAATCCACAGGTCACCCCTTCAACATTCTGGAATTTTGAGATTGCTCGTCTTCAACTAAAACAGATGTTGTAGGACTTCTTTTGATAAACGTGGAGCTCCACTTATTTCATCTCAAGTGATCAAGGAGGCACATGCGCTGGTTTTCAGCAATGCCTGTTCTATTCAGCATTCTACGCCATGCATCACGGTGCTTGAATAGCAGGACTAAGTTTTTTTTTCCACTACCACCATGTCTGAATTGCATTATACAACTACTTATTTACATAGATGTTAGAAAGAGGGGGAAAAAAACACCACAAAGGAAGTCGTTCCTTTGATGTTACATTCTAAAGCAACGCACGATGAGAAATGTATTCACTCTTCGGTACTAATTAGTCCCGTTTGTTACATGAATGGAAAGTCTCAGTACCTCACCAACAGGAAGACAGTCTACCTACAGTGAAGAGGCTGGAGAGTGTGCACTCCCTGTCCAGACCATACAGCCCTTTGTAATATTTCCCAGGGTCAGGGTTCGATTAGCGTTAAAGAATAGAACATTGAATCAGACTTAAAAATAAGGGAATAGAAGGGGGTAGTGGGGGTAGAGAGAAGAAATTGGGACAAAGCTTTGTTCACTGAAAGCTTCATTTAACAACACTGGCTTCAAACAGAACATTTTTAACCTTGAATCCTTCACAGTGACATCATTGGAAGGGAGAGATGGCTTTCTCTCATCCCTAAACTTACTGCATTTCTCAATGCTCTCTCAAAATACTGCTGAGCACCAATCCAAATTCACAAAACATACAAAATGATTTAAGTTGAGAATAGAATCAATTACAGCATGCTGCATAAAAAGATATTAAAAATAAAGGGCTCTAAAATTTTCAAAGTACGACATTTTGAAATTTTGAATATCAAGTCCTTAGAAATGTAAAGGGCTCAAATTATCTCCCAAAGACCAAACACCTCAATGGTCCACCAAAAATCTTGCTGACCTACAGAACAGATGGAAGAAGTACTCAGCAACAAAGTAACTACTTAGATATGTATGGGATTCTTCAAAACAGTCAAGACCATCTATGTTCCAAACACACAAGCTGTCAGCCTAGAAAGGAGAAGACAAAGAGCCGGTCAGCACCCTCTAGCAAAAACACTTAAACACCTCAATAGAAACTGTCTGACATGGCTGTTCTTGACTGCTGCCATCTAAGTGCTACCCAGCTTGGCAAGAGCTTGAGATACCACATAAGAGCAGGAGATCAACAAGAACCTTGGAGCAGTCAAAATCCCTGGAAGTATTGAAACATGAGCCACAGGTATCTGCCACAAACTAGTCACCTCCTCTTGACTTGGATAGTTTTCTTGGAGATCTCAGAGCAACACAAAGGGGGCAATTCTGAATGAGGCCATTGCAGAGGAGTCTAACTAGTGATTGTCACAAAAAATGCCATCACATCGATCCAGTCCACTAACTCTCCCCAGTGCTCATAGAGCTCCCTCCCTGTCCAAAATGGTGATTCTCCACCCAATAAGTAAAACAGATATGACTGTCAGAATGTGAGAAAATCCAAAATAAATACAGATATCTGCAATGGCCTCAAAAGAAGACCTTAACTCCATCAACTATTATGGAGTATCCATTTATTAATTTGATTAAAAAATCACTATTTTAAATTTGCAACTCATGACCCTAGCCTACAAGTCCAGTACAGACCCAATCCTAATGCAGACTGGGGTCAAACAAGGCCACATCACCACATCAAATATCTCATCAACCTCTTTTGCTAAAACATTTCACCTCAGCTCCAACAAGTTCACACAGTGGACTGCAGTTAATCTACAGGATGAACATTCAACGTCACCGTTTTGGTAGAATGGTATGGTAACTCATAGGTTAGTGCAATTGCTGGACAGTGGCAGTGATCACTGTTCAAGGCTCAAATCCCACTACCGCCCGTAAGGAGTTTCTACGTTCTCCCCGTGACTATGTGGGTTTCCTCTGAGATCTCTGGTTTCCTCCCAAAGACATGAGCTAGAGTAGGCATACTATGATGGCATCGGAGGCATGGTGACGCTTGTGGACCGCCCCCAGCACAATTCTCAGATTATGTTGTCTGTTGACGCAAAATGACGCATTTCACTGTCTATTTTGATGTTTCTATGTACATGTGACAAATAAAGCTAATGCAGCACCACGTAAGAATTTCTTGTGTCCAGGATTGGAATTGGAACTGGAATACTATTGTCACGTGTACCGAGGAACAGTGCAAAGCTTGATGTATACTGTTCACACTGATCAAATCATTACACAGTGCATTTAGGCATGGTGACACTTGTAAAATAACACAAGGTAAAATAATAGAATACAGAAAAACAAGTGCAACAGCTACAGAGAAAGTGCAGCGCAGATAAATAATAAGGTTCAAGATCAAAACAAGGTAGCGTGCGAAGTCAAGTTACCTTTTCCACTTATTACCTCCCAGCTTCTCACTTCATCGCCCTTCACCTATCCATTTGGCTTCACTCATCACCCTCCAGCTTGTACTCCTTCCCTCCCCCCACTTCTTATTCTGACTTCTTCTCCCTTCCTTTCCAGTCCTGATGAAGGGCCTCAGCCCAAACCTCAACTGTTTATTCTTCTCCATATTTACTGCTTGACCTGCTGAGTTCCTCCAGCATTTTGTATGTGTTACTCTGGATTTCCAGCATCTACAGAAGCTCTTATAATTAAGACAGAAGCTGTCTTTGAGCCTAGAGTATGTTCTTTCAGGCTTCAGCATCTTCTGCCCGATGGGATGGGGAGAAGACAGAATATCAGAGATGGGTGGGATCTTTGATATGCCAGCTGCCTTTACTGAAGCAGTGGGAAGTATAGACAGAGTCCATCTAGGAAAGGCTGGGTTCAGTGATGTGCTCAGCTGTGTCCAAAATTCTCTGCAGTATTTTAGTTCCAAAGCACTTGCCTTACTAAGTTCTTTTGAATCTAGATAGAATAGCTTACTATGATGTGTCAATTAAAATTGGTAAAGGTCTTTGGGGACATGCTAAGTTTCTTTAACCATGTGCACAGTACACATCTCATATTATTCAGCAGAAACCCCGGGCATCCAAGTGTGAGGAACAGCTAGAATCATTGCTGATCATACTGGAGGTTGGAGGTCTTCCTCAAGTGCACTTTCCAGGAAGTAATTATCCTGCAGGTTAACTAGCTAGGTACAGAGAGGCTGGCAATGTATGAATTCTTCAAGAGGACAGTGCCATCCAACCAGTTTCCAGGACTGAGTACTTCTCCTGTGACTCAACTATGCAAACTTGAAAAATTGTGACTGAGGTTATGGTGCAGCAGCATCAGGCAATACACAATACTTACTTAAAGCATTGTGGTCCATTTGGTCACCCTGCTACAGGAAAGTAAACTAGTAAGTGCAGAAAAAAAAAATCAAAGACGTTGCAAGAACTCATTAAACTGAGTTACAGGAAGAGGTTGGACAGTTAGGACTTCTTTTCCTTGGAGTACAAGGGAACAACAGTTGATCTGATGGAAGTGTACACGATTATACAAGGTAAAGATAGGGTGAATGCACTAAGCCTTTTTCCCAGGTTGTTAAATCAAGAACTGGGGGACATATGTTTATGGCGAAGGGAAAAGATTTAATAAGAACTTGAGAGGTAACTTTTGTGTTATTTTTGCACACAGGGTAGTGGGTATATGAAATGAGCTGCCGGAGAAATTGATTGAGGAAGGCACAATAACAATTTTTAAATGACAGATGGACAAGTAAATGCATAGGAAAGGCTTAGAAGGTTATAGGCCAAATAGGACTACTTCAGATGGGAATATTAGTTGGCATGGATGAGTTGGTCTGAAGTGCCTTCTTCCATGTGGTATGAATCCATGACTCTGTTAGATATTATGGCAGACAATTAAACTGTGGTAGCCCAATGGCTGATCAGTTCCAGATTCACTCATAAAAGATGGGAAGGTGTAGTGGTCCCTGTGGGCTTTGAATTCTAGCAGAAATCAATAACCTCTGAAGTGAACAAGTTAGTGGAGTGGAGTTGGGGCAGGAACTGAGTGGGTGGTAAATGGATTAGAGTGAAAAAAATTAATGCAAATGCCGCTTCAATTAATAATCAAAAAGGAAATCTCTATAATAAGAATAAACACAAGATGACGCAGGAACATGGACCTACCCAAATAAAATAAAGTCAAATGATGAAGACAGACTACATCAACTAAATGTGTTCACAGCAATTGAGAGGCAAATATTCTATTGAATAAAGCACTGGATAGCAAAAAAATTACTTCTTTTGGAAAGAAATTCTGAAACCAGTGGGCTTTACTTTAAAATTAGAGATAGGCTTTGGAAGAATGAAAGCGGTGCACATCTCCTAACCTATAGTGGAAATCTGAAACAATGCCACGGTTCTTTAAACTTCAAAATTTAGGAGGAGGAGAAGATGGCGACGTGACGCAGCGCGCAGTGGCCACTCCGGTGATGAATATTTGTTATCTGTCAAGGGTACTGTGCACAATCCTGATTTGATGGAGATAGACGTGAGAGCGCGTAGGAACATCTGGTGAAACTTCTGAAATGCCTGTTTCGCTGCCGCTGCTACTGTGTGATCCTGAATCTCAAGAGGGGAAGGCCCCGAGCCCTCGGCTTTGCTTGTTGCTCGGTGGCCGGGGCGGGGTCAAAGCGCTCGGCAGAGATGGTGCTTGGTGTCGGAGGCTCGAAGTTTTCGGACGGACTCAGAGTCGGCTGTGGTTGGGTGCTTTCAGGGTGCTGCATCGGCAAGTTTGCGGCGCTGGAGGTTCATGGCAGGGAGAGTTTCTCCCTTCTACCGTCTGCATGGGCTATCGGGACTTTGAGACATTTTTTTTACCGTGCCCATGGTCTGCTCTTAATCAAATTACGGTATTGCTTTGCACTGTTGTAACTATATGCTATAATTATGTGGTTTTTGTCAGTTTTGGTCTTGGTCTGTCCTGTGTTTCTGTGATATCATACTGGAGGAACATTGTATCATTTCTTAATGCATGCATTTCTAAATGACAATAAACGAGGACTGAGTGTCCTCATAATCTAATCTACCTAAATTGAAAATGCAGACATTTTGCCAGATAAAAACTGGTGCATAGATCAGTTATGATCTGATAGAATGGGCAGACAGGATTAAGGGGCTGAATGGTCTGTTCCTAGAAGTCATTCAAAACATTGATGCCCAAGAAAATAATGCAATTCCCAGGAGCTTAACTAAACTAACCTGAATGATTCAACACACACATTACCTAAAATGTACCCCATAAATGATGTTGTTCGTGTCCCCTTACTCGTCCCCAAATTCTGACACATCGATTCAACGACAGAGAAAAAAAGCAACAAAACATGCCAGCCCACATCCTGTCACCCTACACAACTAATGGTGTTTAAACGTCAATCAACCGGCTGATAGAGACAGGGCCCACACATCTTGCATTACAATTTAAATAGCTTTTACTAAGTAAATAACACAGGCCCTGAGGTGCCAATAGCTGGGATTAGTTTACTTAAAAAGCAGTTTTGCCATCCATTGGCTTGGATGGAACTTGCAGAATAAGACAGGGTTATTACTGTAGCTTTAATGGTCTTTCTGGCACTTTCTTTTAATTTCCGCACTGTCACTGCCACTTTCTGGCCTCAATTTGTCAAGGCAAACAATGCGGGATTTGTTTGGCCAGTAAGGTCTCAATTAGACATGGCTTTTGGCGTATTATTCGCCATTCATGCACGGTACAATGGGAGTAATTACAGGAATCTGTGCTGAGGGGCTAAGGAATTTAAAGTTTTAAAAAAACGTGTTTTTTTTTCTCTTCCCTCAGTCCCATACAACTTAACCGGCTGCCTCCTTGCCTAATCCATTGACAAAAGTGACAGGACTGCTCTTGTCAATTCAGAGAGGTCAGCTGATAAATGGATATGGGGCAAGGTGGTTGAATTCGAGCAACGACCCTGGGTCACTGGTTCTGCAATTACCTGGCTGAATCCTGACAGGTGTGTGAAAGTACGGAATGTGGCAGCAGTGTGAAAGGAAAGTCAAATAAAAGGAAAGAAAGGATCCAGTTTCAGGCCTGGCGTGATCCTTCAGTTCTTTGGTGTGAAATATAATTGGCTGAACTAGAAAGTTATGGAGAAATTATAGTGCATAAAGGAGACAATCCCACTTTTGCCACCGGTAAGCGATTTCTTCCCACCATTCCAATAGGCTGCCGTGCAGATTTTAAGTTAGTTTAACGCTGCAGGATGTCAGATGTACTGCTGGCTACCTATTTTCATGCTGCTTTCTGTTAGAAAACCAAGGCCCAGTTTCATCAGCAAACCTCAGCCATGGCTCAGTGATAGCATAAGACATAGGGGAATTAGGCCATTTGGCTCACTGAGTCTGCTCTGCCATTCCATCATGGCTGATTTATTAACGCCCTCAACCCCATTCTGCCTTCTCCTTGTACCCTTTGACACCCTTACTTATCAAGAACTAATCAACCTCCACATTAAATACACCCAATGACTTGTCCTCCATAACCATTTGTGGCAATTAATTCCACAGATTCACTAACCTCTGGCAAAAGAAATTCCTCATCTCTGTTCTAGAAGGGTATCCTTGTATTCTAGCCCTAGACTCTCCTACTATCAGAAACATCCTCTCCACATCAACTCTATCTAGGCCTTTCAATATCTGACAGGTTTCCATGAGATTCATCTACTCCCCTCCATCCCCGTAATAATAGAATGCCATGGGTTCATGTCCCAATCTAAGGACCTGAGCAAAGGACTGAAATACCAAGATCAGTACAGAAACAGTGCTGCACAGTTTTGGACTCCAACTTTCAGAAGAAACAATAAACCCTCATAGCTGGATACAACAGATTTTGCAGTGCTATTCTAACCTTCTGGCCCTACACTCCCCTACTACCAGAAACATCCTCTCCACATCAATGCTATCTAGGCCTTTCAATATTTGATAGGTTTCAATGAGATCCATCCATCCATCCACTCTCCCCACGCTCCCCCCCACCGCCCCCTGTAATAATAGAATGCCAAGGGATCATGTCCCAATCTGAGCACGGGGCTGATATACCAGGATCAGTACAGAAACAGCTCTGCACGGTTTGGGACTCCAACTTTCAGAAAAGGCAATAAACCCTCATAGCTGGATACAACAGACTTTGCAGTACTATTCTGAAGGGCTGGGTACTTGCCCCAAAGTTGCATCCACTGCATCTAGTGTGATGTTCATTTGTGCATTTTGGCTAGGTTATTTCCTGTGCTTGAAAAATTATCACGCTTCAGAAGTACTTTACTGGCTCCTAGATGTTTTTGGGATGTTGAGAAAACCTTTTTAAACACTGCAAGGAAAGCAGGAGGCAATGAATAATGACACCTGCTTCTTGTTTGGAAACAGTTTTAAAAATCTAAAGATATGATATCCTATAACCCAGAAATTCCAATTCCAGTAATGAGGAAAGAGTTACTAGCAGGAACACAGAGGGCAGTCTCCCTAAAGTAGGTTCTGTAGACCAAGTCCCCACTAGGTATCCTCCAAATGGATAAGAAAAAGATAGACAAACACATGTTGACATGATGGTCTCCACCTGAAACTTTGACCATCCCTTTCTTTCTTTTCAACCTACTGAGTTCTTCTAGCAACTTATGCTATGCTCTGACCTTTTGTCAAAAGTCCTATTTGCATTAGGATCTGAATTAAGAATGCCACACTTCAGTTCATAGAAGTTATTTGCAAAGAAAAAGGGAGACTTTCCATTTGAACTAACTCAACCTTAGTTCCTAAAGTAAAAAAAAGCATTTAACCTTTCTGGCACCATGCTCATGGTCACCATAAGTCCTAAGACCGTAAGACATAGGAGAAGAATTAGGCCATTTGGCCCATCGAGTCTGCTCTGTCATTCAATCATGGCTGATTTATTTTCCCTCTCAACCCCATTCTCCTGCCTTCTCCCTGTAACCTTTGAAGCTCTTACTAATCAGGAATCTATCAACCTCCACTTTACATACATTCAATGACTTGGCCTCCACAGCCGTATGTGGCAATGAATTCCACAGACACACCACCCTCCAGCTAAACAAATTTATCCTTATCTCTGTTTGAAAGGCACAGCTCTCTGGTCCTAGCCACAATTAAATCAATTCTATGGTACAGTATAAATACAAATGAAAGCTGTTTCATTACTACTTTTAAAAAATTATACAAACAATGAAGATGATGCTACTTTCTGCTTCTTGGAGAGTTTCTCAATATATAGTATGACTTGTTTTGATTCTGGTCTTTTGAGGTACTGGTAAAGCCAATATGAAACCTACAGACAACACCACAGATTGGTTGTCTATTAAACAGGAGAACATAGATGCCAAGGTGCCATCCCAAATGTTCCTTTTTCATCTTGAATGGTCTTGGGCGGAGGTTGAAACAGAACATCTCCTGCTAATAGCATTGTATGGTCAGATCATTCCTGGCTTCCAGGAGTGAGCATTGTGAAGTGGAAGATGAGAATTTATTCATTATTAGATGACAGTGCATCCATTCTGTCTTGGGACTCAGCACCGTGTCTAGGGTGGAATTAATTTGTGTGGAGGGACCAGACATACTGGGGCCAGCCAGACATGGACAAATTAGCCTAGAAGATGGCTCGCCTACACTTCCTGCCTCATGGTCCCCCCCCCCCCAGCTGATAGGCACCCATTCTTACAATACCTGACGTTAAAGCTGCAGGGTTACACTCCCTCCTGAAAAATCCTATTCAATATTCTCAGCCTTGTGAAACCACTTCCACAACACCAAACCTAGAACTTCCAGTTCCTCCAGCAGATTAAGCTTCCTGTATGTTCTGATCAAGAGATGCATATACATTCAGCATACCACTATTCATCAGACTTCTACCTCAAAAGTATTTATTATTCTAATGTGTAGCATCTTAAAAATAAAAGTGAGTTAAAAACATGTTGATGTATTGATAGAACGACATCTGGAAAATTTGTTATTCTGTCACCAAAATCCTCAGCATACCAGATTAATTAGAATTTACCATATCTACATTGGCAGAGGTCAGAACCAGGCTACCTGCCCAGCTCCTGCTCAGCAGTTTTCAAGATAAAATAAGCAAAAGAAATTCTCACTTTCCTGGGAGACAATGATGTTTTAACCAGGATAAGCTCCTTTCAAGCTTTATTTACTGACAAAATATAAACATTCACCTGCACACCTGAAGCTCTGAGCTGTGAGCCCCTTCTCCACTGTTATCACCGTCAGAAGACTGAGAAAGCTGCTGGTCACAGAGTACCGTTTATTCCTGCACACCCGCACACCTTCAGAATTTGTCTCTTTTGGCCGCAGATCCTTTGATGAGAAGTGGCCAGAGCAATTGGACAATAACGTGGAGTCAGTCACTGCCTTGATTGCCTCAGTCCACTCTTGAAGCTCCTGTTGTGTGTCTGCCATAAGAGTGAGCACCTCTTTGGGGAAAGCCAGCTTAAGGCGGGAAACAGAGCCTATCATGACTTCTGGCTCAACACTAAGGCATTGATTGATCTTGTAAGACATCAAGGGCTCCTCAACTAGGTCATTAGATCGAAAGCACTTTAGTTCACTTTGGCTAAGGACAAAGGTGTAAGAGTTCCAGTGATCCTGAGAGATCAGTTTATGAAGTAATCCGACCCGAATTATGCCGTCTGTGGGCAGGGAAAGGATTTTAGACTGAATTGATTCAACTTGGCAAGTTCCAGGACGCCAGCCAGGAAGTGGTGCCTCTTGGGTTCTATTTGGCAAACCCAAGATCTGTGGCTGACGTAGGTCATGTGCTCGCTTCAGAAGGTTCTGCTTCCAGTCTTCAGCCTCCCAGGTGGAGCATGCTTGCAATTGTAGCCATGCACTGTTGGAAAAAAGGATTTCCAGGACCCGATCACCAGAAATGGCTGATATGGTGATGCTTTCGCAGCAGCTCAGGTAGAACACACTGCAAAGATGGCAGTCATTCCCAGCCTCTGCACTGTACAAGCACAGCTCTTTTGGATAAAGCTCCACGTAACACTGTTTCCAAGGGCCACTCCGATCTTGTCTCGTCACCAGATATCCCTTCTTCAGGACTTCACGACTGGATGGCTGAGGATCTGTGGCATTGAAAAACAGAAAAATTGGTGCTAAGCACATTGATGCATTTAGACCTCCAGAGTTACCCACTGCATGACTGAATTTCCCAAATTCTACTCTCTGTACTGGCTTCCTGTGCTGCTGCATTACCGATTTGCAATGTTCCACGGACTGCTCCTTTCTACTCAATAATTTCATTCACTGTGCAGACTTCCAAGATCTCTGTGCTTTTCCTATTCTCCTATGTAGTTCATCCAGTTTCCAATAATGGAATTAGTTCCAGTTCTCTTTCCATTTACAGCCTAGTCTATCATGGGAAAAGCCCTCCCCACCATTGAGCACATCTACAATGTGCGCTGCGACAAAAAAGCACATCCATCATCAAGGACTTCCACCATCCAGGCCATGCTCTCTTCTCTCTGCTGCCATCAGGAAGGAGGTACAGGAGCCTTAGGTCCCACATCACCAAGTTCGGCAATTTTGAACCATCAGGCTCCTGAACCAGTGTGAATAACTTCACTCAACTCAGCACTGAAATGATTCCACAATCTATGGACTCACTTTCAGGGACACTACAATTCATTTCTCAGTATTAATTTATTCAATATTATTTTTTCTTTACTTTTTTTTGTACTTGCACAGTTTGTCTTTTGCATATTGATTGTCAGTCTTCGTGTATGGTTTTTCATTGATTTTGTTCTATTTTTTCATTCTATGAACACCTGTAAGAAATGAATCCCAGGGTAGTATGTTGTGATATATTTACTTAGAAACTTTGATTTTATTTTACAATGACTGATAAAATCTACCACTTTGACCAAACTGTTGGTCAATTGCATCATAACAACTGCACAAAAGATATCCAGCTGTGCCCCTGCGAATTCATGCCCCTGAGATATTTTACTACATTCAAGGCAGCTGCGTAAATGCAAGTCGTGCTGATTTTGAAAACATATGCAAAAATATGAGCACTGCTTCATTAGAAGAGCAGATTCTTATAATTTATTACATTCCTTTTTAGAAATAGATCTGTGTACATGAAGGTATTTACATAATGCTAATGACAACAGAATTTTTTTGTTTAGTTACTGCAATCAGCATCGAACATTCTCTGCATCACAAAAACGCCTTTCTGCAGTTGGAGACACAAGAAATTACAGAAGCTGGTATCTGGAGCAAAATACAAATTACTGGAGGGACTCAGGGTTGAGCAGCATCTGTAAGGGGAAAGGAATTGTTTAAGTAATCACAGTTCAAAGTGAAATTTATTATCAGAGTACATACATGTCACCACATACAACCTGAGATTGTTTTTCCTGTGGGCATGCTCAGCAAATCTACAGAACAGTAACTGTAAACAGGATCAATAAAAGAGCAAGAGCATAGAAGACAACAAACTGTGCAAATGCAAATACAAATAAATAGCAATAAGTAATGAGAGAATGAAATAACAAGATGAAGTGTCCTTAAAGTGAGATCATTGGTGTGGGAACACTAGAAATAGAATGAGTGTAGTTATTCTCCTTTGTTCAAGAGCCTGACAGTTGAGAGGTAGTATCTGTTCTTGAACCTGGTGGTGCAAGTCCTGAGGCACCTGTGCCTTCTACCTGATGGCAGTGGCAACAAAAGAGCATGGCCTGGTCGGTGAGGATCTTTGATCTTTGATGATGGATGCTGCTTTTCTACGACATTGTTTCATGTAAATGATGTACTGGGCTGAATCTACTACCTTTTGTTGGATTTTCCACTCAAGAGCATTGGTGTTCCCGCACCAAGCTATAATGCAGCCAGTCAATACACTTTCCAATGCACATCTATAGAAGTTTGTCAAGGTTATTGATGAAATGCTGAATCTTTGCAGACTCCTAAGGAAGTAGAGGCACTGTCATGCTTTCTTTGCAATTACATTTCTATGATGGGTCCAGGGCATAGTGAGATAGTGACACCTGAGAATTTAAAATTACTGACCCTCTCCACTTCTGATGAGTATTGGCTTATGGCCCTCTGGTTTCTCTCTCCTGAAGTCTATAATCAGCTCCTTGGTCTTACTGACTTTGAATGAGACGTTGTTATGACACCACTCAGACGGATTTTCAATCTCCCTCCTGTATACCGGTTTGTCACCATCTTTGATACGGCCCACAGCAGTGCTGTCATCAGCAAACTTAAATATGATATTGGAGCTGTGCCTAGTCATGCAGTCTTAAGTGTAGAGCGAATAAAGCAGGGGGCTAAGCACATAGACCTGTGGTGCACCTGATGTGTTGAGACCCTGCATCAGGACTGAGAGTAGAGAAGTAAGCAGCAAACATAGAGGAGAGGATGTGGGGCAAGAGGGGAGCCAGGATGTGATAGGATAACTGAGGATAGGTGAAGAAAGGTGGGCAGCTGGAGCCAGGAGAGGAGACTGAGTTGGGAGACAGAAGCAAGAGAGTGATAGGAGAAAGCAGGCAAGGAGGAAATGACTATCACACGGTAGCACTCACATTTACAGTGATGAAATGCTTGGAGAGGTTGGTCATGACTAGACTGAACTCCTGCCTCAGCAAGGACCTGGACCCATTGCAGTTTGCTTATCGCCACAATAGGCTAATGGCAGATGCACTCTCAACGGCTCTCCACATGGCTTTAGACCACCTGGACAACACAAACACTTCTGTCAGGAAACACACATCAAAATTGCTGGTGAACGCAGCAGGCCAGGCAGCATCTCTAGGAAGAGGTACAGTCGGCGTTTCGGGCCGAGACCCTTCATCAGGACTAACTGAAGGAAGAGCTAGTAAGAAATTTGAAAGTGGGGGGGGGAGGGGGAGATCCAAAATGATAGGAGAAGACAGGAGGGAGAGAGATGGAGCCAAGAGCTGGACAGGTGATTGGCAAAAGGGATACGAGAGGATCACGGGACAGGAGGCCCAGGGAGAAAGACGGGGGGGGGGAAACCCAGAGGATGGGCAAGGGGTATAGTCAGAGGGACAGAGGGAGAAAAAGGGGAGAGAGAGAAAGAATGTGTGTATAAAAATAAATAACGGATGGGGTATGAGGGGGAGGTGGGGCATTAGCAGAAGTTAGAGAAGTCAATGTTCATGCCATCAGGTTGGAGGCTACCCAGACGGAATATAAGGTGTTGACTTCTGTCAGGATGCTGTTCATCGACTACAGTTCAGCATTTAATACCATCACTCCCACAATCCTGATTGAGAGGTTGCAGAACGTGGGCCTCTGTACCTCCCTCGGCAATTGGATCCTCCACTTCCTAACCGGAAGACCATAATCTATGCAGATTGTTGATAACATATCCTCCTCACTGACAATTAACACTGGCGCACTTCAGGGTTGTGTGCTTAGCCCACTGCCCTACTCTCTGTATACACATGACTGTGTGCCTAGGCACAGCTCAAGTACCATCTATAATTTTGTCGATGATACAACCATTGTTGGTAGAATCTCAGGTGGTGATGAGAGGCCGTACAGGAGTGAGATATGCCAACTAGTAGAGTGGTGCCGCAGCAACAACCTGGCACTCAACATCAGTAAGACGAAAGAACCAATTGTGGACTTCAGGAAGGGTAAGACGAAGGAATACATATCAATCCTTATAGAGGGATCAGAAGTGGAGAAGGTGAGCTGTTTCAAGTTCCTGGGTGTCATGATCTCCGAGGATCTATAAGACCATAAGACAAAGGAGCAAAAGTCAGCCATTCGGCCCATCGAGTCTGCTCCGCCATTTTATCATGAGCTGATCCATTCTCCCATTTAGTCCCACTCCCCCGCCTTCTCACCATAACCTTTGATGCCCTGGCTACTTAGATACCTATCAATCTCTGCCTTAAACACACCCACTGACTTGGACTCCACTACAGCCCGTGGCAACAAATTCCACAGATTCACCACCCTCTGGCTAAAAAAATTTTTTCTCATCTCTGTTCTGAATGGGCACCCTTCAAACCTTAAGTCATGCCCTCTTGTACTAGACTCCCCCTCCATGGGAAACAATTTTGCCACATCCACTCTGTTCATGCCTTTCAACATTCGAAATGTTTCTATGAGGTACCCCTCATTCTTCTAAACTCCAAGGAGTACAGTCCAAGAGCGCACAAACATTCCTCATATGTTAACCCTCTCATTTCCGCAATCATTCCAGTGAATCTTCTCTGAACCATCTCCAACGTTAGCACATCCTTTCTTAAATAAGGAGCCCAAAACTGCCCACAGAACTCCAAGTGAGGTCTTACCAGTGCCTTATAGAGCCTCAACATCACATCCCTGCTCCTATACTCTATTCCTCTAGAAATGAATGCTAACATTGCATTCGCCTTCTTCACCACCGACTCAACCTGGAGGTTAACCTTAAGGGTATCCTGCACGAGGACTCCCAAGTCCCGCTGCATCTCAGAACTCTGAATTCTCTCCCCATTTAAATAATTGTCTGCCCGTTTGCTTCTTCTACCAAAGTGCATAACCATACACTTTCCAACATTGTATTTCATTTGCCACTTCTTTGCCCATTCTCCCAATCTATCCAAGTCTCTCTGCAGACTTTCTGTTTCTTCAGCACTACCGGCCCCTCCACCTATCTTTGTATCATCAGCAAAGCCATCTATTCCATAATCCAAATCGTTGATGTACAATGTAAAAAGAAGCGGCCCCAACACGGACCGCGGTGGAACACCACTGGTAACCGGCAGCCAACCAGAATAGGATCCCTTTATTCCCAGAGGGATCTAACCTAGTCCCTACATATCAATGCAGTTATAAAAAAAAAGGCAAGACAGCAGATATATTTCACTTGGAGTTTGAAGAGATTTGGTATGTCAACAAATGTACTCAAGAAGTTCTATAGATGTACCGCGGAGAGCATTCTGACAGGCTGCATCACTGTCTGGTATGGAAGGGCTACTGCACAAGACTGAAAGAAGCTGCAGAAGGTTGTAAATCTAGTCAGCTCCATCTTGGGGTACTAGCCTACAGAGTACCCAGGACATCTTCAAGGAGTGGTGTCTCAGAAAAGCAGTGTCCATTATTAAGGACCTCTAGCACCAGGGTATGCCCTTTTCTCACTGTTACCATCAGGTGGGAGGTACAGAAGCCTGAAGGCACACACTCAGCGATTCAGGAACAACTTCTTCCCCTCTGCCATCCGATTCCTAAATGGAAAATTGAACCCTTGGACACTACCTCACTTTTTTGAAAATACATAGGATTTCCATTTTTTGCACGATTTTTAATCTATTCAAGATGACAGGTGACCTGATAGAGATGTACAAGATGATGAGAGGCATTGATCATGTGGATAGTCAGAGGCTTTTTCCCAGGGCTGAAATGGCGAGCACGAGAGGGCACAGTTTTAAGGCACTTGGAAGTAGATACAGAAGAGATGTCAGGAAGGCCCACCAGTGCCTTTACTTCCTGAGAAAACTAAAGAAATTTGGCCTGTCCCCTAAAACTCTCATTAATTTTTATAGATGCACCGTAGAAAGCATTCTTCTAGGGTGCATCACAACCTGGTATGGAAGTTGTCCTGTGCAAGACCTAAAGAAGCTGCAGAAGATCGTGAACACGGCGCAGCACATCACACAAACCAATCTTCCGTCCGTGGACTCACTTCATACCACATGCTGTCGGAGCAGTGCTGCCAGGACAATCAAGGACACGATCCACCCAGCCAACACACTTTTTGTCCCTCTTCCCTCCGGGAGAAGGCTCAGGAGCTTGAAGACTCGTACGGCCAGATCTGGGAACAGCTTCTTTCCAACTGTGATAAGACTGCTGAACGGATCCTGACCCGGATCTGGGCTGTACCCTCCAAATATCCGGACCTGCCTCTTGGTTTTTTTGCACTACCTTCCTTCCCATTTTTCTATTTTCTACTTATGATTTATAATTTAAATTTTCAATATTTACAAATTTTTACTATTTTAAATATTTAATATTTGTAATCCAGGGAGTGTGAAGATCAAAATCAAATATGCTGTGATGATTGTACGTTCTAGTACCAATTGTTTGGTGACAATAAAGTATAAAGTATAAAGTAAGTTTTTTACACAGAGAGTGGTGAGTGTGTGGAATGGGCTGCTGGCGACAGTGGTGGAGGCAGATACGACAGGGTCTTTTAAGAGACTCCTGGATAGGTACAAGGAACTTAGAAAAATAGAGGGCTATGGGTAACCCTAGGTAATTTCTAAAGTAAGTACATGTTTGGCACAGCATCATGGGCCGAAAGAGCCAGTATTGTGCTGTAGATTTTCTATGTTTCTATACGTATACTGTAATTAATTAATTAATTAAATTTTATTTTGGTTTTTTTCCTCTATATTATGTATCAGATTGAACTGCTGCTGCTGTTAACAAATTTCATATCACATGTCAGTGATAATAAACCTGACTCCGATTCTGATTCTGAAAACAAAAGCAGATGGAGCCAGGAGAGGGAGTATGAAACTGGAAACAGAGGCCGGAGGGTGATAAGCAAGAAGCAAATGCTAACACTTCTAAAATCTGATAAGTAAGAATGGTAATCCTTTTACAGTTCAATTATAGCATTTCCGCTCTCACTGCAACAATGGCCTTCTGCAAGCTGTTCATCTGAGAACAAATGAGTGTTACTTTTGTGCAGCAAACTAATGATCCCCAAAACACATCAGAAGTCATATATCTTGTGCCAATAAGGAGAGGTCTTACTTGGAGCGGGTCTATTCTTGCATTTAATAACCCAAAATAAACACTTGTTGGTTGTTTTCTTTTTTTTTCTCTCACTCACTCTCTCTTCCCCACCACCCCAATTCTCAAGGATGTATGGTTTCCCCCTCCACTCCCCAATTTTAAGTCTGTGAGTCAAGATCCAGTCAAGCACAAAATCCAGATCTACCAGTGCAGTAACGAGGGGTTCTACACCATTGCAGGCATTGCTTTACCATGCAAAATCAAACATACCTTTCTTTTAACAACATACATCAAAGTTGCTGGTGAACGCAGCAGGCCAAGCGGCATCTCTAGGAAGAGGTGCAGTCGACGTTTCAGGCCGAGACCTTTTGTCAGGACTAACTGAAGGAAGAGTGAGTAAGGGATTTGAAAGCTGGAGGGGGAGGGGGAGATGCAAAATGATAGGAGAAGACAGGAGGGGGAGGGATAGAGCCGAGAGCTGGACAGGTGATAGGCAAAAGGGGATACGAGAGGATCATGGGACAGGAGGTCCGGGAAGAAAGACAAGGGGGGGGTGACCCAGAGGATGGGCAAGAGGTATATTCAGAGGGACAGAGGGAGAAAAAGGAGAGTGAGAGAAAGAATGTGTGCATAAAAATGAGTAACAGATGGGGTATGAGGGGGAGGTGGGGCCTTAGCGTGAAGTTAGAGAAGTCGATGTTCATGCCATCAGGTTGGAGGCTACCCAGACGGAATATAAGGTGTTGTTCCTCCAACCTGAGTGTGGCTTCATCTTTACAGTAGAGGAGGCCGTGGATAGACATGTCAGAATGGGAATGGGATGTGGAATTAAAATGTGTGGCCACTGGGAGATCCTGCTTTCTCTGGCGGACAGAGCGTAGATGTTCAGCAAAGCGGTCTCCCAGTCTGCGTCGGGTCTCACCAATATATAAAAGGCCACATCGGGAGCACCGGACGCAGTATATCACCCCAGTCGACTCACAGGTGAAGTGATGCCTCACCTGGAAGGACTGTTTGGGGCCCTGAATGGTGGTAAGGGAGGAAGTGTAAGGGCATGTGTAGCACTTGTTCCGCTTACACGGATAAGTGCCAGGAGGGAGATCAGTGGGGAGGGATGGGGGGGACGAATGGACAAGGGAGTTGTGTAGGGAGCAATCCCTGCGGAATGCAGAGAGAGGGGGGAGGGAAAGATGTGCTTAGTGGTGGGATCCCGTTGGAGGTGGCGGAAGTTACGGAGAATAATATGTTGGACCCGGAGGCTGGTGGGGTGGTAGGTGAGGACCAGGGGAACCCTATTCCTAGTGGGGTGGTGGGAGGATGGAGTGAGAGCAGATGTACGTGAAATGGGGGAGATGCGTTTAAGAGCAGAGTTGATAGTGGAGGAAGGGAAGCCCCTTTCTTTAAAAAAATGAAGACATCTCCCTCGTCCTAGAATGAAAAGCCTCATCCTGAGAGCAGATGCGGCGGAGACGGAGGAATTGCGAGAAGGGGATGGCGTTTTTGCAAGAGACGGGGTGAGAAGAGGAATAGTCCAGATAGCTGTGAGAGTCAGTAGGCTTATAGTAGACATCAGTGGATAAGCTGTCTCCAGAGACAGAGACAGAAAGATCTAGAAAGGGGAGGGAGGTGTCGGAAATGGACCAGGTAAACTTGAGGGCAGGGTGAAAGTTGGAGGCAAAGTTGATAAAGTCAACGAGTTCTGCATGCGTGCAGGAAGCAGCGCCAATGCAGTCGTCGATGTAGCGAAGGAAAAGTCGGGGACAGATACAAGAATAGGCACGGAACATAGATTGTTCCACAAACCCAACAAAAAGGCAGGCATAGCTAGGACCCATACGGGTGCCCATAGCTACACCTTTAGTTTGGAGGAAATGGGAGGAGCAAAAGGAGAAATTATTAAGAGTAAGGACTAATTCCGCTAGACGGAGCAGAGTGGTGGTTTTCATTCTAGGACGAGGGAGATGTCTTCATTTTTTAAAGAAAGGGGCTTTCCTTCCTCCACTATCAACTCTGCTCTTAAACACATCTCCCCCATTTCACGTACATCTGCTCTCACTCCATCCTCCCACCACCCCACTAGGAATAGGGTTCCCCTGGTCCTCACCTACCACCCCACCAGCCTCCGGGTCCAACATATTATTCTCCGTAACTTCCGCCACCTCCAACGGGATCCCACCACTAAGCACATCTTTCCCTCCCCCCCCCTGCATTCCGCAGGGATCGCTCCCTACACAACTCCCTTGTCCATTCGTCCCCCCCATCCCTCCCCACTGATCTCCCTCCTGGCACTTATCCGTGTAAGCGGAACAAGTGCTACACATGCCCTTACACTTCCTCCCTTACCACCATTCAGGGCCCCAAACAGTCCTTCCAGGTGAGGCATCACTTCACCTGTGAGTCGACTGGGGTGATATACTGCGTCCGGTGCTCCCGATGTGGCCTTTTATATATTGGTGAGACCCGACGCAGACTGGGAGACCGCTTTGCTGAACATCTACGCTCTGTCCGCCAGAGAAAGCAGGATCTCCCAGTGGCCACACATTTTAATTCCACATCCCATTCCCATTCTGACATGTCTATCCACGGCCTCCTCTACTGTAAAGATGAAGCCACACTCAGGTTGGAGGAACAACACCTTATATTCCGTCTGGGTAGCCTCCAACCTGATGGCTTGAACATCGACTTCTCTAACTTCCGCTAAGGCCCCACCTCCCCCTCGTACCCCATCTGTTACTCATTTTTATGCACACATTCTTTCTCTCACTCTCCTTTTTCTCCCTCTGTCCCTCTGAATATACCTCTTGCCCATCCTCTGGGTCACCCCCCCCCTTGTCTTTCTTCCCGGACCTCCTGTCCCATGATCCTCTCGTATCCCCTTTTGCCTATCACCTGTCCAGCTCTCGGCTCCATCCCTCCCCCTCCTGTCTTCTCCTATCATTTTGCATCTCCCCCTCCCCCTCCAGCTTTCAAATCCCTCACTCACTCTTCCTTCAGTTAGTCCTGACGAAGGGTCTCGGCCTGAAACGTCGACTGCACCTCTTCCTACAGATGCTGCCTGGCCTGCTGCGTTCACCAGCAACTTTGATGTATGTTGCTTGAATTTCCAGCATCTGCAGAATTCCTGTTGTTTACACCTTTCTTTTAGTTTGGTTGTGAAACAGAGCACTGTCCTGGTCAATATTTATCCCTCAGTCAACATAACCAAATTACAGATCATCTATCTTGTTGTCATTTGTATGAAAACAGCCTGCCCCATTTCCAATATTAAAACTGTACCTACACTTCAAATATAAAAGGCCCATCTTCAATCATAAAGTCAGAATTAGGAACGTCCACTGATAACTAGGCAATGTTCTGCACCATTTGCAACTTCTCAGACAACAAAGCACTCCACAACCAAACGCAGCAAGACCTCTCTGGGCTGATAGGTAGCAAGTAATACTTGTGCTGCAAAAGTGATGGGCAACGATGGTACCCAACAAGAGGAAATCTAGCTATCAACCATAAGCAACTAATAGCGTTACTATCACTGCAATCTCCACCATCAATATCTTGGGGGCTAGCAGTGACCAGAAAATGAAATGGGGGGCTAGCAGGGACCAGAAGATGAAATGGGGAAGCCACATACACAATGTAGCTACAAGAGAATATCAGAGGTTAGAGATCCTGCAGTGAACAGCTCACCTCCAAAATTCCCAAAGTCAATCCTCATCTACAGGACTCAACCCAGGAATGTGATGGAATACTTGCCAACTGTCTGGATGTGTACAGCTTCAATAACACTCAAGAGGCTTGACACCATATGGGTCATAGTAGCCACTTGATAGACATCCCATCCACACCCATTCACATACACTGCTTCTGAAGCATAATAGCAACAGTTTGTACCGTCTACTAGTTATAGGATACACTTGCAACACACCAAGACTTGTCAGACAGCACTTTCCAAACCCATGATCTCTACAACCTAGAAAGACAAGGGCAGGAAAAACATCACCAGCCTCCAAGCCACCCCATCCTTATCTTGAAAATACTGTATATTACTTTACTGTCATTAAATAGAAAGCTTGGAAATCTTTCCCTTATAGCTTTATAGAAATACTAACAATTCAAAGACTGCAAAGGATCAAGAAGTTAGCTCACCAGCATGTTTTCAGAGGCATTTTGGAATGGGTAATTAAATACTGTATTAGCAAGCAAAGCCTACTTCCCTTGAATAAAAAAAATGATTGCAAAAAAATATAGGATGCTTTTCAAGTAACATTAGGATTTGATGTGGAAATGTTGATTCATTACTACCGACTGACTAAGTCTAAAACCAGAGTCCATAAACGTATTTGTTATTTAGGAATGCAGGAACGCCTATTACCTAAAGAATAGTTAGAATTCGTTGCATAAACATGTAACAAATCACTGCTACATGGAATGGTCGGGAAGAACAGAATAACTGCATTTAAGAGAAAGCAGGGAAGAGATCAGAAACTTGTGACTAATCTCTCTGCCTATCATGGAGTACAAGATTCTGTCCAAGGCCATTGCTAATTGAAAGATGTCTCATATGGAGCCAGTGATTCACCTGGATTAGACATCTGCCATAACCAGGAGGGAGGATCTCTGACAACCTGTATAACAAGTTTGTTGGCTGTCGGAGACATGTGCGGAAAAGTTTTGAAGTGGAAAACCTGTTGCACTAGGGCAGATCCACTTTCTTGACCTGTTGATCTCATCTGTCCAGTCTGTTGGAGCTGATTTCACATGTTGGGACAAGCATATCCCTTTCTCACTGGGGTATGAGGCCTACTGTCTACCCTCAACTGATTTAGCCCACCTGTCGAAGCAGTGTACTGGAGTGGGGCTGCTGTCACATGCAAACAGTACTTGGATCCACAAGTGAGAGTTGAGTGTCTGGTGGGACCCAAACGTGATTGACCGGCCCCAGAATGGGCACAACAAGCCCCTTCATCAGGGGTGCTACCCCTCCCTGGATACTACATGCACTCCGTAATCTGTACCATCCAAGGAGATAATCACCTAGGTGCGAGACAGGGTGTCCTTTCCTAACTCAGCATGGACCTGGAGAAGGCCCTTGACAGAATACCACATGATACAGAGGAGGATTTGGAGTGATCAAAAGTGATCAGAATCTGAAATTGGATATGACTGCTTTACACAGATGCTACTAGTGCAGTCCATGCTGAGAAATGGAAAGCTTTCTGATCAAATCTGGAGTTAGGCAAGGCTGACCTCTGCCTTGTGTGCAGTATTGAAGGTTTTGCTGGATCCATCAAGAAACACGTGGACATGAGGGGCGACAATTCTAGGCAGGGGAGGCACTCAAGTCAAGGCCTCCCTGTCATGGATGATGACACTATCTTCGGCTTAGATTCACTGCTGAGGAATAGAGAACGCCGTGAATGGGCATTAGGCCACAGTGAACAGCCACAAACGTGAGGTCTATTTCTTGGCAGCTGGTTTGTCTGATCCTTTGTCTCCTTCACTGTCAGGTCCACCTTTCTGAAGGTGTTGGGGAGCTGGCTCAGAGGTTCAGTGTGTAGTAAAACAGAAACAAGAAATGGGGGAATGGCCTATTCCCACTTAATTGTAGGAAAATGCCAGGTCACTAGGTGGATGATACTCAGGCTGCTGTTATTATCAACTGAGAAAAATACAGGGGAAAAAAAAACAAGGACTTACAAAGCTAACAGAGTGGAATAAGCTTTATGCCAGCATGATCTAGTTGGGTCAAAGGGTCTGAACATCTGCAATACATTCTTGCAGTGAAACATGCTATATAAATGCAGGTTCCTTCTTTTAATTATACAGGCTTTGACACAGTTGCATAGACTTCAGTCCTTGGGATTTATGGCTTTGAGGCATAAGAGGATAGATGTTGAGATGGTTCCACAAGTGGGAGAGTCTAGTTACAATATTATAGAATTGTATATTCATATAGCATTACAGCACAGAAATAGGCCCTGCAGCTTATCAGGTCCATACCAAACTGTTATTCTGCCTAGCTCCATCAACCTGCGCCTGGACCGTAGCCCTTCGTACCCCTCCCATCCACGTACTTATCAATTTGCAATCAAAATCACATCTACCAGTTCCACTGGCAGCTCTTTTCACACTCGTACAATACTGAGCGAAGAAGCCTCCCCCATCAGGTTCCCCGTAAATATTTCACCTTTTACCCTTAACCTATTAACTCTAGTTCTAGTCTCACCCAAGCTCAGTGGAAAAAAGCCTGCTTGCATTAATGGGATAGTCATTTAGAACTGTGGTGGATGTGAATTTCTTCCTCCAAAGGGTGGTGAATTGCTGGAATTCTCTGTGCTTGAGGATTGTGAGGGCAAGATGACAGATAGTTATAGAGAATGAATAAATCAATGGGCAACTGGCAATGAAGAAGCGTTGAGGCTTGGGGCAAATAATCATGGTCAAATTGAATTGCAGGCATTCTTGAGGGAACAGGTGGTCTACCATTGCACCATTATCTTGTGTTCTCTGGTACTTTGCTTTGTTGCATCCAAGATGATTCATTTGGAAATGCTGACATTCCTTGTCAACTACAGCACAAGTTCCAGCAATCTCCAAGCCGTCAACAACACAGTAGCATTTTATTCGTACGCCGAACAGCTTGCAAATTGGAATTGTGGCTGCAGGTACAGTAACCTTTACTGTTGGTTTTCCAAACTCACATTGGTATGTATGGACTATACCCAAACTGGGACATTTATAAGTTACGGTGGATCTGCATGTCCGAGATCTGACCAACCTGCAGCAGGAATTTACTGAATATTGATCAGGCATGGGAAACCTAGCTGATCTTTCCCTCGAGATGCACAGGTTGTAGCTTTCTTCCCTAACCTGACGTTGACTAGAGGTTAACCACTACATTTCCTCATCTGTATGACACAATGGCTCATTCCTTTACTTTCGATTGAAAACTCAGCTTTTGTTTATTGCTGGTGTCTGGTAATTTTATAAAACTAGCCTGAGCAGTTTGCCTTACCTAGTACTTTCGTCAAATCAGGACAATACTTTGCTTGCATAAACCATGATTAATCAAATATAAACATGCAGAATTCTGGAGAGGGCATTGTGTTTGAGCACAGATTTGACGGTACTTGGTGGTCCCTTAACTCATAACTCAAAGTTAAACATACATTTATTACCAGAGTACATATATGTCATCATATACTACCCTAAGATTCATTTTCTTGCAGGAATTTACTGTAGAACAAAGGTACCCCAATGGGGTACCTGGCCAAATACTAAAAACCTGTGCTGCTAGAACACCTGGACAGCAAAGGTGCATATATCAGGATGTTCTTTATTGACTACAGCTCAGCATTCAATACCATCATCCCCTCAAAACAAATCAGTAATAAACTCCAAGACCTTCACTCAATACCTCCTTGTGCAATTGGATCCTCGATTTCCTCACTTGCAGACCCCAGTCAGGTCAGACTGGTAACAACTTTTCCTCCACAATCTCCATCAACACAAGTGCAATACAGGACTGTGTGCTTAGCTCACTGCTCTAATCACTTTACAGTTATTACTGTGTGGCCAAGCACAGCTCTCGAATGCCATATTCAAGTTTGCTAATGACACCACTGTGGTAGGTTGAATCAAAGATGGTGACAAAATCAGCATATAGGAGGAAGACTGAAAATCTGGCTGAGTGATGCCACAACAACCACCTCTCACTCAATGTCAGCAAGACCAAGGAGCTGGTTATTGACTTCAGGAAACCAGAGGTTCATAAGCCAGTCTTCATCAGAGGATCAGAGGTGGAGAGGGTCAGCAATTTTAAGCTCCTTGGTGTAATTATTTTGGAGGACCTGTGCAATTATGAAGAAAGCAAGGCAGCACCACTACTTCCTTAGGTGTTTGCGGAGATTTGGCATGACATCTAAAACTAAAAACATCCAAATACTAAAAACCTGTGCTGCTAGAACACCTGGACAGCAAAGGTGCATATATCAGGATGTTCTTTATTGACTACAGCTCAGCATTCAATACCATCATCCCTTCAAAACAAATCAATAATAAACTCCAAGACCTTCACTCAATACCTCCTTGTGCAATTGGATCCTTGAGATGTGTGGTGGAGAGTATACTGACTGACAGCATCACAGCTTGGTATGGAAGCACCAATGCCCTTGAACAGAAAATCCTACAAAAAGTGGATACGGCCCAGTCCATCACAGGTAAGGCCCTCCCCACTACTGAGCACATCTACATGAATATTGAAGCAGGAAAGCAACATCCATCATCAGGGACCCCCAACCACCCAGGACGTGCTCTCTTCTTGCTGCTACCATCAGGAAGAAGGTACAGGAGCCTCAGAACTCACAGCATCAGGTTCAGGAACAGTTATTACCCCTCAACCATCAGGCTGTTGAATCAAAGGGGACAACTTCACTCAACTTTACTTGCTCCATCATTGAAATGTTCCCACAACCTGTGGACTTACTTTCAAGGACTCTTCATCTCATATTCTTGATATTTATTGTTTGTTTATTTATTATTTTTCTCTTCTTGTATTTGCAGTTTACTGTATTTTGCACACTGGTTGATCACATAAGTCGGTGCGGTGTATCATTGACTCTACTATGGTTATTATTCGATTATGGATTTATTGAGTATGCCAGCAAGAAGCTGAATCTCAGTGTTGTATATGATGACATACAGTATATGTACTTTGATAATAAATTTACTTTGAACTTTGAAATACAATGGAATCAATGAAAAACTACACATGAAGACAAAGTAACGTGCAAAAGACAAACTTCGCAAATACAATAAAACAAATGCAATAAATAATACTCAGTACATGAGTTGTAGACTCCTCAGTATTACTTACTTATTAACTGTACTATTCCATGACTCCATGAAATCACCTGTGAGTTTGAACGATTGTTAGAACCACTAATATTGCTATTCCATCACATTATTAGGTTTCACATTTCCAAGTTAAAAGGCAAAATTAAAAATGTTAATGGGAGCACTCTTATTCCTCTCTTTCTCTCCCCTCTACATTCTCTCCTGTGCAAACATTGGTTCCATGTCCTATATCTCAGTCTGTAATTTTTTAGCCTTGTGCTTAAGTTGCTCCACAGACTCACCCCCCCTCTATCTCCACAACCCCCTGTAGCAATCCAACCTTGTGGAAGCTCAAATATGGGCTTGTCTCTAAGCCTGATTTCCTAAGCCAAATTACAAACTGTGCTCCAAGTCCAAGACTTCCGTTCCTATTTTGCATCACTCTGCCACTCTCTCTTCCTTTACAGATAACCCAGAAAACCTGCTCTTTCACTGCGCTGTATTGGAGTTCCAACTTCTATGTGGCCCAGAGACAGATTTTGACTGTGAAGTATTTTGTAAAGTGTTCACTTATTGCTGTTGTTACTAAAACATAATTCCCACTCTTTCCAACAATTTAATTACATATATTGAAAGGTAAAATTCTCCCAATAAACACTGAAACCATAAAATATTGCTCTTCTTTTTCTATGGAGATAGAAACTAATCTCTGCACCTCATAATTGATCAATGGCTCCTACTATTCATTGTATACTTTAAGAGTATTACATTCAGCAGACACACTAATCTGCTATTTGCTAGATAATAGGTGCATGTTTTGTTACTGCACTCCTCCCGTTAATTCAATAATATACTGTACATGCTCTTATTTTTCACTCTGGTAAATTTCACTTGGCTGCAGATTATGGTGAGCCACTTTTCTTAACCACCACTCCTCACAAACCCACCACCCTCCATACAGTTAGCTTAAAGGCACTTCAAGAGATCAGTATTCAGCCAGACCAACAATACGGTCTCTGTACGACAAGGGTCTGTATAGAAAGAGTTAAATGTGATTCATCCTTTGTACATGCTAAAATAAAATGGGAGTTTGAAAGACAAAATGCTGCAGCCACCCAGGGAAAGAGATGCTGGAGCCTTTAAGACAATAAGACACAGGACCAGAGTTAGGCTGTTCGCCCATTGAGTCTGCTCCACCATTCCACTGTGGCTAATTTATTAGTCCCCTCAACCCCATTCTCCTGCCTTCCCCCCATAACCTTTGGCACCTTGACTAACCAAGAACCTACCAACCTCTACTTTAAATACACTCAATGACTTGGCCCATACAGCCGTCAGTGGCAATGAATTCCATAGATTTACCACCTTCTGGTTAAAGAAATTCCTCTCATCTCTGTTCAGAATGGACATTTCTCTATTCTGAGGCTGTGCCCCCGGTCCTAGACTCAACCACTAGGAAACATCTTTTCTACATTCATTCTGTCTAGGCCTTTCAATATTCGATAGGTTTCAATGAGAACGCCCCCCTCATTCTTCCAAACTCGAGCAAGTACAAGCCCAGAGCCATCAAATGTGCCTGTTACTTTAACCCTTTCATTCCTGGAATCATTCTTGTGTACCTCTTCTGGACCCTCTTCAAGGACAGCATGTCTTTTCTTAGATGTGGCCCAGAACTGCTCACAATACTCCAAGTGTGGACTAGCCAATGCCTTATAAAGCCTCAGCATCATATCCTTGCTCTTATATTCTAGCCCTCTCGAACTGAATGCTAACATTGCAAGTTAACCTTTAGGAAATCCTGCACAAGGATTTCCAAGTCTCCATACACCTCTGATTTTTGAATTTTCTCCCCATTTATGCTTTTATTCCTTCTACCAAAGTGCATGACCATACACTATATTACATCTGCCACTTCTTTGCCCATTCTCCTAATCCGTCCAGGTCCTTCTGTAGATGCCCTCTTCCTCAACACTACCTGCCCCTATCCTTGTATTGTCTGCAAACTGAGCCACAAAGCCATCAATTCCATCATCCAAATCAAGCCAGTGAGAGACAGCTGGAGTCCATGCTGGGTTGGGCACTGGTCCTTCACAGTGCTGCCCTCCAATGTTCGCTTGGAAAATGAGTTGGATTGTGTTTGCAAATGCACTAGCACGTGATGGGGACTGTTGAACCATCGATATACACACCATGACACTCAGGGTGTTAGGCTATACACGGTGGATTCTGGTTAACTGGACCATTGGTTAATCAGGGTAACTGCTTACTTGGGACACTACACGACTTAATTGGGACAAGAGACTGCTGCCAAACAGTTTCTAACTAGCATCAGTGGAGTGCATTTTTGTGGTTGTTGGACACTACACTATGCTTAGAGTAAACATTTTTTATATAGCATCTGATGCGTGTGTGTTCAAAAAGCAGTCATTTTATCCACTGATGGTTGGCAAGAAATAAGCAGTAAGACAATTCTGAACTCTTTTGCTCACTGCAGTTTCAAGCATTCTGGCTTGGAGATGCCAAAAATGGCTGAGATTGAAAATGAAGCAGTTTCACTACTTCAACAAGTTAGGAACTACGAAAAATTTGAAGGTATCAACAAACATCTTGAATATTATGATGAAAATGAAGACATGGAGGATACAATCACTGATAACATTGTATGAAGCCAATCCATTATCTGTACCAGAAGTCTGCAAGGATTCAAAGGAACACGGAAGCGTACACTGGATGCATTTCTCCATCGATAACGATTCAGAACAAATACACAGTCTTAAGGTGCTGAAATAACATTGCTAGTGTCTTAATTTGTTCTTCATTTCATTTAAGTATGTAATTTATTACTCAGTTAAATAGTAGTTGGCCTTTTTTTAAAATACTTTTTAAAACTATTTTCATGAAATTTCGGCTAATTGGGACAGCTGCTTAAATGGGTCAAAATGTACTGGTTCTGATATGTCCCAATTAACCAGAATCCACTGTGACTGTATATTTTTCTGCTAATGTAACTAAATGTCCTATATGTGCTGGATGCTGTGTGTGATTTGGTATCGTGTTCTGCACCTTGGTCCAAAGGAACACTGTTTCGTTTGGCTGTATTCATGTGTATAGTTGAATGACAATTAAACTTGAACTTGATGTACATGGACACATATCCTTACGGTTAGATTATGGTGAAGAATGTTTTTATTCCTTACAGAACTATTGTCTGTGTTTTCTAATTTATGAGTCTAGGGAGAAGGTTGTTAAGAGATAAGAGGGTGCAGCTGGTATCACTAAGGGATGGAAAAGTACCTAGGTAAGAGGTATGTTAGAGTTTTGAAGGAATCTTGAATAGTATAAAAAAGGGGCACTTTCTTTGTGCAGAGGGGAATTGCCTCTTAGACTGAGTCATGACTAGTGCTAGTGCCAAGAGTCAAAGATAGGGATAAGTATGTTGAGACAGAGAGACAGAGGTGAAAGGTTGTCAGATCTGTGATACCCACTGGCATTACAAAGACTGGTTTAGTGTGGATAATATTACGTTGTTTTCTGTACTACTTCATGAATCATTTGTTTTCCTTTCTGTATTGCATGTTTTACATAATTCTAATAAAATGATTTCTTGTGGCCTTCAATACATGTGCAGTGCCTCCTTTGCAAACACCTTTGTCCCTTGCTGAAACAGAAAAGAATATGGAACAAGTTTGTACTTTCTCAGACAAGTTAGACCTCTATTCATATCTGTATATTTTTCGACCTCCACAATTTTAGATATAGTTTCTGTCACTCACACTCATTTTCCCCAAATGAAAGGGAAAGAAAGTCAGAAAAGGTTGCTCACTTAAAAATTAGTCGTCCTGCAGTTGCTCCATAAAATGCCGTGAAACCAAAAGCAGCTTTTTTAAAGTATATTTTGAATGGATTAACGCTCAAGTTGCTTCATGTAAAAGTGTGGTGTGAAAAGGCAAATCAAGTGTGTAGCATAGTAAAAAAAGTGCAATTATAAAGACAAACTACAATAATTTGATATCCCACTATTTAGAATTTGCAATGGCTCATTACCCAAGATTTGCCATACCTTCTATCAACTACTGGAGCCTCAGTTTCTGCACTCTACATTCACTCAGTGGGACTATAATTCTAATGCTTTCTTTACACTGGTCTGGCTTTGTTGCTTACTCTCCTGTGAAACTTACCTAATTATGTTTCCCCACTTTCCTTTTGCACTTACCTGGGCCTTGTTTACCATGCCCCCTTTAAACTTACCAGGTCTGCTGAGAAATGTTATTCCATGGTGTAGAATCTTCAAAAAATCAAAATTTAAAAGTGTACTGGAATATTAATAGAAACACAACTGATTGATGAGAAAATCTTCTGAAAATAGTTCATACCCAAAACGGGCAGTATAATAGTAATAGATTATTGGAGTTTAAAGGCAGGCTTATCTAAGAAACGATATGCTGGCATTGGAAAGGGTCCAGAGGAGGTTCACAGGAATGATCCTGGGAATGAAATGCTTAATCAATGAGGGGCGCTTAAAGGCTTGAGGCCTATTCTCATTGGAATTTAGAAAAATGATGGGGATCTCCCTGAAACCTACTGAATTATGAAAGGCCTACATAGAGGGGACATGGAGAGGATGTTTCCAATAATGGGGGAGTCTAGGACAAGAGGGCACAGCCTCAGAATACCAAGCTGACCTTTTAGATCAGATCAGGGATGAGGAATTTCTTTAGCCAGAGGGTGGTGAATCTGTGAAATTCATTGATGGGTATATTTATAGTGGAGGTTGATGGGTTCTTTATTAGAAAGGCTGTCAAAGGTTACGGAGGGAAGGCAGGAGAATGGAGTTGAGAGGGATAATAAATCAGCCCTGATGGAATGGCAGAGCAGTCTTGATGGGCTGAATGGCCTAATACTGCTCCTATGTCTTATGGTCTACGGTCCAGCATACTTCCATTATATGCAAGGTGAAAGCATTACACCAAGGCACTTTGACGTCCCATTTCCTCTTTTCCTTCCCAAAGCCACATCCCAGCATCTCAGCCATTAAAACATCTTTTAGGTGAAGTAACAAAAAGCTCTGGGAAACATTAACTGATTTTTATGTATTGAATAATGATAATTCAGGGATTACATCAAGGTATAGAATGATGTTTTCTACTGCAATCACTCCATGGCCAATTAATTCAAAAGCAACAAATGATCACCATACTCCAGATACACTCCAACCCAAATTTTATACAACCCTAGCTTAAACTGCCTTGAGCTTCAATCTTTTTGAAACAAAGACCCATTTCAACTGAAGTCAGACCTGCAGCACGTACTACTTGGTGCAATACCAGTACAGTAATATGACCTGTAGTGTAAATGGGACTTACCACCTTTCATGCGAGTGCTCATTACAAAGCGTCTTTCTTTATCAAATGAGGTGGCAGCGTTGGGGAGAGGTAAATTGAAGTTCAGCAGGTAACGAACTGGTGCTGTGCTAGTTTGCAACCCGTTGCGTGATGGAATGATGTCGGACTGCGATCGTAAGAGCAGTGGCCTGTTGGTTGACCCATTTTCAACTGGGTTGTCCCTCCTGGTGTAAATGGCATCATAACCATTTGAGATGAAGGAACTTTCAATGCCCAAACCATCAGCCCTTTCCTGTTTAGGTCCACTGGCTATGCTAACAGGTTTTCTGTTAAGTGCATTACTCCTTATGTCTATTTGTTTTGTTGTCTCCAATGTGCTCAGTTTTTGAGCTGCAGCTTTGGTGCCATCTTTCTGCTGCAGTTTCTCATTTCTCATCTTAAGAATTTCATGTCCAATTACCACTGGGACCTCCTGGATGCCATACACTTCATGCTTTGGATGATCAGCATATCCTATTTGGTCATCAATGCCATTGTAAAGAAAGAACTCTTCAGTGGCTTCCAAAGCAGGGCTGATGTCATCTGCTTCCAGTGCTTCCATTAGCCACTACAGAGCTACCAACAGTTCAATTGGCCTAAATGGTCTGGTTAGAGAGATTACAAAATATATGAATCGAAGTTCAGCAGATCTTTTCCTTTTAAAAGATTTCACAAACATTAAAAAATCTGTGTTTTAATATTCGAGTCTTCTGACCCATCTGTATGATGCCACTATGAGTCATTTATGGGCTGTACATTTCATTCTGTGTTTCCACACTATTCAATCCACGAAGAACAAAAATCAAGTTATGCCATTCTGACAGCTCAAACCTATGCAAACAAAGAGTTAGTGGTTCTCTTACTATGTTCAAAAGATTAATTACACTTAGCAGTTGAGAAGACAAATATTGTGGAGTAAAGTGATCAAAAATACATCTAAAATGTTAACAACAAAAACAAAATATTCCTATCACCATATAAAAGAGATCTCATGTTTTATCTTCTTTTAGAAGCTCCTAATGTGCAACCAAAGCAACAATTTGTTGATCTGCTAGCATGTTAATAGTGTAGTAAGTTAATAAGACTTGAATTCTCAGGAACTATGCTGTCACAGAACAAGTGAAGTACTTGCTTATAGATTACTGCTCATATGACTAGTTATCTAACCTGCATCACACAAGTTGCACATATGTTCCTAAAGGAAAATGATGGCTAATTGACAGTTTACCATCAGTAAAAATATTCCCAGGCTGCCTTTTGTGGTCTTGCTTCTCAAAAGTTTAACTCTGATGTCTGCAACGAAAGCACGTTATAGCCCTTTTTCCACTGTTTTTTCATGTCAGGTATGTTTGACAGGTGAAACTGGTTCATCCCTAGAAGAAAAACAAAGATAACTTTCATTGTGTTTTCATTTGTGATAACACATTAAGCATTAATTTAAAAATGTAAGATAACTACCTTGTAACATTTTTAAAAACTTACAAGTCCAATAAATCCTTTAATTCAAGCAAGCTGTAAAATAGTACGCTACTTGGTTCAGCAGTAAATCAGCAGAAACTACCCTATAGCCCATGATATTAATGAATAATTAACCCTTTTCTTACAAAGGCAGTAATGTCCTCGGTCTGTTAGTAGAGGAGGCTACTCAAAGTAATAAAGCTTGGCATCTAATTGAGACATGCAGGTGATTCATAATGAGAACAATAAATGGTAGGGAATGAATTACAGGCTGGAATCTAATCAAGCAGTTTGGATAGTTTATATTTAAGGTTAATGGATACTGCTTCATAGATTATAGGCTGTTATCTAATTGAGGGGCTCTGGCAGCTCACCAAATCATGGTAGAGAATAATCTCTGGGGTTCAATAACGTACCTTAGTTGATTTTTCTAAATGATGCAAATTGTGTTGTGTATGGCATTGTATATGCCTCTCGAAAGGTTTTACTTCCTCTGTCAGCTTCATTTTCTTCATGTGCCAGAACATGCTGCTCTGCCCGCGTTGTGAACTAGCTCTCTGAATCTATTCCAGTTTTTAAACGGCTAGGTTCTTTGCAGAATCTGTGTATAGCACTGTCAAGTTGGTGGTGAGGGGATGGCAGAGCAATCTTTGCCCTGTAAGGAGTCGAAACACTTGGATAGCTAGCTAATTCACAATCCTGAGGTTGCACAGGTTGATAGGGTGTTAAAGAAGACAGATGGGATGCTTACCTTTATTAGTCGAGACACTGAGTTAAAGGGTCAGTAAATTATGATGCAGGTTTATAAAATTCTTTGCAGGATGCATCTAGAGTATTGCATTTATTTCTGGTTGCGCCATTATAGGAAGAAACTTCAGGCTTGGAGAGGGTGCAGTAGAGGTTTACCAAGATGCTGCCTTGTTAGTGGGCATGTGCTATTAGGAGAGGTTGGACAAACTTGGACTGTTTTCTCTGGAGTAGTGGAGGCTGAGAGGTAACCTGATAGAAGTTTAAAGTTATGAAAGATATAGATGGAGTAGACAACCATATTTTTTCCCAGGGTTGAAATATCTAATACTAGGAGGCTTGCATTTAAGGTGAGAGGGGTTAAGTTCAAAGGAGATATGCAGGGCAAGTTTTATTTTTCAAATGCAGAGAGTGGTGGGTGCCTGGAATGTATTGCCAGCTGTAGCAGTGGAGGCAAAATACAGTGGTGGCATTTAACAGGCTCTTTGATACATGATCATGCAGAGAATGGAAGGATATGTACTATACATTGTGTAGGCAGGAGGACTAGTTCAGTTAGGTGTTTAATTACTAGTGCAATGAGTTCAGCACAACATTCTGGGCAGGAAGGCTTGTTCCTGTTCTGTACTGTTCTATGTTCTATTACCTCTGAATAAGATGGTTGTCAAAACTTACCAGAAGTATAACTGCTTTTAATGTTTCCAAAACTACAAACAAAAAGAAAATAAATCAAAACTAAGGAAAGCAAGCAATTAAAAGTTTAACAACAAAAAATGTGAAATAATTAAAAACATGAGTAAATTTAATTAATGCAATAATATCAGAGTGGCACCTTAGTGCGGTTGGTTGAACCACTGCCTCATAATGCTGGGAGCTCAGATTTAATCCCCTGACCTCCAGTGCTGTTTGTGTCGAGTTCCTGTGTCTGTGCTGAAATTTTGTGCTTCTAACATGTAAATTACCTGATATTTGATGTTCTACTTGATTAAAAATCAATGGAGTCACTCCACTGGTACTAAGTTTAAACTGGCGCAACTTCACCAGACAGATTCCACAGCTGAAGTACTTGAGAACTGCTGCATGTTTATGCACCACTACCAGAACAGTTTGGGATGAGTCACAAGATAGGAGTTGAATTAGGCCATTTGGCCCATCGAGTCTGCACTGCCATTTAATCCTCATCTATGTCTTAGACCCCTCAATTCTCTTCCCAACTGTATCATGTCCACTATCACTAAATCCTATCACTATCCACTTTGGGAAGCTTCTGCATTTGTGCAGAATACCCAATTTAATGAGCACTGATATACCAACAAATTCCACCAAGTTCATGCCCTAATTGTTCTACTTTGGTGAACAGCAACAGGGGAGAAGTATAATGGGCATGCACAAAGAAACACAGTTCAGAAATTTACTTGTCACTTCACAGTTCTTTGAAATCTTGCACCTTCCTATTATTTATTGACAAACTTTCTCCCCCTCCCATTTATTTGATGGCCTTCAGGGGGATAACTCCTTCAGTATCTTCCCTAACAATGGACTGAATTTCACTAACTGTGGCTGGTAATTACAAAGGCAGTGCAAGTCAACAGCCACTCACATTCATGTTCCTGACTTTAAACAAAGGGGCAATAGGCATGGCACAAATGCATTTGTTTCTCACTGTATCACAGAATTACATGTGGAATCCACTGGTGGAGAATGATCACATTGGAATTCCCCAACATAACATTGGGAAATCTGTTTCTACAATTCTGCACCAAATATAGCTGCTATGTATTCTATTTGCATTGTATTCCGTGTTGTACATTGTTTATTATGGTAGCTAGTCACATGGGTGGGGCATGGTAAAAGTGAAGGATTTAGTTACATGCTCATGCTTCATTCTCAGTAGTTTAGAGCTGGGGACCGTCTATCTTTTGTTGACTGCTTAACTTTGCTTAATTACATTTGAAACCACTTAACTCAACTTAACTTCAGTTAAGTCCATTTAATATCGCTAGTTTTAGTTTCATAAGTTTCATTGCTTCATGATTGTATGTTTTGCTAATTGCTGATAAAGGATCAACTACATTTCTTTGACATTTTTTTAAATTGACCGGAAGATGCGTCACACAAGGTAACTAACTACCCACGTAGTCGCCAGTAGCCGGATTGGTTTGTTCGAGTTACTGCTACATTTTGCCAACAAAAGATTTCGACGGTTATACCAAACGAACATCAGCATTTGGAGGTGTTGATGAAATTAAAGGCACCACAGTCAGGAGCAGCTTGTGGTAAGTAGTGAGCTTTTGTTGATTCATGCTGCGTATTTGGAATGGTCACTATTGACCATAAGCTCTATAGTGTGATGTTTGCTTAAGAGTTCGGCATTTGGTTCTGAAATATTTCAACTGCCGACATCTGAATTGAATGCCATTATTTTGTCTGGTTTGTGCACTTGGAAAACAACATGAGTCAAGTTGGAAGCAGTGATTTTGGAGTCGGGACTAAAAGAGAAATTAAGCTTACTGGAAAAGCTTTGGTGAGTAAAATTGACAGTGTTTGAATGGAATATAATAAAACTATTAAGAAGATTAATGGTTTAATTGCATTAATTAGAAGGTTTTTTTACACAAGAAAAGCAAAACGTCTCGCAAGTGCGGTCTCATTTGAACAATTTTAAAAATCTTTGTGAAGATGTTGCTAAGCAACATAATATGTTGTTGTCTTCAATGCCTATCTCAGAGTAAGATAAACAAACTGAAAACTTTGCAAATATTCAGACTTTTATTAATACAATCACAGCAGAGGCTGAAACAAACATGCGATGTTGAAGGTTAAGTTGCTGGAGTAAATGACAACATTTATCAAGCCACATAGCATGCTTTGACTAAGTAAAAAGCTGATGATTTTCAGGATGACATATGACCTGAAGACAGTGTGTCTAATGTGCTTGTAGCAAATCCTATTATGAGCAGGGCATCCCATGCATCTGATAAGCATTAGAATGAAGGTAGATTTAGTCAAGTTATGCAAAAGGCAGCAAGTATGGAGCGATAAACATATACAGGAGACCACACTGGGAACACCGGACACAGTACATGACCCCAACAGACTCACAGTTGAAGTGTCGCCTCACCTGGGAGGACTGTTTGGGACCCTGAATGGTAGTGAGGGAGGAGGTGTAGGGGCAGGTGTAGTGCTTGTTCTGCTTGCAAGGATAAGCAACAGGAGGGAGATCCGCGGGGAGGGACGAATGGACAAGGGAGTTGCATAGGGAACGATCCCTGTGGAAAGCAGTAAGTGAGGGGGAGGGAAAAATGTGTTTGGTGGTGGGATCCAGTTGGAGGTGGTGGAAGTTACAGAGAATTATGTGCTGGACACTAAACACTGCTTTGGGGTCATATATTATGTCTGGTGCTCCCAGCATGGCTTCCTGTATATTGGTGAGACCCAACATAGATTGGGAGACTGTTTCGCCGAGCATCTACGCTCTGTCCACCAGAACAAGTGGGATCTCCCAGTGGCCACCTATTTTAATTACACTTCCCATTCCCATTCCGAGATGTCCAACCATGGCCTCCTCCACTGTCGTAATAAGGCCACACTTAGTTAGGAGGAACAACACCTCATATTCTGTTTGGGTAGCCTCCAACCTGGTGGCCTGAACATCGATTTCTCAAACTTCCAGTAATGCCACCCCTCCCCTTTTCCCTCTCTCATGTTATCTCCTTGCCTGCCCATTGCTTCCCTCTGGTGCTCTTCTTCCCCCGTTTTTTCTTTATTTCATAGCCTTCTGTCTCTTTCACCAACCAACTTCCTAGCTCTTTGCTTCATCCCTTCCCTTCCAAGTTTCTCCTATCGTCTGGTGTTTCTCTCTCCCTTCCCCCACCTTTCAAATCTACTCCTCAGCGTTTTTTTCTCCAGACCTGCTGAAGGGTTTTGGCCTGAAATGTCAACTGTGCTTTTTTCCATTGATGCTGCCTGCCCTGCTGTGTTCCTCCAGCATTTTGTGTGTGAAGGCTTCAGGTGCTGCGGGTGTTAAAGGTACTGTGGTAGGACAGTTCAATGGTGTGAGTTCTTATGTTGACATGGCACAGAGATGTCAATGTGGATACATTTGTTCCTCAAATGTCTATGAGCCACAAGTTTGGACCCCAAGGGGTAGTTCAGGGTGTTCATTCTCAGTCTCCACTAAGGAGGCACTTTGAACCTATGCCATATCCAATAGCACAATGTGCTTCTGAGGACATTAATTTACGGTATAGTAACACTCGTGTTTCAGATGATAAAAGTCTACATAGTGTGTTGGAGGCCACAAGGACGCAAAATGAAGAAGCAAGTTTAGTGCTGAAATAACAATGCATTGCATCACTGCCTAAAAGAGAGAATCAAATCTTCAAAGGCAATCCATTACAGTATCATTCACTTACAAGGGTTTTCAAGAATAGCATTGAAGGCAAGTCTGATGATTAAGGCAATTGTCTCTATTTCCTTGAACAGTTCACTGGAGGTGAAAAGTTGCCAGTGGGCTGGACCGGAGCAAGGATATATGAAGGCCAAACCTTTTACCATACCAACATTTTGGTGATGAGCAGAAAATTACTGCAACCTACATGGAAAAGGCTGCTTCTTGGTCATTATCAGATCAGAAGGCGTGAAAGCTTTTCAAGATTGCAGTCTTTTTCTTAGAGGCTGTTGCAATGCTATGGAAGAAGTGCTGGACATGCCTGCTAATATGACAATTGTTGTAAAGAAATTGCCCTATAAACATAGTGAACAATGGTGATTGGTGGTCTGTAAGCTTCAAGAACAGCACAACCATAAGATTACTTTCACCAACATTGTTGATTTTATTGAAAGACAAGTCAAGATTGCTACACACACAGTGTTTAGGAATATACAAGATGCTCCATCACTGGCAATAAGCAAAGGTGCAAAGAAAACTAAATCACCAATTCATTCTGAAGCTAAAGGAAACAACTGTGGGCTACTGTGAAAAGTAAAGATAAAACTGAGCCCAAAGCTAATGAAAGGGAAATGGTCTCAGCAGCCTAAAGGTGTTCTCTGTTCTGCCAGGGTGAACATACATTGGAATCATGCTCTCAGCTGGAGAAAAAGGTTCCTAATGAGAAGATTGCCTTCCAAAAAGAAAACCGTGTCTGCTTTGGATGTTTGTGTATGGGATACGTCAGCAAGGATTGCAGGTACTGCCTTTCATGCAAGGTATGCAGTGACAAACATCCAAGCGGACTTCATATTCACTCAGAAGAAAAGTGTGAAGATTTGAAGCAAGCCGTGAAAGAAGCAAGCTCAGGAGTGAGTAATGCCCTGGTATCTAATGGCCTTACAGGGTCTGGTGATCATGATTGTAAACTTCCTATAATTCCGGTTCAGGTGAAGTCTATGAAGGGTAACAAGACAGTGGTTACTTATACTTTTCTAGATCAAGGAAGTACAGCACTATTGTAAAGTGAGCTTCATGAACAAACTTAATCTGACAGAAAAGACAACATGCATTTTCTCACACCGTGAGTCAAGAGAAGGCTGAGTAGCTACAATGTTTCAGGATTGAAAGTGTCTGGCTCAGATAGTGTGAACTACTTGACATTTATATGCAGGAAAGTATGCCTGTTCACAAAGGGAACATTCCTGTCAGAGGGATATTCAGAAATGGCCTCACCTGAAGCATATTCATTTGCCAGACATTGATTCAGACATTGAGCTGCTGTTGGGGATGAACGTCCCTAAAGCATAGGAGCCATTGCAAGTGATTCACACTGTTAATGATGGGCCTTTGCAATCAGTACAATGCTGAGTTGGACTATTAGTGGACCACTGATAGGAGACCATGGCAGTGGAAAAAAGAAAGCTGACAGTTAACAGGATTTCAGTTTTGCATTTGGATGAGCTTTCGCAACAACAATTCCAGGCATTCAGGAGGAACGACCTGGTTTTTCAAGAGAGATCACAATCCAGGATAGACCGCTTACTAGAAACAGGACATTTATTAACAAAAATTAGTTAAGACCAAAGTTGGGCCCTTGAAGACAGAAACGGGTGAAATTATTATGGGGAACAAGAAAATGGCAGATGAGCTGAACAGGTAGACAGATGAAGGGATTAAAAGTAACATTAGCCAATTTGCAGATGACACAAAGCTGGGTGGCAGTGTGAAATGTGAGGAGGATGTTATGAGAATGCAGGGTGACTTGGACAGGTTGGGTGAGTGGGCAGATGCAGTTTAATGTGGATAAATGTGAGGTTATCCACTTTGGTGACAAGAACAGGAAGGCAGATTACTATCTGAATGGTGTCAAGTTAGGAAAAGGGGAAGTACAATGAGATCTAGGTGTCCTTGTTCATCAGTCACTGAAAGCAAGCATGCAGGTACAGCAGGCAGTGAAGAAAGCTAATGGCATGCTGGCCTTCCATAACAAGGGGAGTTGAGTATAGGAGCGAAGAGGTCCTTCTGCAATTGTACAGGGCCCTGGTGAGACCACACCTGGAGTATTGTGTACAGTTTTGGTCTCCAAGTTTGAGGAGGGACATTCCAGCTATTGAGGGAGTGCGACATAGGTTCACGAGGTTAATTCCCGGGATGGCAGGACTGTCATATGTTGAAAGATTAGAGCGACTGGGGTTGTATACGCTGGAATTTAGAAGGATGAGAGGGGATCTGATTAAAACATACAAGATTATTAATGGATTGGACACGCTAGAGGCAGGAAACATGCTCCTGATGTTGGGGGAGTCCAGAACCAGAGGCCACAGTTTAAGAATAAGGGGTAGACCATTTAGAACGGAGTTGAGGAAAAACTTTTTCACACAGAGGGTTGTGGTTCTGTGGAATGCTCTGCCTCAGAAGGCAGTGGAGGCCAATTCTCTGGATTCTTTCAAGTTAGATAGAGCTCTTAAAGTTAGCAGAGTGAAGGGATATGGGGAGAAGGCAGGAAAACGGTACTGATTGTGGATGATCAGCCATGATCACAGTGAATGGTGGTGCTGGCTCGAAGGGCTGAATAGCCTACTCCTGCACCTATTGTCTATTGTCTATTGACATTAGTGCGAATGTTAAGATTTTATGTCTCTTGTGTCTTGGCAGCATGTAGTTGTATTTAATATAGTATAATAATTAAGGGTTGGAGTGTAGGAGGCATGCATCTGTTTTTAACTGCATTGTATTCTGTGTTGCACGTCTATTATGGTAATTAGTCATGTGGGTGGGGACATGGTAAAAGCAAGGGTTTAGTTACATATTCGTGCTTTGTTCTCAGCCGTTTAGAGCTGGTGACCATCAGGTATCATATCTCTTGTTGACTGTTTAACTTTGCTTAATTACATTTGAAATTGCTTTACTCTCCTAACTTCGCTACCATTCAGAGCCCCAAACAGTCCTTCTGGGAGAGGCAACACTTCACCTTTGAGTCTGTTGGAGTCACATCTATTGTATCTGGTGTGCCTGGTGTGGCCTCTTGTATATCGGTGAGACCCGATGTAGATTGGTAGATTGCTTCACCAAGCACCTACTTTCCATCCACCAGGAAAAGTGTGATCTCCCAGTGGCCATCCATTTTAATATTGCTTCCCATTCCCATTCTGACATGCCCATCCATGGCCTCCTCTACTGTCATGATGAGGCACAGTCAGGTTGGAGTAACACCTTATATTCTGTCTGGGTAGCCTCCAACCTGATGGCATGAACATCGATTTCTCAAACCTCTGGTAATGCCCCTGTTGTGTATGTTACACAACAAAACTATAAATAAAAACGCTAGACACTGGAGCTAAGTTAACAGGGCTTTTTACTTACGGAACCCGAACTGAACTCATATATACGGATCAATATGCGCCTCATAGCGCATGCTCAATACGATGTATTAGAACAACATAAAGTAGTCCTATATTATACAGTAGGTTATATGGTACAGCCCTTCTCTTTTCCCCATCCCCTTTATCCTCTCTCACCTTATCTCCTTCCTTGCCCATTGCCTCCTTCTGGAGCTCTTCCCCCTTTTTCTTTCTTCCATGGCCTTCAGTCCTCTCCTTCATTCCCCCTTCTCCAGTCCCCTATCTCTTTCACCAATCAACTTCCCAGCTCTTTACTTCACCCCTCCCCCTCTCAGTTTCAGCTATTACCTTGTTTCATCCTCTCCCCCACCCTCACCTTCTACCTCTGATTCCTGGTGAACGCATCTTACAGATGCTGCCTGGCCTGCTGCGTTCACCAGCAACTTTGATGTGTGTTGCTTGAATTTCCAGCATCTGCAGAATTCCTGTTCTTTACCTCTGATTCCTCATCTTTTTTTTTTCTTCAGTCCTGCTGAAGGATCTCAGCCTGAAACATTGACTGTACTCTTTTCCACAGATGTTGCCTGGCCTGCTGAGTTTCTCCAGCATTTTCTGTGTGTTGCTTGGATTTCCAGCATCTGCAGATTTTCTCTTGTTTATGATTGGATTAACTTCGCTTAAGTCAGTTTAATACCGCTGGTTTTAGTTTCATAAGTTTCATCACTTCAAGATTCTATGCTTTAGCTGCTACTAAAGGATCGATTATATTTCTTTGACATTTTCTGAACAGTATTATTGAATTGATCAGAGGGCAGGTCATACAAAATAACTACCCGTAGGGTTGCCAGCAGCGGCACTGGTTTGTTCGAGCTGCCCTTATACCAGCCATAGCTGTTTTTGGATTAAGTTTCTGTCCATTTAAATGCAGTTTCCTGAGCTGAAGATGAGGAGAAGGAAAACATGTTAAGTTATTTAACTTAATTCACTTTTTAAAATTTATATATATTTTAAATTGGTTCTTTTTAAATTTATTTAAAGCTATTCTAATGGCCTTTTAAATGCCTCTGGTGAGAGTCAGATTGGGTAAGAATGGGAAGAGGGGGCATTGGGATGCACTTGGTCCGCACAAACTCATTGGTCTCTAGTACAACTAGATGTCCATAAAAGAATGCTGCCCACCAACATATTCCACTTGCAAGATTATGGGCCAAGGGATACACTGGAGCTTGCTGCAGCCAGTGCAAAGGCTTTCTGGGGAAGGACTACAGTCTAAGGTCTTGCTGCCACTTGATGCTGACAGGCTAAGCATTCCATGAAGCTTTAAGTGGCAATGTTGCTCTGTACACCAAATTTGCTACTGTTACCAATGTATAGAACCAATAGGCTATGAATGTTTAGACTGAACGACATAATGAGTGAAAAGAAAGCTATGCATCTCTACAGAAGAAAATAGTTATGTTTATTTTAATGGACAAAGATTATTTTTGAAATGTGAAAAAAGTCAATGTATCATAAGGACATAAGATCCAATTTTCCTGCTGAGTGATCTTATTCAAGGCCATTGACAATCAGCTTTTCTGTTCTGGGAGAGCTGAGTCACCTTATCCAAACCCATGTCATACCTGTCAGGAAAATTGCTGACCGCTCAAATGCGAGAGATAGGAAAGGTGCAAACTTAAACACAAGAGATTCTGCAGATGCTGGAAATCAAAAGCAACATACACAAAATGGTAGAGAAACTCAGCAGGTCAAGCAGCACCTATGAAAATGAATAAACAGTGGGTGTTTCAGGCTGAGACCTTTCATCAGGACTAGAAAAGAAGGGGGAAGATGCCAGAATAAAAAGGTGGAGGGTGGGGAAGGAGAAAAAGCTGGAAAGTAATGGGTGAGGCCAGGTGGGTGGGAAAGGTAAAGGGCTGGAGAAGATGAAGGCTCTTGGCCTGAAATGTTGACTGTTTATTCATTTTCACCGATGCAGCCTGACCTGCTGAGTTCCTTCAGCATGATAGGAGAGGAAAGAGGACCATGAGAGAAAGAGAAGGAAAAGAGGCACCAAGGGGAGGCGATAGGCAGGTGGGGAGAAGAGGTAAGCAGCCAGAGTGGAGAACGATAAAGGGAAGGGGGAGGGAAAAAGTTTAAAAGGACAGAATTACTGGAAGATGAAAATGATGTTTATGCCATCAGGTTGGAGGCTGCCTAGATGTTGTTTCTCCAACCTGAGAGTGGCCCCATCGTGGCAGAAGAAGAGAACGTGTTGGAATGGGAACTGGAATTTAAGTGGTTGACAGATGGAGTGGAGGTGCTTGACAAAGATTGATTTGATCTTCTACATTGGTGAGACCCAACGTAAACTGGGGGACTGTTTTGTCAAGCACCTCCGTTCCACCAAAAACAGAATTTCCCAGTTGCCAATCATTTTAATTCCTACCCCAATTCCCGTACTTTTATGTCGGTTGCCACAATGAGGCCACTCTCAAACTGGAGGAGCAACATCTCATATTCTGTCCAGGTAGCCTTCAACCTGATGGCAAAAACATCAATTTCTCCTTCTGGTAAATTTTTTCTCTTTCCCTTCCCCTTCCTTTTCCCACTCTGGCCTCTTTCCTTTCTCACCTGCCTATCACCTCCCTCTTGTGTCCTTCCCTTTTCTCCTTCTCCCATAGTCCATTCTCCTCTATCACATCCCTTTATATTTCCCACCCACCCACCTGGCTTCACCATCACCTTTTAGCTTGTCCTCCTTCCCTTTCCCCTCCATTTTATTCTGGTGTGTTTGCCTTCCTTTCCAACCCCGATGAAGGATCTTGGCCTGAAATGTTGACTGTTTATTCATTTTCACCGATGCAGCCTGACCTGCTGAGATCCTTCAGCATTTTGTGTGTGTTGAGGTGGAAATTTAACTGATCAGGTTTTTGCACAGGTACATGACGAATGCACTCTCCAAAATGGGGTTCGGTGAGTAAATCAGGAACTGATTGGGAACCAAATACTTTCTCCATCAATTCTGGAATCCAGCAAGTCTACCCAGTCTCCCATCTTGTTTGTGTGTTGCATAGAAAACTTTGCCACACTCACCAGGAAAGATGCAGGCTTCAGTGAGATGACAATGTCTAGGCAGTTGGGGCAGTTAGATCAAAACTTCATTGTAATAATGGTCAGCTGATTGATCAACGTTTTCAACCAGTCTGAGCTAGTTTTGGGTCCCCCCGAGTCAATCGCAGGAAGAGTCAGGTCATGATTCTTAGCGACTCATCTAACCGATCTACTGTTCCCTTCACTATCAAGTCTGTCTACTTGAAGGTGTTGGCGATCTGTTCAAATTCAGGTTTATTGTCATTTCAACCATATATACACACACTACCAAACAAAACAACATTCCTCTAGACCAAGGTGCACAACACAGTATATGTAATTCAGAAACAACACAAAGCAATATTACTACAAATAAAATAATAAGGTGCATGTACATACAAGTTAAAAAGAAAACTGTATAATGCTACCAGTGCTTCATAAGTGGTGGACCTGGGGGACCAAACTGTTTCCAATCCTAATCGTCCTTGTCCTAATATTTTGGTACCCCCAATCTGATGGTAGGGATCAAAGAGATTGGTGGATGGCCGGCAGGGATCCTTGACAATGCTAAGGGTCCTGGTACTCAGTGCTCTGAGTAAATATCTCAGATGAGTAGAAGGGAGAACCCGATGATTCTCTCAGCAATATTTACAATCCTTTGTAGAGTCTTGCAGTCAGGTGCCTTGCAATTTCTATACCAGACGGTGATACAGCTGGTCAGGATGCTCTCAATGGTGCTCTTGTACAAATTGGTTAGAATGGGGGGAAGGGGAGCCTTACTCGTCTCAATCTCCTCAAGAAATGGAGATGCTGCTGTGCTTTCTTGACTAAAGATTTGGAGTTGAGGGACCAGATGAGATTGTCCGTTATGTGCACTCCCAGACACTTGGTGCTCCTAACTCTCTTCATGGTGAAGCTGTTCATCTGCAGTGAGGAGTGGTCAGCTTGCACCTTCCTACCATCCTCTGTACCATCTGGTTCAGAAGGGCCAAGACATGGGACAAGAGTGGCTGGAGGGATATGCAAGGACCAACAGAATTTGGAGATGTGGGATTAGTCCTCCTTTTTGATGGTGGGCAGGATCCTAGTCATCAGGTGTGAGGTGTGAGGTGTTCTGAGTGTTGCTCTATGTGGCATAAGTGGCCCTTACCCCTGATCTGTGCCATTCAGTCGTCGGAGCACTTTCTAATTCATCTGAAGATCCCAGATGAAGTACACCTGATGGGTCATGATGCCCAAGTCTCCAGAGAACTGTGGAGAAGAGCATATCCAACAGTGCCCTCATATTGATGGTGTGTAATTGCATCAAGCAGTACTCAGAACTAAAGTACACAAACACAAAGTTCAGGACATGTCGAGGTTCTACCTGTCCTAGGTGTCGTTAGAGATGAGCCTGGTTTCATTTTACACAATGTCTCAATCAATTGGACATTGCTGCACTACCCATCCTTTGTGGAAAAGTTTCTATAGATAGTGTTCAGGAAACAGGTAGGATGCAGAAGAACTTAGTCAGAGAAAATCTTAGGAGAATGGGCAAGAAAGTGGAAAATGAAATACAACGTTGGAAATTGCATGGTCATGCACTTTGATAGTAGAAATAAATGTGAGGACTATTTTCTAAATGGGGAGAAAATCCAAAAACCTGAGATGCAAAGGGATTTCGGAGTCCTTGTGCAAAACACCCCAAAGGTTAACTTGCAGGTTGAGTCAGTGGTGAGGAAGGCAAATGCAATGTTAGCATTCATTTCAAGAGGTCTAGAATGCAAGAACAGGAATGTGATGCTGTGGCTTTAGAAGGGACTGGTGAGACCTCACCTTGAGTATAGTGTACAGTTTAGGGCTCCTCATCTTAGAAGAGATGTGCTGGCATTGGAGAGGGTCCAGAGGAGGTTCACAAGGATGATTCCCAGATTGAAAGGGTTATCATACAAAAAACGTTTGATGTCTCTGGGTCTGTATTCACTGGAATTTAGAAAGATGAAGTGGGATCTCCTTGAAACCTATCAAATGTTGAAAGACCGAGACAGAGTAGATGGGAAAAGGAGGTTTCCCATGGTAGGGGAGTCTAGGACAAGACAGCACAACTTCAGGATTGAAGGATGTCCATTAAGAACAGAGATGCGGAGAAATTACTTTCGTCAGATGGTGGTAAATCTGTGGAATTTGTTGCCATGAGCTGCTGTGGAGGTCAAGTCATTGGGTGCATTTAGGGCAGAGATAGATCAGTTTTTGATTAGCCAAGGCATCAGAAGGTATGGGGAGAAAGTAGGGGATTTGGGGTGACTGGAATAATTGTTCAGCCATGATTGAATGGCGGAGCAGACACAATGGGCTGAATGGCCTACTTCTGGTCCTATATCTTATGGTCTTATAAACACTTCTAACCTCAAGTCCACTAGGCCATGGTCAGCACTAAATGTCTTGCAAGCCCTGTAGGAGAAGGACACAATAGATTCTGTGGGATAGTTTCCTGAGCAGATTGTCAAAACTATTTGACACAATACCTCATTGCCAAGGCTAACCAGCAAGCACCAAGACTTAATTTAGATGGCAGTGGTTATGGGGTTCTCCCATTCAGATCCTTCATGTGAGCTGGGATCTCACCCTAAATGCACACTGCCCTCCTGACTGCTGCAATAAGGATGAGCCAATTGCCCACCTCCTTGTTGACTGTGCATTGTAAGCAACCTCGACAAAGTTTGTTCCAAGTGGCTGCAGAACAGGGAATTTTCTGAACTGCAGGCTGTTCCCTGGGACACAAACCGAGACAAGCATCAAGTGTTACTGTAAGATCATTCTCAGTGAAAAACATATTTTGATCTGAATGAAACTTGTTGGTCTTCTAGCACAACCAGATATGCATAAGTGAATGCTGCTACCGGCATATTCCAGGCTGCAGGACTACATGCTGGAGGGATGCACTAAAACTCAGAGCGGTCAGTGCAAAGGGATTGTGAGGAAGAACAGCAACCCAAGATCCTGTTGCCACTAAACACAAAGGTTTTGGGCTCTGTGTAACAACCCACAAGTAGTTCAAGGGTATGGCCATCCATAGGCAATAAATGGGTTCAGTTTTTATACTTGTCTATAAATTGGAAAATACACAAAATTTACTCAATATGGTAGCCATATCGCCATGTGATTTTAATACATAGCATCAGAAGCACACAAAAATGATTTTAAAAAGTACAATTACTAAAATTGGAGAAGAAGAGGAAATTAGCTCTTCCATTCATATGAATGAATGCTTGTACATCATACTTCTTAATTTAATAATATGTGACATCATTTTTACGCAGTAACGTCCATAAACCAGGTGTTCATAAACTGAGGAAAGTCTGCAGATTGTTCAAAGAGGCGATGTGAGTGGCACTGGCTCTAACTTGACACTGTGAATATATTAAATATATATTGTATGTGTTACTATGAACATACTGATTTAACAACAATAAGTGTATAGATTTGATGACACTATGAATGTAAAGAAAACCAGGTACCATTTTGCTTCTTGTATATATTTTTATAAAAAACTTCTGAAATTAAAAACATCATTTTAACTGGACTTCGCCTACACTCTGTACCTCCTCCCCCCTTCATCTCCCTCCACTGGAGGATGATACATTATGGCAAACACAGATTGATACAAATGACCCTGAACAAGCTTCCTGCCTTGCATTCCTACAGGACATCCTATCACAATGTCACATTGGAAATACAACAACCTATGCATTGCAGACTCTGGAAAGGAAAAGCAAATAAGTAATGACTAGATAATCGGTTGTTTGTTATTAGCTCAGAGCTTAAGGCCATAAGATATAGGAGCAGAATTAGGCCATTTAGCTCATTAAGTCTGCTCTGCCGTACCATCATGGTTGATTTATTATCCCTCTCAACCCCATTCTTCTGCCTTCTCCCTGTAACTTTGAGGCCCTTACTAATCAAGAAGATACCAAACTCTGCCTTAAATATACCCAATGACTTGGACTTGGCCTCCACAGCTGTCTGTGACATTAAATCCCACAGATTCACCATGCTCTTGCTAAAGAAGTTCCTCCTCATCTGTTCTAAAGGGATGCCTTTTTAGTTTGAGGCTGTGTCCTCTGGTCCTGGACTATCGGAAACATCCTCTATCTAGGTATTTCAATATTTGATAGGTTTCAATGAAATCAAGATACCACAGTAGTTAATCCTACACATTCAAAATAATGTGTCCTTGTGAAAAAGGATGCTCAAACTTAATGTCTCATCCAAAAGATGCCACCTTTAATGGTGCAGCATTCCCTCAGTACTGCACAGGATGAGTCAGACTGGATTACATCATTCACGCCTTTGGGATGTGACAAACTCTTAATCTCCTGAATTAGTTAATAAACACAGCTGAAAGTTTATAGATAATATTCTGACTGCCAGGCACACAATTAAGACAATCTCACCTCCTGTCGATGAACACCCTCTGCAATTCAGCTTGTTCTAATGTTGTTTGCTTTCTGCACCCCCACCCCTGCTTGTGGGATTACTAATCTCAGACGACATACATCTCATGCTCAGCAATTCATTATTTCCCTTGGTCTTGCAAACTCAGCATTGTCACCACATATTCCCTGAGTTCTACGTTCATTGCTCACAGGTACCTTTCTGTTGAGACAGGCAGCTGCACCCCAAGTTCTAGGAATTCTCTTCCAACATCCCAGCCCAGTTGTGTTCGGCTCTGCTGCACAGATCCAGTAGCAAGTCCTGTATGGCTGAGTGGAAAGAAATAAAAATAACCATCCTTTGGACCTGAGAGAGATGACCTCATTGATTTCAGAACGCAGCAGTGATCAAGCTCTATCAACATTACAGAAGCACGTTGCAGAGAAAAGGCTTGCCCTTGTAAATCCTGAGGCATCAATATTTAACAGGCATTACGTAATCAAAAGCCAATCAGGTACTGCGACTGTGCATATATGACAGAAGCAGAGAGAGGAAGAAGGGAAGCTGGTGTAGGTTTAGAAATAAAATAATATTCAAACCTCTTACAGACTACTAAATTTATCATGTTTGTTGGCAATAGATTTACACCACTTACAAGTTCTGTTAAGGAGGAAGCACAAAGCTTTATTATAAAGAAAAGGCATAGCAAGCAATTGCATTGTAAATAATAAACACAAAAGATTCTGCAGAACTGGAATCTAGAGTGATATGCACAAAATGCTGGAGGAAATCAGCAGATCAGCCAGCATCTGTGGAGAGGAATAAACAGTCGACGTTTCAGGCTGAGACCCTTCATCAGGACTTTGTAAAGCCCCAGTTCCGATGCAGGGTCTTGGCCTGAAACATTGACTATACCGTCCCTCCAACCAGATGCTCCTTGACGTACTTAGTTCCTCCAGTAGATTGTTTATTGTTCCAGCTAGTGAGTTGGGAGAAGAGCATCAGAAACAGGAGAGTGACCGTTAAAAATGACAGTCCCAATCAACAAGGCTGTACAAAGCCGCAGCTCAATGACCTTCGTCTTGTCAGGGAGAGTGAGGAGTTGATAGAGAGGAGTTACAGGCAGGTAGTCACACTAGGGCCACGGGGGGGCAGACAAGTGGGTCAAGGTTAGGAGGGGGAATAGAAAAAAATCAGGTAATAGAGAGTACCCCTGTGGCTGTGGCTGTGCCCCTTGACAATAAGTACTCCTGTTTGAGTACTGTTGGGGGGGACAGCATACCTGGGGGAAGCAACACTGGCCGTGCCTCTGGCACAGAGTCCGGTCCTGTAGCTAACAAGGGTAGGGAACAGAAGAGGAGGGCAGTAGTAATAGGGGACTCAATTGTTAGGGGGTCAGATAGACGATTATGTGGACGAAGTCCAGAGACCCGGATAGTAGTTTGCCTCCCTGGTGCCAGGGTCCGGGATGTTTTTGATCGCGTCCATGAGATCCTGAAGTGGGAGGGAGAGGAGCCAGAGGTCGTGGTACACATAGGTACCAATGACATAGGATGGAAAAGGGGAGAGGTCCTGAAAGAAGAATATAGGGAGTTAGGAAGGGAGTTGAGAAAAAGGACCGCAAAGGTAGTAATCTCGGGATTACTTCCTGTGCTATGCGACAGTGAGAGTAGGAATGCAATGAGATGTAGGATAAATGCGTGGCTGAGGGATTGGAGCAGGGGGCAGGGATTCATGTTTTTGGATCATTGGGACCACTATTGGTGCAGGGGTGACCTGTACAAAGGGGACGGGTTGCACTTGAATCGTAGGGGGACGAATATCCTGGTGGGGAGATTTGCGAGGGCTACTGAGGTGACTTTAAACTAGAATGGTTTGGGGGAGGGAATCAAATTAAGGAGACTAGGAGAGGGGAGGTTGATGTAGGGGAAAAGGAAGAAAAAGATAACAAAATTTGCTCCATTAAGGATAAACAGAGAATGGGAGGTGGAGAGTTTCTTAAATGCATCTATTTTAATGCTAGGAGCATTGTAAGAAAGGTGGATGAGCTTAGAGCATGGATTGATACCTGGAAATATGATGTTGTAGCTATTAGTGAAACATGGTTGCAGGAGGGGTGTGATTGGCAACTAAATACTCCAGGATATCGTTGCTTCAGGTGTGATAGAATAGGAGAGGCAAGAGGGGGAGGTGTTGCATTGCTTGTCAGAGAATATACAACAGCGGTTTGGCAGGATAGATTAGTGGACTCGTCTAGGGAGGTTATTTGGGTGGAACTGAGGAATACGAAAGGTGTTGTGACGCCTATAGGGGTGTATTATAGACTGCCTAATGGGGACAGAGAACTGGAGGAGCAAATTTGTAAGGAGATAGCAGATATTTGTAGTAAGCACAAGGTTGTGATTGTGGGAGATTTTAATTTTCCACACATAGACTGGGAAGCCCATTCTATAAAAGGGCTGGATGGTTTAGAGTTTGTCAAATGTGTGCAAGATAGTTTTTTGGAGCAATACATAGAGGTACCAACTAGAGAAGGGGCAGTGTTAGATCTCCTGTTAGGGAATGAGACAGGGCAGGTGATGGAGGTATGTGTTGGGGAGCACTTCGGGTCAAGTGATCACAATACCATTAGTTTCAGTGTAATTATGGAGAAGAATAGAACTGGACCTAGGATTGAGATTTTTGATTGGAGAAAGGCTAACTTTGAGGAGATGTGAAAGGATTTAGAAGGAGTGGATTGGGACAATTTGTTTTATGGGAAGGATGTAATAGAGAAATGGAGGTTATTTAAAGGTGAAATTTTGAGGGTTCAGAATCCTTATGTTCCTGTTAGGTTGAAAGGAAAGGTTAAAAGTTTGAGAGAGCCATGGTTTTCAAGGGATATTGGAAACTTGGTTTGGTAAAAGAGAGGGATCTTCAATAAATATAGGCAGCTTGGAGTTAATGAGGTACTCGAGGAACATAAAGAATGTAAAAAGAATCTTAAGAAAGAAATTAGAAAAGCTAAAAGAAGATACGAGGCTGCTTTGGCAAGTAAGGTGAAAATAAATCCAAAGGGTTTCTACAGTTATGTTAGTGGCAAAAGGATAGTGAGGGATAAAATTTGTCCCTTGGAGAATCAGAGTGGACGGCTACGTGCGGAGCCAAAAGAGATGAGGGGGATTTTGAACAATTTCTTTTCTTCGGTATTCACTAAGGAGAAGGATATTGAATTGTGTAAGGCAAAGGAAACAAGAAGGGTAGTTATGGAAAGTATAACAATTAAAGAAGAGGAAGTACTGGCGCTTTTAAGGAATGTAAAAGTGGATAAGTCTCCGGGTCCTGACAGGATATTCCCTAGGACCTTGAGGGAAGTTAGTGTAGAAATAGCAGGGGCTCTGACAAAAATATTTCAAATGTCATTAGAAACGGGTATGGTGCCGGAGGATTGGCGTATTGCTCATGTGGTTCCATTGTTTAAAAAGGGTTCTAAGAGTAAACCTGGCAATTATCGGCCTGTGAGTTTGACGTCAGTGGTGGGTAAATTGATGGAAATGTGAGGTGCTATATTTCGGTAGGACTAATCAAAATAGGACATACATGGTAAATGGTAGGGAATTGAAGAATGCTGTAGAACAGAGGGATCTAGGAACAATCTAGCATAGTTCTCTGAAGGTGGAATCTCATGTGGATAGGGTGGTGAAGAAAGCTTTTGGTATGCTGGCCTTTATTAATCAGAGCATTGAGTATAGGAGTTGGGATGTAATGTTGAAATTGTACAGGGCATTGGTAAGGCCAAATTTGGAGTATTGTGTACAGTTCTGGTCACCGAATTATAGGAAAGATGTCAATAAAATTGAGAGAGTACAGAGGAGGTTTACTAAAATGTTGCCTGGGTTTCACCTCCTAAGTTACAGAGAAAGGTTGAACAAGTTAGGTCTTTATTCTTTGGAATGTAGAAGGTTGAGGGGGGACTCGATAGAGGTGTTTAAAATTATGAAGGGGATTGATAGAGTTGAAGAGGATAGGCTTTTTCCATTGAGAGTGGGGAAGATTCAAACAACAGGGCATGAGATGAGAGTTAAAGGACAAAAGTTCAGGGGTAACATGAGGGGGAACTTCTTTACTCAGAGAGTGGTAGCTATGTGGAACGAGCTTTCAGCAGAAGTGGTTGAGGCAGGTTCAATGTTGTCATTTAAAGTTAAATTGGGTAGCTATATGGACAGGAAAGGAATGGAGGGTTATGGGCTGAGTGCAGGTCGGTGGGACTAGGTGACAGTAAGAGTTCGTCACGGACTAGAAGGGCCGAGATGGCCTGTTTCCGCGCTGTAATTGTATCTGGTTATATATTTTAGGACTTTGAGTGTCTCATGTCTTTGATATCTTCAAAGCTATCAATAAGATTGGAAGAGTGCAGAGAAAACTTACAAGGATATTGCCAGGACTTGAAGAACTAAGTTGTAGGAAAGGTTGAATAGGTTAGGACTTTGTTCCCTGGAGCATAGGAGAATGAGGAGAGATTTAATAGATGTATACAAAATTATGAGGGGTATAGATGGGGTAAAAGTAAGCAGGCTTTTTCCACTGAGGTTGGGTGATACTCTAGAATTACAGGTCATAGGTTAAGGATGAATAGTGAAATGTTTTGGAATTTCTTCACTCAGCGCGTGGTAAGAACGTCAAATGATCAAATGAGCTGCCACCTGAAGTGGCGGATGCATATCAATTCTAGTATGTTTCAAATACTGGCAATAAAGTGATTCTGAACTGAAATCCAACAGTATTGACAGGAACACACATAAAAATTGCTGGTGAACGCAGCAGGCCAGGCAGCATCTATAGGAAGAGGTACAGTCGACATTTCTGGCTGAGGCCCTTCGTCAGGACTAACTGAAAGAAGAGCTAGTAAGAGATTTGTAAGTGGGAGGGGGAGGGGGAGATTCGAAATGATAGGAGAAGACAAGAGGGGGACGGATGGAGCTAAGTGCTGGAAAGTTGATTGGCAAAAGGGATATGAGAAGATCATGGGACAGGAAGCCTAGGGAGAAAGAAAGGGGGGGGGACCCAGAGGATGGGCAAGGGGTATAGTGCGAGGGACAGAGGGAGAAAAAGGAGAGAGAAAAAATAATAAATAAATAAATAACGGATGAGGAACGAAGGGGAGGTGGGACATTAACGGAAGTTAGAGAAGTCAATGTTCATGTTTATGTGTGTTGCTTGAAATTCCAGCATCTGCAGATTTCCCCAAGTATAGGCAGGAGACAGATTTCAATTTTTTTGGCATTGTGCAGATTGGGAATCCAACTGGTCCGAATGATATGGCTGCAATGAGTTAAAGAATGGAAGTGCTTCTTATAGTGTTGCATGTCAGCCAAGCTGCTGCCTGTAGTAGCAACCTTAGGCTAACCCTCCCCACCAGGGTCCACATCATTTCCATAGCATTTGGCATGAAGTAGATGGCTGGGTCAGAGACTGGAGTGGGGAAAATGGTTTTATAGCAGGCTGACACCAATATGGTTTGTGTAAATTGAGTGACCTGTTTCAATACACTTTGACACCAGTTCTGTTCCATTAGGAAAGGCTGGGACAAGTGCCCTAACAAACTGAAAAACTAGGAATGTAGTGTGATATTTCCCCTGGCTAGGCTGTTCACATTCCTCAAAAATTCAGTCATTTAGGACAGAAACACGAAAATAATGATTCATTAACCAAGAGGGATGGAGAGGTTCAGTCACTGAGATTAATTCCTTTAATATTTAAAAGAATCAATCAACGATATGGGGTTAATAGCCTCAAGGTAGAAGATCAGCCATAACGTTATTGAATCATGATGCAGTAAAGAGAAGCCAAATGGTCTCTAACTGTATTGCAATGTAACAAGGTTCTCAGGACTTCCACATGACCTGGCATCCCTCAGTATCTACTCCAGCTCTCCACAAGGTGCAACCACTTCCCCATATAATTACGGGAGATAATAGAGCAACTGCTCCCTCATTTAATTATGGGAGATCCCATTCCAATATATAGGACGGTTGAAAACTCTGAACCCCACCATCTTCCTCCTGCTGATAAGCAGTATATGCAGTTAAACGTAAATCTTTCGAAGACAAATAAGCTTTGCCCTATGTAGCCAATCGATGGTTAACTGCTGGTTGTTGCAACGGTTACAGAGTTGTCATGGCAGGGCTCAGTTCTAGTGAGAATTCATCTTTGCAGGTTTCTTAAGTACCAGTGGGGTGATTGCTCCAAATGGGACAAATATGAAATTGTTTTTGCATTCAGTGGAGACTCAGAGATGCACTGCATTGACAACGGGCCACTGGGTCTTTTCAGGCCCATACTCAACTTCTGCGTGCTAAAGAAATAAAGTGTCCCATATCAATCTCATTTGGTACAGACAATCTCCCTTATACAGAAGGGAAATGCTGTTCAACACGGGACAATTGGCAACACAAGATTCACATGCTAACCTTCCACCTGGGTTACTGTCTCCAAAGAGAACAATTCTGACCCCAAATTATCACAAAAATTGCCTACCTCCAGTCCCGTGTAATTGACCAGACTTCATCATTTGTTTTGTCAGTTCAGTACTTCAATGACTGCACCGGTGGCCATGAACTCCCAGTGTATAGTTTTTGGTGTACGTTATGCTACTTTCTGCTTACCATTCACCTCTCCTCACTGACCAACAATGGATGGTATACTGAAGCTTTTAAGATTGGTATCCGTGTGCTTAAGGCTTCTCCATAGCATTAATCTGGTCCATAACCACCCATATACAGCAACACCCTCTCTGTACAATCTATGCCACTGTTTCCATTTCCACTCCATCACCACAACAGACCATACCTTCAAATGGCCAGCATGGTGGCCCAGCCAGAGCTGCTGCTTCACTGCTCTGACAACCTCATTCAATCCTGGCTCGGGTGTTGTCACCGTATAGAGTTTGTACGGTCTTCCTAGTACCAGCTGGGTTTCATATGAGTACTCCAGTTTCCTCCTATATCCCAAGATCCGTGCAGTTTGTTGAGTTTGTCGGTTGCTGTAAACTATCCCTTTTGTGTGGGCAAGTAGCAAATTCTGATGGGAATGCTTGGAGAATAAATGGAGATTATTGTGACCATTGGCATGGGCTCACCTGTTGCCTCTGATCTGCATCACTCAATAACTCCATAATAGCTTGGTCCCCACAAGGTCATTCTTTATCCAAAATTGTTCCTGTTCTTCTCTCCTCCACCAAGATCCCCCTTCAGTACATTTCCTTACAGTTATTTTTGATTTGCTGTCCATCATCCTAACATTTAAACATCCAGGTTTCGCTAATGTTCATCTGAACAAAGAGAAGAAAGAGTGGCTGATTTGGATGTCATCCTTTGTGCCACCTCAGGAGGCAATGAACAATTGAAGGTAAATAGATTATTTTTCCCCCAGTTTCTTGCTTAGCCTTTATCTCTGTACCAGCACCTCTGGTTATAGCCATCTGTTCATTACCACATCTGCTTCATGCATTCCAAATGACTACACTTCAATAAGATGCATTTTGGGTCATCCCAAGCAATTGCAGTGGCATATAAATGTCTTTCTCTCAGTGAAAAAAATCAGCTTGGGGCTGTTTACAGTTGAAATGGAATAAACACTACCAACAATAAACTTCTGAGATCCCAGAACAACCCTCCAGCTCTTAAAGACATAATAATAAAAAAAGTTTAATTAACATATCCTGTGCAAACTTATCACAGGCATCCGTAACACATGAAAATCAATGATGTTCCACCTCAGACCTTGAAAACATGATTAGGAGCTCTTGAACTCTAAGTGCGTGTCAGTAAGGATGCATTACTCATTACAGACAGGAAACAACAACAGTGAAAGATACTTCTTCCATTGATGTGCACAGGGTAGTAAGAATACAAATTTATCCTGATAATTAAAACTACCCTTTCTCTTGCATCTCTCTCCAGTCTCAAATTATTCAACATACCAGCCATGATATCAGGAATTGGGAAGGCTATTTTGAGCACAGTCTGCTCCAGTTTGGATGACATTTGAAATGCTCAGCTATGCTTTCCATACAAACTCCCTCATGAGACAGCAGAGGCAATCAGAGAAGAGACTGTTGATTTGGCTCCTTTTGTCCAAAGGAGATGGTTTTGTATCTATCATCATATTCCTCAATTCTTTCTATCTTGACAAAACTAAATAACTCATATTTTGACCTGTTTCAAACAATTATTAGTTTGTAAATTACAGTCTATCATGGTACAATGCATCATGAATAAAAGTACACTCATAACACAAACTTAACACATTGGGACCAGTACATTTTGGCCACTTAAGTGCTAATCCAATTATCTGAATTTTCATGGAAATAGTTTAAAAAAGTATAAAAAAGAAAAACAACTGTTTAACCGTGTAATAAATTAAGTATTTAAATGAAATACAGAACAAATTAGAACACCACAGTTCGTAATGGTTACGGATGGAGGAATTCATTGAGTATGTTGGCATATTACTTGATTGGTAAACTACCCATTCTTAGCTGCTTAAATCATCAAGATTTTAACACTTTTCCTAATAATCAACAATTTCATTTCATCAGTTCCTGACATATTTGAATACAAAAGTTATGCAATCATTGCTTTCTTTGAACCTGATGGTGTTGCAGTGTATAGCAAAGGGAACTGTCCGTCAAGGCATGAAAAGAAAGGCCTGTTTCATCACCATTGTAGATATCATCTGTACAAAATCTTTGAAGCAAGTTGGGAAGATTTGTAAATTTCCATGTTTCTGCACTTAAAGCACTGGCACTACCTATCCTGCTATGTGCTTTTTTGGTGCCTACATTTCCTTCCAGATAAACAACTATCTGTGCTTTAATATATTCGTCAACCAGCTTCTTAGCTAGGTCCTCTGACTTGTTTTTAACATTGACACAAACACCTCTTCCAGCATCATGTTCTCCATTATTTGTTTGCTATTTTATTTCTAACTACCAGATCTCATTGCTTACACATAAGTTTACAGCTGCTGTCGATTACTTATTATTGTGTTGTTAAGCAATTAACCTTTGACATCAGGTCAGCCATTTTTTTAATAACATTTGTACATTTCATTTAGTTGCTACTAATTAGAAGCAATTTGTTAGGAATTTGAGGAATTTTAATCAACATTTGAATCGATCTTTTGTGAGAATGCCTAGAAGTAGTGCCTTTTTATTCAGCTCCTTGTGTACTGTAACACATTGGTGAATAATAAAACAGCCTTCAAACTACAACCACGCTGGGACTGGAGTTTATCTATCTGCCTAGCTTAAGAAACCAGGGAAAACTGTTGAGTGAGGACAGAATATTCAGTTACAATGGAAAATCATCGAGGACCTCTTCAACATCCAGATCTCTACCTTCACACTTCTGTTTTTGATATGTTCCCCGTAGTCCCTTGTTTAATGCCCATTCTCCTTGAGGCTTACCTTGCTAATGTATCAAGCTTGCAATTGTCGATTTAAGCACTCCAGCTTACAATGAGTGGTGTTAGGCAGATGACTTCTACTTTGGTCCAGTAGTGTATTTTTTTTTGCTACTGTCCAATCTTTCTGTGATGAGGGTCTCAAAAATGTTTTTGAAGTCAAAATTTAAGAAACAAAATGATCAAAAATCCCTGCTTTTTGAATTAGCACCTGTCAGCCCAATCGGATAACACAAGCACACACAACTGATGCAATTGTTCATTCCAAGAAAGGTGTTGTGTCTAACAACCACACAAGAACACGTGACAAGCTGTCTACTGCCCCATTTAAGCAGCAGTCCCAAATAAATGAAGTGAATCTTGTCTATTTTCTTGATTTGTTTTTAAGGATTGTTCCAAATAAGCGGCTGCCCCAATTAACTGATGGCCCAATTAACTAGAATCCACAGTACTCCAATTCTAAACTTTTCAAGCTCCGCTATGCATTCAACCCCACTCCATCTAAACATTCTACCTTTAACAGTATCAATGTTATCTGCGTCAGACACCGCATAAATGGTAGCCCTGTCATCTAACAAACCCAAGATTGTGTGTGTTGATTACAAATTCAATTTTTGCTCCCTAAACAGAAACACATAACTTTATTTTAAGGCATCCATTAGCCTTGCGAGACCATGGATCTGTGCCTGGGAAGTCTTCACTCTCCAGGCCACAGGCCTGGGCAAGGTTGTTTGGAAGACAGGCAGTTGCCAGTGCTGCAAGTCTCCCCTCTCCACGACACCGATGTCGTCCAAGGGCCGATACAGCTTGGCACCAGTGTCATCACAGAGCACTGTGTGGTTAAGTACCTTGCTCAAGGACACAACACACTGCCTCGTCTGGGGCTCGAACTCACAACCTTCAGGTCGCTAGTCCAATGCCTTAACGACTTGGCCACATGCCCACATAACTAAGCAGGGCATATCCTGCACAGTACCAAGGAAGCACCATGTTGCCAGAGATACCGTGTGGGTGACATTAAACCAGGCCTTTGATAGGTGAGTGTAGAAACGCCCCCCCCATTGTTATTTTTAATTGGCAGTTGTTCTGCTCCATTTGCAAACATTTTAGAGACCTAAAGTTACAAAGTGATGCATGAAAACAAATTCTTTGGCCCACCTAATCCTTGCTGACCATCAAGTCTCTATTTACAATAATCCTGTTACAGTCCATTTTATTCTTCCTGTATACTATCAAATGTCCCACCTACCATTGATATTTACCTACAAACTAGAGACAATACACTATGGCCAATTAACCTACAAACCTGTACATCTGTAGGATGTAGGAAGAAACCAGTGCACCCAGAAGAAACCCACATGGCAACAGAGAGAATGTGCAAGCTCCACACACACAGCAGCAGAGGTCAGGATTGAACCCAAGATGCTGGAGCTGAGAGGCAGCAGCTCTACCAGCTGCATCACTTTCTTCAGATGTACTGTGAAGTACATAAAAGACTTCCCTTTTCTGTCTTCCAAACACTTAAGAAATACAGTGGATTCCAGTTAATTGGGTCAACGGTTAATCGGAGCAGCCACTTATTTGGGACAACTCAAACTTTTTAATTAGAGTCCATTCTGTCCACTTAGAGTGCGATTTGCATGTGTTTGTGTTCAAAAAGCAGCCAACTTTGTCTCTCATAGTTGGCAAGAAATAAGCTGCAACACAATACTGAACTGTTTTTCTCATTGTGGTTTCAAGCATTAAGGCTTGGAGATGCCAGAAATGGCTAGGAGTGAAAATGAAACTATTTCACTACTTCAACAAATAAGGCACCTCGAAAAATTTGAAGGCATCAACAATCATCTGGAATGTTACAATGAAAATGAAGATTTGGAGGATGCAATCATCAAAAGCATTGAATGAAGGCAGTTCATTATCTGCACTGATTTTGTTCAGTTACAATCAAAAGAGCATGGCAGCATACACTGGGTGAATTCCTCTGTTGATAACTAATAAATTATATAGTAGTAGTGGTAGTGTTCTACTTTGTATATTTCATTTAAATACATAATTTGTTACTTAGTAAACATTAGTTGTCTTTCATACATTTTCAACCATTTTAATTTCAACAAATTGCGGCAGCCGCTTAATTGAGCCAAAATGTATTGGTCCTGATATGTCCCAATAGACCACAATCCACTGCAATTAGAAAGATCCAGGGTTTAGTACCAATAGTTACCTGTGGGGGAGAAAAAAAGATTATTGCAGCTTATATGTTAATAACTGCATATTTCAGGTAACAGTGCAATAGAATATATTCAGCTGTAACAGAACCTAGCAGATTCATATATGAAGATAGAAGAATCTCTGAACACGCATGTTGCCATAATCGTAACTGAACTCTTTTTTTGAAATTCAAATTTTTATCATTATTTATTTTTATTTTACAATGCAGCACAGCATGTCAATCATAACTGAACTTTATTTCTAAAGCCAACAGAAGGTTAAAGAACTCTGAAAGAAGAATGATTAAGATGTCACAATCAACACGAATCAGGGAGGTTGTCAAACTCTTCCTTTGGAAAGCAGTCTTGTAAGGGTGTGGGTTGACTGAGCACTGTCGCCAGCTGTAATAAACCTTCCTAAGGTTCATATGTGATAAGATAACATGGAAAGGCAGACCGAATGCAATATGAAGCACGTATGACAATTGGCCACTTCACTACAGTCCAATTACAATAACCTTTCCCCTTACCCCTTTCTGAAAGTAAACAGCAGGTAGAAATGGGTGGGATTGATTGAAAATAGGCTCCTGGGTTAGCAAAGTTGTAAGATGAGAGGAGATGGAAGGAGGAATTGGAAAACAAGATAGATTAAAATTTGTACAGTTGTGGCATGGAGCGCATTCTATGTGGCTGCATCACTGTCTGGTATGGAGGGGGCCTACTACACAGAATAGAAGTAAGCTGCAGAGAGCTGTAAATTAAGTCAGCTCCATCATGGGCACTATCTTCAAGGAGCAATGCCTCAAAAAGGCAGCGTCCATCATTAAGGAGCCCCATCACCCAGGTCATGCCTTGTTCTCATTGCTACCATCAAGAAAGGAGGTACAGAACGGTGAAGGCATACACTCAATGATTCAGGAACAGCATCTTCCCCTCTGCCATCCGATTTCTGAATGGAGACTGAACCCATAACACTACCTCAAATGTTTTATTTCCATTTTTGCACTACTTATTTAATTATTTAAGATATAAATACTTACAGTAATTAATGTTTTCCCCTCTATTATTAAGTATGGCATTGTATTGCTACCGCAAAATCACCAAATTTCACGACATATGGCGGTAATATTAAACCTGACTGACCTTCTGAGGCATCGCAGGCAATGAAATAATGCAGTGGGAATAGGAGGGAGGGTGAATAATCCACGAGCATATGGGAAACTGGGTTATAATAAGATTATTGTAATTAGATTGTTGATGGTTGGATAAAAGGCCTGCTGCCGTGCTGTACACTATTTCACTTCGGGGAAGGAGGGGGAACTAACTGTAGATGCTCATGGGGATGGGAACACCAGTTGAGGAGATGGAGGGCTGTGGAGGGAAGAGATGAAAGGTTGGCAGAACTCAGAGGGTTGACGAGGGCGGGGCAATCTGGATGCAGCTTTAAGAGGAGACGGGGAGTGTGGTACGGGCTGTGAATGTTCTGGGATGAGTGGTAAACAAAGGGACGTGCGAGCGGGCTGAGGATGCTCATGACGGAAGGGGACGAGGAGCTGAGGAAGGAGTAGACGAAGGGAAGGAGGTAAGGGGAATTGGGATTCGAGGAGGGGCTACGGGCTGTGGGATAAGGAACAGACTCGGGAACACGGATAGACAAGAAGGGCGCATCAATTAAGGATGCTCTTAGAAGCAGATGAGGGGATCTGAGGAGTGAATAGTCGAGAGGGACAGATGAAGGGAGGGGAAATCTGAGGAGGAGGAGTGGTTGAGTGAGACGGGCTGTCGGTGTTCGGAGATGGGGAAGGGTGGTCTGAAAGCGGCCGTGAGTGTGGAAAGGGGGAGGAGAGATAAACTCTAAACAAACCGGCATTAAAGCCCCACCGCTCCTTCCCCGCACTATCGCAGGCTCAGTACTTACCCTGCCGGCTCTGACTCATCAGCCGCCTCCACCACTGCCCAAAACACGGTTACACACTCCCCACGGCTCGAGTGCCACACCGCAAATCCTCCTCCCTGCTCGGGCTGGATTAACAGAGCGCCAGACAAAAGGTCCGCTTGAGCAAGAGGCGTCGTCCGGATTCACTTAGTGAAAGGACTTTTCTTGTACAACCTGCTCATTTTACTATCGTAATTATGAAAATTCTGCTCATTTCCTTTTTCTAGATTAAAATTTACATGGAGAAAGCTAATTCCGCTTGAAAATGAGGTACTTCAAGGGATCTTTCATGTTTTCAAAACTCCCGGTGCAGGTGTTAACCCTAAATATCAAACATCAATTTGTCGTCACATATAGTGCCTGACCCGCGAGTTCCTCCAGCAGTTTTTCACTTTCATATCTCCATCCCTATAGTCTTTTAGTACCTCAATTAAAATGGTCAGTTTTGAAAGTGACACCAGATAGTCTGGGTCGCCTGACTGTTCCATTTTTGGAAGAATCTCTTATTTATACTAACCAGCAATCTGCGTAAATAGTTGTATTCATTAACGGGTTGACTGTGAGTCAAGTCATTGTTCAAGATTATGCGGGTCATGATGGATATTGTTTTGGATCACTGTGTAATCAAGATGACTCAGTTGACTGAGCCCAATCACAAAATAAGCGCAAAAAAAGATCCTGTGACTTTGGCAGATGCGTCCAGGAAAGAGATGTTGAAGAGAACTAATGTATATTTTTGCAACAATGTGCATTGACTTGAAGGTTGAAGCAAGTGAAGGAAAGAATAAAGACGGTGACTGATATATATATGGTCAGAGAAGTGGCAGACGAGTAAGTGTGAGGTGTTGCATTGTGGGAGTCAAATGAGGAGAAAATAGAAGGTATTGAGGTACAGAAGGATCTTGGGGTTCAGGTTCATAGTTTACTGAAAGTGGATATGCAAGTGGATAAGTGGGTAAAGAAGGCATATGGAAGGCTCACTGCATTGGCAGGGGTGTTCAGCATAAGAGTAGAAGTCATGCTGCAGCTATTTAAACTTAAGTCAGACTATAAGGAGTACTCTGCATTTCTGGTTGTCCCATTACAGGAAGGGTGTGGAGACTATGAAGATAAGTGTACCAGGATGCTGCCTCAATTAGAGGGTATGAACTATTAGGAAAGGTTGGACAAACTCGCGTTGTTCTCCTTAGAGCATCGGAGACTAAAGGGTGACCTGATAGAGGTGTTTTAATTTCCGAGAGGCATTGATAGAGTAGACAATCAGAATCTGTTCCCCAAGGTAAACACTAGAGCACATGTTTTTAAGGTTAGTGGGGTGAAGTTTAAAGGCAACGTGAGGAACAAATCTCTTACACAGAGATTGGCAGGTGCCTGGAATGGATTACCAGGGGTAGTATTGGAATCAAGCAGTATGCCAGAGTTTATGAGGCTTTTATATAGACACATGAATATGGAGGGAATGGGGGATCTGGATCACAAACAGGAGGAGTGTAGTGGAATGTAATGGGTGGAAACGTATGTACAATTCACAACTACTGACATTGAGTTGGGGTTCAAGAGGTTCTGTCTGATGTGATGATGTAATGACTTTTCTACTGAGCTTAACGTTCTCCAAAGTGAGTTGCTACAATTTCCCTTGAACTTAAAATGCCTCTGCTGTTTTACTTACAAAAACCTACATTGGTGGCCACAATGATCGAGGGTGATTCCAAAGTTAGTTCACCAGTTGGCCAACACAGTCGCTTTGAAACTGCCGGAGTCTGAGTGCACCAAGAAGTTGCTCTCTTTGCCCAGCCTGGGGGATGTTCGGCCTTCAGAGCTAATGGACCACATGCTGTCTCCCCTGGGAAATCACCATCCTTGTTTTATTTTGAAAGAGCTCTTTATGCAGCAAATGCCTGATCAAGTTCACATAGCCCTCATTAATACACTGGTGAATGACTAAAGGGAGCTTGCTAAGATGGCTGCTGTTCTACACTCAGCCAGATAGAGGTGCATCATTCCTCCACCCTTCCCTGCCTCAAGTACCCCAGTTATCATGGCCTCCAACACACAGACACCTGCAGCTGCTAAACAGACAACACCAGGTCTGTGCTTTTACCATGCTCGTGATATGAACACCAGGAAATGCTGACTGCCTTGCAGCTTTGACAGCGCCAGCACATCAGGTCTTCAGAGGTCTGTGAACACCTGGGTTCGATTTACCAGGGTTATTTACTGTTCATTACAGACACCCTTTCAGAGCGACGCTTCTTGTGTGACAAAGGCGCTCAAGTGAGTGTGTTGTCAGCATCGCCTATCGATCAGAGAGCAAAGAGTGACGAAACTTCGCTGGAAGCCACCAACGGCAGCAGGATCCAGATTTACAGGACACTATGGGTGACGCTCTGCTTTAGTGGGCGAAGCTACACATGGGACTTCATCCTGACTGAAGTGGCTAGACCTCTGCTCAGCGCAGATTTCCTGTGTGCCCAAGGACTGCTAGTTGATCTGAAATACTACCGGCTTGTGGATGTCAAAGACTTCAGGTCATTAAAATATTGGCTTCTCCAGTAAGTTCCCCACAACGACTCTATCAAGCACATGCGAGTTCACTCGACTGCTGGGCGAATTCCCAAACCTCACCAAACCCACATTCTCCAATGCAGTCACAAAACATGGGGTTGAGCACCACATTTCTATAACTGGCCCGCCAGTCCATGCACATGCGAGTAGACTGGATCCAGAAAAGCTGGCCACTGCAATGGCTGAGTTTGCCAATGTAGAAAGGCTTGGCATTGTACACAAATCGAATGTTCCCCGGGATTTGCCCCGCCACATGGTCCCTAAGCTGGTTGCCGTCCATGTGGTGATTACCTATGCCTTAATGAGGTCACCATCCCCGATCGTTACCTAATGCCACACATCCAACACTTTTCGGCAAATTTAGCCAGAAAGTTAATATTTTTCTAAAGTTGACTTGGTTAGGGGCTACTGCCAGATGCCTGTGTACTTGGGGGACATTCCCATAATGGCTGTGGTAACCCTGTTTGGCCTCATTAGTTTCTGTGCATGGCGTTGGAGCTGAAAAATGCAGCACAGACTTTCCAATGGCTGATGGAATCTGTACTAGGAGACTTAGATTTTCTGTTTGTTTACCTGGATGACATACTTGTCGCCAGTGAATCCAAATCCGAATGCATATCACATCTCCACACACTTTTTGAGTGCTTAAGCCAACACGGGTTGATTATTAATCCTGCTAAATGCCAGTTTGGATCTTCAACCATTGACTTTCTTTGCCATCTTATTACCACCGAAGGTGCGAGAGCCCTCCCATCAAATGTCGACACTATTATGGATTTCCTACCACCTGGACTACTTAAAATACTACAAGAGTTTTTAGGTATGGTGAATTTCTATCACTGCTTCATTCTGTGAGCTGCTAAACTAATGCTCCCCTTGTATAGTGCCCTTAAAGGCAATGCCCTAATCGTATGCTTGACTGGTTAATGGACATGACTAGTCATTTAATGACACCAATAGAGCTCTTTCAAATCTGACCTTACTGGCGCACCTGCTCTCCAATGCATCTGTAGCCATTATTACCGATGCTTCAGACTATGCTGTGAGTACTCACCTTCTTCATCCAGCAACTTTGCCCCTCCAAAAGCTTCTCTGTCTCTATCCGGCTGTCTGCCATTTTCAATTTTTATTGGAGGGTCACCATTTCATAGTAATCATTGACCACAAACCCCTCGTGAACATGATGGCCAAAATATCAGCCCTTGGTCTGCACAGCGCAACGACACCTGACCTACATTTCAGAGTTCACGACTGACATACAACACATCAAGTGGAAAAATAATGCATGGCTGATTGCCTCTCACAGCCAGCCGTTGAGGCCATGCTCATCAGGGTTGACTATGCCGGCATGGCAGCTGACCAAGCTACTAACCTAGAGGTACAGGTTTACCAACAGCAGTCACTGGCCTGTAGTTGGCTGACATTAAGTTTAGGGAAGCTGGGGTTTCTCTTCTGTGCAATGTCTCGACTGGTCGTCCTCTACCCGTAGTGCCCACAAGCTGGAGGCGGACTGTATGAAATTCCATTCATGGCCTCTGGTTACACTGAAGTTTGTGTGGCATGATTGGAGTGCAGCCTGTGTTAATTGCCTGCAAATGAAAATTAACCATCAAGTGTGGGCACCACTGGTACTTTTTGAGGCCTCTGGGCGATGGTTTGACCATGTCAATGTAGACCTGTTTGGTCCTCCCCCTCCCCCCCACCCTGATGTGGTTTCACACACCTCCTTGCCATGATGGATCATACTTCCAGGTGGCCAGAGGCCACAGGATGTGGCCCGGGTGTTCATCAGCACCTGGGTTGTGCAGTTTGGCACTCTATCTGATATTCCCTCTGAGCTTGGTCCCCAGTTCGCATCACACCTCTGGGCTGTGATGACCTAGGACTTCAGCATTGGGCTACATCGCACCATGGCGTATCACCCGCAGTCCCGTAGTCTGTGCGAGCTTCTTAAAGGCTATTTTGAGGGCTTCCCTTTTGGCATGATTTTCTCCCATGGGTCCTGTGAGGGTTCCAAAAGAGTATCTGCAGTCATATACAGGCAGCCATTATGAGTGCCAGGTGATCTTATTCCTAATGCCATGACCTCCTGGTCATTCTCTCAGCAGCATTCCAACCTCTTCAGTAAACTCAATTCCCTTTCACCTATTCCTGCTTCCATCATGGCGTGCAGCACTCTTGGGCTCCCATTGACCTACATTCCACCTCATTCATTTTCATCCTCCATGATGCACACCACCATCCCCTTAGGACCCTTTACAATGGGTTGTTCCGTGTTTGGAATGGAGAGAAAGGACTTTTAGCATAGATAGGATGGGTAAACCTGAATATATTTCAGAGGATCGCCTTAATCCACCACGATTTGGTGGATTCTGCTACCATGCCTCTGACGTCACGACATGACCACGAATGTGTCAACACACCTCTGGACGAGTCAGAAGCAGCTGCTGTTACTCCACCCATGGAACATAGGACCCGAGCCAGGCAGCTCATCCAAGCTCTGGACAGGCTCACAATGCTGGATTTACTGAATACTTGGGGGGGGGGGGCGGTGGTGCTGTGCGGATTAGTGTATTGGGTAGAAATATACATAATTCACAACCACTGACGTTCAGTTGGGGTTCACTTTATGTGAAGGTTTTTTTTACTCTGCTTTCTATTCTGTGTTTGAGTGACAATAAGGTGAGTTGCTACAGTTTCCCTTAAACTTGAAATACCTCTGCCATTTTATTTACGAAATGAATGCCGACATTGCATTCGCCTTCTTCGCCTCATTTCTAGAGGTACAGAGTATAAGAGCAGGGATGTGATGTTGAGGCTCTATAAGGCACTCGTGATACCACACTCGGAGTATTGTGCACACTTGTGGGCTCCTTATTTTAGAAAGGGTATACTGACATTGGAGAGGATTCAGAGAAAATTCACGAGAATGATTCCAGGAATGAAAGGGTTACCGTATGAGGAACGTCTGGCAGCTCTTGGGCTGTATTCTCTGGAGTTCAGGAGAATGAGGGGGGATCTCATGGAAACATTCTGAATGTTAAAAGGCCTGAGCAGATTAGATATGGCAAAGTTATTTCCCATGGTAGGGGAGCCTAGGACAAGAGGGCACGATTTCTGGATTGAAGGATGTCCATTTAGAACAGAGGTATGGAGAGATGACTTTAGTCAGAGGGTGGTAAATCTGTGGAATTTGTTGCCACAAGCGGCCATGGAGGCCAAGTCATTGTGTGTATTTAAGGCAGAGATTGAGAGGTTCTTGATTAGCCAGGGTATCAAAGGGTGTGGGGAGAAGGCAGGAGCGTGGGGATGTCTGGAAGAATTGGATCAGCCCATGATTGAATGGCGGAGCAGACTTGATAGGCCAAAAGGCCTACTTCTACTCCTATATCTTATGGTCATGTGGTGTTATATAAACAACATCGCTTGCCAACTGGAGCCGAACGAATGTAAAAAGAAGAAAATAGTCCAAGGCTCTCGCCTACTGGTTTTATGCAAATTCATATTTTACTTTCATAGCCCTTTCCTGCTTAGCCATTGGTGGCCAGCAGATAATTCCACAGTCTCTCTTGGCAGGAGGTTTGTGTTCAGTGCAAACATGGCTGGTTTCTGAGCTGTAAATCCTGCATAAAAGATATTACAAATAAAGAACACAAAAGAAAGAATATTAATCTGAATGAATCTGAACAACTCCCAAGAGCATGCTTTTCATTGAGAAAAAGACAGTTGAGAATAATGTGGATAACCTAGAAAGAACACAAGAAAGTAAGAGTAGGAATAGGCCATTCAGTGCCTCAAATCTGCTCTACTGTTCAGTATGATCTTGGTTGATCTCTGCCGGCCTCAACTCCTCTTCTGTGTCAACTCACCATAACCCTCAATTCCTCAGTCTTTCAAATATTCATCCACTGGGATATTTTTAATTTGACAACATAGGTAAAGGATAAATAAACTCTTCACAGGCTTTTAGCTGGGTGCAGCTATCGATTTTAACTGACATTTCGATGATAAACTCTGCCATCTTCATCAGGGATTATGCCTGGTGGGATAAGCATAAACCTGATTGGATGAGGACTAACCAATCAGGAGGGGCGGACGACAGAGGTATAAATACCACTAGACTAGACATGCTCAAGCATCATCTCTGATAAAGAGAAGAGATTATTCATCATATACGCCAAGATAGCATTAGTTCCTTTTTCATAAGTAAAGGAGTCCTCTTTCTATAGCAAACAAGTTGCTTTTAAAGCTTGTAAGTTTCCGAAGCATTGCCAACAATTAACATTTTATGGAAAATATGCTGAATCACAGAAAGGTATCATTATTACAGCATGGAAGGAGGCCATTCAGCCTGTAGTCCATGCTGGCTTCTGGCAGAGTAATTGAGTTAGCTTTGAGCATTTTCACATCCAAGTCTTTTCACATCCAGACTTGAGCACAAAGTCTGGTCTGACATGAAATAATATACTTGGGCGGGGGGGGTAGTGGGTGGTTGATGGTTGGTGTTGCTGCCCCTGCTGCAAATGACTGCCTTCCCGTCAGTTGTTAGACAAAGGCTGTACTTGCCCTTTCAGGTGGATGTAAATGACGCATAGTATTATCTGAAGAAAAGCAATAGGGGTTTTCTTATATCTGAGGCCACATTAAGCAAGATTCTTAAAACAGATTATTTAACCATTAACGTTTAGCAATAGTAGAAGCTTCTTGTGGAGATGTTCTATATTATAAGAGGAAGCTTTTGGTTGGCTGGGAAATACTTAAGTGAATCCCAATATCATAACATGTTGTATAACTTTGGCTGTTTTTCCTGTTAGAATCAGAATCAGGTTTATTACCACTGACATATCGTGAAGTGTGTTGCTATCTGGCCACAGTCTGAGCTTACTCCAATTGTAGGATATCTGTAGAAGCATTGTAACTGATCTTAGAACCTCTGTTTCATAGAAATAGGGCCAATAATAACCACAGTTCACAAACCTCCGTGGAGGCGATGGATTAAAAGGACAAGGACAGCAGGCATATGGAAACACCACTGTCTGCAGGTATTCACTCCTCCTCCTCAAGTTGCATAATTCCTGACTACAAAGGTTCAAAGTCAATTTATTACCTAAGTACATAGCTGTCACCATATACTACATGATATTCACTTTCTTGCAAGTATTCATAGTAGAACAGAGAAACACAATAGAATCAATAAAAAAACCCACGCACAAAAACTGACAAGGAACCGATGTGCAACTGTGCAATACAAAAAAAAGGGGAGAGATAAATAAATAAATAATACTAAGAATGTGAGTTGTAGAGTCCTTTAAAGTGAGTCCATAGGTTGTGTTCAGTGATCAGTTCAGTGTTGAGGTGAGTGAAGTTACCCACGCTGTTTCAGGAACTTGATGATTGAAGGGTGGTAACTGTTCCGGTGCCTGAATATATATTACGAATCTCTCATTGTAACTTGGTCTAAATCCTGAAACTCTCTACCCAAAAGCACAGTGGAAGCATCCTCATCAGAAGGAGGATAGCAGCTCAAGAAGGCAGTTCACTACCACCTTCCCAAGGCATTTAGGGATCAGCAATAAATCCTGGCCTTGGCTGTGATGTCAGGTTGCAAGAAACGGAGAAACTGTGAAGAGAGGGCAAGGTCTTGGTTTAAGAGTTAATGTAATAGAGACACTTCCACCGGCATCTGTGCATCTATGGACAATCAATTTTGTGCTTTTGGTGTGGAATTAAAATCTACGTCTTCCTTATGCAGAGATAACAGCTATCACACTGAACCATAAGAAAACATTGTAATCTGTCCAGAGCAATGTGGTAGCAGATCACCCACACAAAGGGTTAAAAATTGTGCTTCATTTCTACGCAGCCCCCTCCTCCCAGCCTTGCACAATCGCTTCTCTTCCACTGTGCATATTAAATGCACTAACAACCTATTGACAATGTACTCTGTCATTTTTGCAAATGCTCTCAAGGTACTTTGGTCTGAGTTTACATCAATAGAGCGATTGTAATTGAAGTGGACGTTTACCCAAGCATACCGCTTCTAGGAAGCAGGGCTGGGTGGTGCTTAAACCCAAGTTCCCACTGAAGTCAAAGCACAGGCATTCTCCACTAATGGGATTGGCACCAACAATGCTGGGTCCACACAGCATTGTCCGAGTCCTGCAGAAAGAGAAACATTATTCAAACATTATTCATACCTCACAGAGGAGGCATAGCAATTATCACAGCCCTGTTGACAAGTACATCTCTCTGTATTGTCTGCATTTGTTTCAATGAGGGCTGTTAGTGGGGGCTTAACTAATGGGTCTAAATAAGCAATGTGATTTTCATAGTTGGGTCTTGGGATTTAGTATGGTATGACTAGGGAGCTTTCAGCCTTGCTTTTAAGGCTGCAACTAAAACTTGTTAATCGACCCCTGACCCTTCCCTGGAAACATAAGTTGAATCTTGAATCCTGTACACTTGTTTGCATCTGAAAACCTGGTTAAAACCCCCCTGGAGTATTGCCCTCACTCTGAGCACAAGAGGGATAAACTGAAGGAACAGACAATCTGCTAGAGGAACTCAGCAGGTTGAGCATCATCTGTTGGGGATAGGGGAAAGGAACTGTCAACATTTTGGTTTCTAATGGAAATGAGCCTGCTGGAGGCTGAACACTGCCTGTCCTGGGGTTAGAAGACTATGAGTGTTCGTGGGTGGAAAGGGGCTTGTTTTCCTGTCCTTGCTTTGTCGCTTGATATGTTCTGTTTTGTTGTGTTCTATGTCATTCTGCCGATCGTTGTTGGCATGCTGTGCTGGTGCTGGAATATGTGGTGACCCCTGTGGGCTGCCCCCAGGCCCCTAGCACATCCTTGAGTGTGTTAGTTGTTAATGCAAACAATGCTTTTTACTGTATGTTTCAATGTACTGTAATGTGCTAAATACATCTGAATCTGAATCCGAAAAACCCTGCACCATTAGGGTTGGTCCGAATGCTGAGTTTCGACCTGAAACTCTGACAATCCCTTTCCCCCACAGATCCTGCATGACCTGCTGAGTTCCTACAGCAGATTGTTGTCCTAGTTTCCAGCAGTCTCTAGGGTCTCCAAGGAGAAACTGACCTTGGAGGGGCCATAGCTAGTCTGCTAAATTATAAGACAGACTGTACAGAACGGAATGTAAATCCTGGAATAGTGTAATCAACAATGTTGTATGAGCACCTTCACTGGTTCAGAAAGGTGACTCACCACTACCTTATCGGGGGCAATGAGCAATGGGCAGTAAATGGTGACTTTGCTAATGAAGCACAGATCCTGAGAGACAAATTACAGTAGATGGGCAAAATGCTTAGCATGGATATCATGGGCCAAAGGGACTGATTCTGTGGCTGTGACAACAAATATGTAAAGGAAATGTATTCATCTGAATATTGAAGATGAAATGATAATTGAACTGAGAAGATTAAAGGATTTTATATGATAGATAGGGGGAATCTTTATTTATTCATGACTGCTTCGTCAATATTTATAGCATATCCCCAATGAAGGTAAGAATCATTCACATGGGGGTTATGTGCCAGTCAGAGCTGGAAAGGGCAGCAAATTTGTTTTCCATGCACCAATCCGATAAGGTTTTACTGCAATCCTGTAGTTTCATGATCACTATTACTGGTTCCATCTTTCTATTCCCAATTTGTTTAATTACTTGCGTTATGTTCATCGACAACCACGGAGGGAATCTGAACTCGTGACTTCAGAACAGTTGTTTGGACCTCTCTATCATGTCTTCAGTAACTTTATTAATCTGCTGCTGTGCTCTACAAAAACTGCTACATTGAGACAGGAAAAGGTAGTCATGAAATTATACTGTTCACACATGTCACACTAGTGAAAATACGGGAACTCACTTCCCAACAAGGTGTTAAGCCTTAGAGAGAATCACAGATTTTGGAAGTAAAAGTTACAGATATCTGTTTGGTATTAAGGAAATCAGAACCTAGGAGGGTGAACAGAATTGGTTTATAGATCAACTATAATCTGATGGATTGTTAGTTAGTACGCAGAAGTCCCAACGAGAGAGTGTGTGATCCTTGATCTGTGATTAGGGAATGAGTTAGAGAAGGTGACAGAAGTTTGTGTAGCGGAACACTTTACATCTAGTGATTACAGTGCCGTTAGTTTCAGAGTAAATATACAAAAAGATAGGTCTGGTCTGCGGCTTCAGATTCTAAATTGAAGAAAGGCCAATTAATGATGGTATTAGAAAGGATCTGGTGACTGTGGATTGGGATAGATTTTCTAGCACTTTTCTGGAAAAGTGTACTTGGTAACTGGGAGACCTTCAAAAATGAAATTTTTGAGAGTACGAAGTCTTCATGTGCCTGTCAGAATAAAAGGTAAAGATTACAGATTTATAGAACCTTGGTTTTCAAGAGGTATTGAGGTCTTGGTTAAGAAAAAAAGGAGGTGCATATCAGGAATTGGCAGGTAGGAACAAATGGGGTGCTTATGGAGTATAAAAAATGCAAGAGAACATTTAAGAAATAAATCAGGAGGGTTAAAAGAAGGGATGAAGTTGCCCTAGCTGCCAAAGTGAAGGAGAATCCTAAGGGATTCTATAGATATGTTCGGAACAAAAGGACTGCAAAGGGACAAAATTGCTCCTCTGGAAGATCAGAATGGCAATCCATGTGTGGAGCCAAAAGAGAATGGGGAGAGTATTAAGTATTTTTTTTGCATTTGTATTTACTCAGGAAACAGACACAGAGTCTATAAAAGAAAGGCAAAGTGGCATCAACCTCATGGATCTTATAGAGTTTACAGAAGAGAAGATGTTTGCTGTCCTGAGGAAAATTAGGGTAGATAAATCTCCAGGGCCTGACAAAATGTTCCCTTGGACCCTATGGGAAGCAAGTGCAGAAATTGCCAAGCCCCAGCAGAGATATTTAAATCATCCATGGTGGAAGATAGCCAATGCTGTTCTGCTGTTCAAGAAAGGCTCTAAAAATAAACCAGGAAATTATAGGCCAGTGAGCCTGACATCAGTAGTGGGTAAGTTAGAAACATAAAAAACATACAGCACAATACAGGCCCTTCGGCCCACAATGCTGTGCCAAACACGTCCCTACCTTAGAACTACCGGCTTTATCCATAGCCCTCTATTTTTCTAAGCTCCATGTAACCATCCAGGAGCCTCTTAAAAGACCCTATTGTTTCCGCCTCCACCATGGCCGCCGGCAGCCCATTCCACGCACTCACCACTCTTTGTGTAAAAAACTTGCCCTTGACATCTCCTCTGTACCTACTTCTAAGCACCTTAAAACTATGGCCTCTCATGCTAGCCATTTCAGCCCTGGGGAAAAGCCTCTGAGTATCCACACAACCAATGCCTCTCATTATCTTGTACACCTCTATCAAGTTACCTCTCATCCTCCATCGCTCCAAGGAGAAAAGGCTGAGTTCACTCAACCTATTCTCATTAGGCATGCTCCCCAATCCAGGCAACATCCTTGTAAATCTCCTCTACACCCTTTCTATGGTTTCCACATCCTTCCAATAGTGAGGTGACCAGAAATGACTACAGTACTCCAAGTGGGGTCTGACCAGGGTCCTATATACCTGCAACATTACCTCTCGGCTCTTAAACTCAATCCCACAATTGATGAAGGCCAATGCACCGCATGCCTTCTTAACCACAGAGTCAACCTGCCCAGCAGCTTTGAGTGTCCTATGGACTCGGACCCCAAGATCCCTCTGATCCTCCACACTGCCAAGAGTCTTACCATTAATACTATATTCTGCCATCATACTTGACCTACCAAAATGAACCACTTCACACTTATCTGGGTTGAACTCCATCTGTCACTTCTCAGCCCAGTTTTGCACCCTATCAATGTCCCGTTGTAACCTCTGACAGCCCTCCACACTATCCACACTATCCACAACACCCCCAACCTTTGTGTCATCAGAAAATTTACTAATCCATCCCTCAACTTCCTCATCCAGGTCATTTATAAAAATCACAAAGAGTAGGGGTCCCAGAACAGATCCCTGAGGCACACCACTGGTCACCATGCAGAATATGACCCGTCTATACTGTAACCACTCTTCGCCTTCTGTGGCAAGCCAGTTCTGGATTCACAAAGCAATGTCCCCTTGGATCCCATGCCTCCTGACTTTCTCAATAAGTCTTGCATGGGGTACCTTATCAAATGCCTTGCTAAAATCCATATACACTACATCTACGGCTCTACCTTCATCAATGTGCTTAGTTATATCCTCAAAAAATTCAGTCAGGCTCATAAGGCACGACCTGCCTTTGACAAAGCCATGCTAACTATTCCTATTCATATTACGTCTCTCCAAATGTTCATAAATTCTGCCTCTCAGGATCTTCTCCATCAACTTTCCAATCACTGAAGTAAGCCTCACTGGCCTATAATTTCCTGGGCTATCCCTTCTCCCTTTCTTGAATAAGGGAACAACATCCACAACCCTCCAATCCTCCAGAACCTCTCCCGTCCTCATTGATGATGCAAAGATCATTTCTAGAGGCTCAGTAATCTCCTCCCTCGCTTCCCACAGTAGCCTGGGGTACATCCTGCCTGGTCCTGGTGACTTATCCAATTTAATGCTTTCCAAATCTCCAGCACATTCTCTTTCTTAATATCTACATTTTCAAGCTTTTCAGTCCACTGAAAGTCATCCCTACAATTGCCAAGATTCTTTTCCACAGTGAATATTGAAGCAAAGTATTCATTAAGTACCTCCGCTATTTCCTCCGGTTCCATACACACTTTTCCATTGTCACACTTGATTGGTCCTATTCTCTCACGTCTTATCCTCTTGCTCTTCACAAACTTGTAGAATGCCTTGGGATTTTCCTTAATCCTGTCTGCCAATGCATTCTCATGGCCCCTTCTGGCTCTCCTAGTTTCATTCGTAAGCTCCTTCCTGCTAGCCTCATAATCTTCTAGATTCATATCATTACCTAGCTTTTTGAACCTTTCGTACGCTCTTCTTTTCTTCTTGACTAGATTTACAACAGCCTTTGTGCTCCATGGATCTTGTACCCTACCATCCTTTCCATGTTTCATTGGAACATACCTACTCAGAACCCCACGCAAATATCCCCTGAAGATTTGCCACATTTCTTTGGTACATTTCCCTGAGACCATCTGTTTCCAATTTATGCTTCCAAGTTCCTGCCTGATAGCCTCACAGTTCCCCTTACTCCAATTAAACGTTTCCCTAACTTGTCTGTTCCTATCCCTCTCCAATGTTATGGTAAAGGAGATAGAATTGTGATTACTATCTCCAAAATGCTCTCCCACTGAGAGACCTGACACCTGACCAGGTTCATTTCCCAATACCAGAACAAGTACAGCCAATCCTCTTGTAGGCTTATCTACATATTGTGTCAAGAAACCTTCCTGAACACACCTAACAAACCCCTCATTCTAGGGAGATGCCAATCAATATTTGGGAAATTAAAATCTCCCACCACAACAACCCTGTTATTATTACTCCTTTCCAGAATTTGTCTCCCTATCTGCTCCTTGATGTCCCTGTTACTATTGGGTGGTCTATTAAAAAAAGCCCAGTAGAGTTATTAAACCCTTCCTATTCTTAACTTCCACCCACAGAGACTCCGTAGACTTCCCCTCCATGACTTCTTCCATTTCTGCAGCTGTGACACTATCTCTGATGAACAGTGCCACACCCCACCTCTTTTGCCTCCCTCCCTATCCTTCCTGAAACATCTAAAGCCTGGCACTTGAAGTAGCCATTCCTGCCCCTGCACCATCCAAGTCTCTGTAATGGCCACAACATCATAGCTCCAAGTGCTGATCCACGCTCTAAGCTCATCCGCTTATTGCTCAAGTTATTGGAAGGTATTCTGAGGGACCAGGTATATAAGTATAAGGATAGACATGGACTGATTAAGGATAGTCAATATGGCTTCGTGCATGGTAGGTCATGTCTAACCAATCTTCGGCATTCAAGATGAGGTAGTGAATTGGATTAGACATTGGGTTTGTGGGAGAAGCCAGAGAGTGGTAGTAGATAGTTGCTTTTCTGACTGGAGGCCTGGGACAAGTGGAGTGCTGCAGGGATCAGTGCTGGGTTCATTGTTGTTCATTATCTACATTAGCGATCTGGATGATAATGTGGTTAACTGAATCAGCAAATCTGCAGATGACACTAAGATTGAGGGTGTAGTGGACAGCGAGGAAGGCTATCATAGCATGCAGTGGAATCTCCACCACCTGGAAAAATGGGCAGGCAAGTGCAAGGTTTTGGACTTCAATAGGACCAACCAGGTCTTATACAGTGAACAAAAGGGCACTGAGGAGAGTGGTAGAACAAAGAGATCTGGGAGTAGAGGTCCATAATTCCTTGAAAGTGGTGTCACAGGTAGATAGTGTCATAAAGAAAGCTTTTGGTACATTGGCCTTCATAACCTAAAGTACTGAGAACAGGAGATGGGATGTTATGTTAAAGTTGTTTAAGACATTGGTGAGGCCTTATTTGGAGTACTGCGTGCAGTTTTGGTCACCTACCTACAGGAAGGATATAAACAAGGTTAAAAGAGTACAGGGAAAACTTACAAGAATGTTGCCTGGTCTGGAGGATTTGAGTTATAAGGAAAGATTGAATAGGTTGGGATTTTATTCCTTGGAAAACAGAAGATTGAGAGGAGATTTGCTAGAAATATACAAAATTATGATGGGTATAGATATGGTAAATGCAAGCAGGCTTTTTCCACTGAGGTTGGGTGGGACTACCCACAGTTCCTGTGTTAAGAGTGAAAGGTGAAAAGTTTAAGGGGAACATGAAGTGAAACTTTCTTACTCAGAGGATAGTGAGACTGTGCAATGAGCTGCCAGCACAACTGGTGAATGCAAGCTCCATTCCAACGTGTAAGAGAAGTTTGGATAGGTACAGTACATGGATGGCTGGGGCCTGGAGTGCTATGGTTCCGGTGCAGGTAGATGGGAGTAGTTTAAATGGTTCAGCATGGACTAGATGGGCCAAAGAGTCTGTTTCTATGCTCTACTTTTCTACGACTCTGTGACTCCTCTGTTCCAGTGTTTAATTCTCTTTCATTAGGGCTCTCACATATTGTTCTTGTATTCAAATGATGCAAAGTCCCTCAGTCTCTTTAGCTGTTTGGTATCATAAAAAATTCCATTTCATTCAGTCATGTATGTTAGTAAAAGCTTCTTAATCCCACTGTCTAGCACTTGGTTCATAAGGAATTCTGCAGATCATGTCTCTTCAAGTACACATCCGAATACTGCACAAATATGATGGAATTTCTGCCTCTACCATCACTTCAAGTGGCAAATTTCAGGTTCCAGCTAGTCTCTATGTGATAAAACCTTCCATTATCCTCCATCTACTGAACCCCTGCTGCTTTTCTGGACCTGTGAACATATACTCCAAGGTTACTTCGAAACCCCACACTTCTCAATATCTTTGATTATCACCAATTTTTGACAGCTTTTAGTATTAGTTGCAGTGAAGGCAAAACATTTAATGTAATTGAGTGGTTGATGGTCAATCTAGCAGGATGGGCCAAAGGGTCTGTTTCTGTATTTTATGCCTCTTTGTCTAATTCAACACGCCTTTATTTCCAGTTGTTATTAGTTTTTTTTGCTGCAGCAGTACAGTGCAATACAAAAAATTACTATCGTACTTTACAAAAATCTTAGTATATATGCCTAAGATTTTCATATAGTACTGTACTTCTTTAAAATCTGCTGCCATCATACTTCGATTTTTATTTAATCTTGGCCAGTACACTCTCAAACTTGTCCACCTGTGCTATTTAAGTTAAAAGGTGTCATTCTGAATGGGAAATCCCATTATATCATTTAGAATCTACTACAAACAAACAATGGCAGGCTTTCAGTATCCACCTACTCTGCCGTGTTTTGATTAAAAGGTTACAGTACACTGTATTTGTATTTTACTTTTTGTTAGGTTTTATGTGAGGTATGAAAACAATCAGCACTGCAGACTTGTTCTGGTGTTAGATATTCATCAGCGAGGGTCTTGGCAAATTCATCAATAGATTTCTCTGCTGCTTCATAATCAGCAGATACTTTATCTTTAAAATTTTAAATTTCTGCCACCAGCCTGCTGAATATTCACAATTGCCTTCGATTTTCAGTTCACTGTGATAGATTTTTGTTTGTTTCATAATCAGCAAACCGTTAAGCAGCATATATTCATTCCGATGCTGACGAAGCCACTATTTCAAAACACATTCGAGATCTTCATTTTTTTGCTGTATGCAGTGTTTTTCTATTTTTCACTAACTTCTACTCATTACATATGTGAGGTCACTTCTCAGTACTAACTGTGGTGCGCAGAGACCTGTGCATCACCTGGGACCCTTCCCATCGCCTTGTGGAATTTCCATCTGTGCCGTCATGTCAGCGCTTTAAAAAACTCTGTGTTCCGGAGGTTATTGGAGTTTGGATTTTAGGATAAGGGGTCTCAACCTGTAGTTAGATATAGTTCATAGAGACCACAGCGCAGAAACAGACCCTTCAACCCAATGAGTGTGGGATCAAGCACTCAAAGACTACACCAATCCCATTTTCTTTCCACATCCCCATCATCTCCCCCCCCCCGCCTCATTCAGGGGCAATTTACAGTGGCCAATTAACCTACCTACCTGTACATCTTTGGAAATTGGGTGAAAACTGCAGCATCCGGAGGAAGCTCACATGGTCACATGGGAAAGCATTACACAAGACAGGACCAGAGGTCAGGTTTGAACCTGATTCTCTGGTGCTGCGAGGCAGCAGCTCTGTGAGTGTGACACAGTGCATTGTAATTCTTAGAGATAGAGGGATCACGAGATAAGGAAAGAAAGAATGAATGATGTATTGAATTTGAACGATCAGCCATGATCATACTGAACGGTGAAGCAGGCACAAAGGGCCAAATGGGTTAAATTATTAAATTGGCAAATTGGTTTATTATTGTCACATGTACCAAGGTACAGTGACAAACTTTGTACTATGTGCCATCCATGCATATGAACATTTCATCATGTCAGTGCATTAAAGTGGTACAAGTGAAAACAACAACAAAATGCAGAATGAAGTGTTATAATGTGAGTCTTGGGGTGGAGGCTCGCAGGTCAAACCCATGATCAGCAAGTCCTGGGGTCAATGCCCAGAGGTCACTGAAGAGTGGAAGGCAAAGCCGAAGGTTGAAGTCAATGAGTCTGGAGCAGAAAGCATGAAAGGTCGAAAAGTGAAGTTGGCAATTGTCTGGATGTTGGAGGCATGATGTCTGAGAGTCTAAGAGTCCAAGTCTAAGGACTGGAGGCAGGCGGTGGCCTGTCCTGAGGTTGGAGGGCTGTCTGTGTGTGTGAGAGGGCGGGTGGGAAAGGGGCTTATTTTTGGGTTGTTGCCTTGTTTTGTTGTTGATGTTGTTGTTGTTGTTGTTGCTGCTTATGTTGTTCATTGTAGGCATGCTGTATTGGCGTCGGAATGTGTGGCGACATTTGTGTGCTGTCCCTGCACACCCTTGGGTGGTTGATTGTTGTTAATGTAAACAATGCATTTCACTGTATGTCTCAATGTACAGCCCCCAACCCGTTGTTCACATAAATGAGTGTTACAACCAGGGACTTTGATCAACTTAACTGAGAATTTTTACTTGCAGATCACATGCTCCTTTTTCTCACAGTAGAATTTGAGAACACTTTCAAAATACATTGATATAAATGGGTAAATTGATGAACCAAGCATTTTATAAATATGGTGATTAGTGTTGTGACCACTGTTGTGAAGTGGAATGTAACAAATTATAAAGAAGCCAGAAAGGAGGGAGCATGATTAGCCTTTCACAAGTAGGATTAAAGAGATTCCCTAAACAATCCATGTCAAGAGCCAGAGGATAACGATGTAGAGTAGGGTTTCCCAACTTGGGGGCCCACGGACCCCTTGCTTAATGGTATTGGTCCATGGCATAAAAAAGGATTTGAACCCCTGATGTAAAGCCACTCAAGGATAAAGGTGAAGACATGTTTAGAGGTGGAAGATATGGGTAAGGTCCTAAATGAGTACCTTGCATCAGTATTCACCAAAGAGGATGTGGAGAATAGTGAGATCGGTGTGGAGCATGATAGTATGCTAAGGCATATGAGATAAAGTGAGAGGGCAGATAGTACAGAGGAATCTGAGCAATTGGAAAAGCATGGTTTAATTAGGGACAGTCCACATGGGGTTATGTAGAGGAAGCCATGTGTTACTAACTTGATCCAGTCGTTTGAGGAGGTGGCCAAGATGGCCATTGAGGGTAGAGTAGTGGATGTCATGAATGTGGATTTTAGTAAGGTATTTGACAAGGCTCCTCATGGTGGGCTTAGCCAGAAGATTAAGAAGCATGGGGTCCACAGGGACTTGGCTGTTTGAATTCAGAATTGATTTGCCCATACAAGACAGAAGGTAGTGGTTGATAGCACTTGTTCTGGCTAGTGTTCTGCAAGAATCTGTACTGCAACCTCTGCTAATTGTGATTTATTGAGAATTGTCAGAGGTTTAATACAGGCAAGCGTGAGATGTTTAAAGTTCAAAGTAAATTTTATTATCAAAGTACATATATGTCACCATATACAAAATGAGATTTATTTTCCTTTGGGCGTACTTAGCAAAGTATAGAATAGTACTCTGGGAGATCAAATGCAAAGGGAAAGTACACGGTTAATGGCAGAACCCTTAAGAGTGTCAATGTACAGATTAATCTTGGGGTCCAGGTCCATAGTTCCCTGAAAGTGGCTGCATAAGTTGATTGGATGGTATAGAAGGCATATGGAATACGTGCACAACTAAACTCTCAGTGTGGCATCACAGGCAATGGCAGCCCAAATGGTAGCACTAACCAGAGATTGGCACAGCGGCTTAATGCTAATGAGAATGTGTTTGAGAGGGGGATTGGTAAACTCAAAGGCATGAAGAGAGGTGACATCAAACTTTTCAAGTCAGCTTCTCAACATCCAGCAACGAATAAGTTAGCTGAAAGGTTTATCCAAACCTTCAGGAAGTCAATTAAAGCGATGGACAAAGAGGACATTTCTCCACAGCGCAAGGTGGTCAACTTCCTTTTCGTGTATTAGATCTCTGTTCATGCGATGACAAGCAAACACCTGCAATGCTGTTCATGATCAGGAATCTGAGATCTTGCATAGACCTCTTGAAACAGAGCTACAAAGGGAAGTGCAAAATAAACAGCTCTGCCAGTTGCCAAGTGAAGCAGCAAGGAGCTTTGAGATTGGACAGGAACTCCTAGCGCATGATTGCCAAGAAGACGTGGACACCAGGTAGGATAGCTACAAGAATGGGACAACTGATGTACACAGTGGATGTTGGAGATCAGACATGGCGATGTCATGTGGACCAGATATTGGATGCTCAACAGAAGGACACACTGAGTTGACTTCATCCAACAAGACTGAAGTCACCATTACAGTCACCAGACTTACCTCTCAGTGATGATCATGTTACTGACAGCAACATGATACTGGAAACTGAGAACATCGTTTTAGACAAGACACCTACCAAACCTGATGCCACTCCACGGGCTCAGAGGCACGATGTGAGTGTTATCATTGACAAGACACTTGCCAAACCTGATGCCACTCCACAGGCTCAGAGGCACGATGTGAGTGTTATCATTGACAAGACACCTGCCAAACCTGATGCCACTCCACAGGCTCAGAGGCACGATGTGAGTGTTGTCATTGACAAGACACCTACCAAACCTGATGCCACTCCACAGGCTCAGAGGCACGATGTGAGTGTTGTCATTGACAAGACACCTACCAAACCTGATGCCACTCCACAGGCTCAGAGGCACGATGTGAGTGTTATCATTGACAAGACACCTGCCAAACCTGATGCCACTCCACGGGCTCAGAGGCACGATGTGAGTGTTATCATTGACAAGACACTTGCCAAACCTGATGCCACTCCACAGGCTCAGAGGCACGATGTGAGTGTTATCATTGACAAGACACCTGCCAAACCTGATGCCACTCCACAGGCTCAGAGGCACGATGTGAGTGTTGTCATTGACAAGACACCTACCAAACCTGATGCCACTCCACAGGCTCAGAGGCACGATGTGAGTGTTGTCATTGACAAGACACCTACCAAACCTGATGCCACTCCACAGTCTCAGAGGCACGATGTGAGTGTTATCATTGACAAGACACCTGCCAAACCTGATACCACTCCACGGGCTCAGAGGCACGATGTGAGTGTTATCATTGACAAGACACCTACCAAACCTGATGCCACTCCACAGTCTCAGAGGCACGATGTGAGTGTTATCATTGACAAGACACCTGCCAAACCTGATGCCACTCCACGGGCTCAGAGGCACGATGTGAATGTTATCATTGACAAGACACTTGCCAAACCTGATGCCACTCCACAGGCTCAGAGGCACGATGTGAGTGTTATCATTGACAAGACACCTGCCAAACCTGATGCCACTCCACAGGTTCAGAGGCACGATGTGAGTGTTATCATTGACAAGACACTTGCTAAACCTGATGCCACTCCACAGGCTCAGAGGCACGATGTGAGTGTTATCATTGACAAGACACCTACCAAACCTGATGCCACTCCACAGTCTCAGAGGCACGATGTGAGTGTTATCATTGACAAGACACCTACCAAACCTGATGCCACTCCACAGGCTCAGAGGCACGATGTGAGTGTTGTCATTGACAAGACACCTATCAAACCTGATGCCACTCCACAGGCTCAGAGGCACGATGTGAGTGTTGTCATTGACAAGACACCTGCCAAACCTGATGCCACTCCACAGTCTCAGAGGCACGATGTGAGTGTTATCATTGACAAGACACCTACCAAACCTGATGCCACTCCACGGGCTCAGAGATGCTATCCTGAAAGAAACTGAACACCACCCAAAAGTCTGAACCTTTAGGACTGTGAAGTTAGTTATTGACTGTTATTGTGAAAGCATATTTATTCGGAATATTGGTTTATGGAAGGGAAATTGAATGTTTTGTACACATACAGTTTTATATTGCATTAATTTAAAGGGGGAGGAAGTGTAATGTTTGGATCTATTTCCTTTAGAGCAATGACCCCCCCCGCACTACATATTGATCTGTTGCCTGTGCACGTGCTCTTGTCTACACATGTACATTGTTCTCTCTCTCTCCCTCGCTGCAATGTGAATACATCAGTTAAGGCCATCTCCCACATCCGTGCTTTTAATTAATCACTATGTAGTTGTGCACAGACACAGCAGGCACAGTAGCATAGTAATTAGCACATCGCTTTACAATACAGAAGACTGTGGTTCAATTCCCACCACCGGCCGTGAGGAGTTTGTACATTCTCCCTGTGACTATGTGGGTTTCCTTCGAGTGCTCCCACAGTCCAAAAATGTACCGGTTAGTAGGTTAATTGGTCATTGTAAATGTCCCATGATTAGGCTAGCATTAAAAAAAATTGGGGGATTGTTGGACGGTGTGGCTCGAAGGGCACTGCATTTCAATAAATAAAGTTAAAATGTCTACTACGAGAGAACGTGCATTTCAGGTGAGAGAAAGTTCAAAGGAGATGTGCAGGGCAAATTCTTCATATGAGAGTGCTAGATGCTTTGGAAATGTTGCCAGGGGTGATGGTGGAGGCAGATATGACAGAGACATTTAAGAGGCTCTTAGGCACATGAATATGCGGAGAACGGAGGGTTATGGACTACGTGCAGGGAAGAGGGATTAGATTAATTAATTGGGCACAACATGGTGTGCTGAATGGCCGTTCCTGTACTGTACTATGCTCCAAGTGGCTCTCCACTCCCTTTAATAGAGAGCAGTCTTTATTTAGCAGCTGCATCTTGTGATTCCAAAATGGATCACTGCTTGAAAGTTACGATGGAAGCTAATATCACAAACACGAGAAATTCTGCAGAAGCTAGTACAATAAAAGCATATTAAAGATGCTGCTTAAGGACAATATAAGGCATATTTATAGAATCATAACGAGATACAACACTTCAACAGGCTCTTCAGAGCATTGAGTCCACAGCAAACATCAGTGATCCATTTACGCTAATCCAACATGAATCCCTTCTCCCTGCATTCTATCAACCCTTGCCCCCCACCCACATTCTACCACTCATCCACAGAAGAAGATCAATTTATAGAGGCCAATTATAGTGGCCAATTAACCTGCACATCCTTCAGATGTTGGAGAAAACCGGGGCAACCGGAGGAGACCCACACAGTCAAAAGAGAATGTGCATCTGCACATAAACAATACCACCACAGTAGTGTAGCAGTCAGTTCTAGTTCAATCCCGAGCGTCCTCTGTAAGGAATTTGTACGTCCTCTCCGTGGAATGTGTGGGTTTTCTCCGGGTGCCCCGGTTTCCTCCCACAGTCCAAAGATGTACCATATAAGTTAATTGGTCATTATAAACTGTCCTGTGATTGGGCTAGGGTTAAATTGTAGTTGTTGGATATTTCTGGGCGGTGTGGCTCGAATGGGTGGAAGGGCCTATTCTGTGCTGCATCACGAAATAAATAAAAATAAAAATATCCAAGATCAGGATTGAGCCCAGGTCTCTGGCACCGGGAGGCAGTGACTTTACTAGCTGGGGGTGTACTGAGTACAAAAGAGAAGGCCTTAGTGGTAGCCATGTTTTTTTTGTTATCTGCAGGAAGCCTGTGGTCCATTCCTCACCAACAGTGAGAACTTGTGTATTTTCTTCCTGTAATTCAGAATTCCAGCACCCATTTTTAACAATGAAAGCAAAACAATTGATCATTGTTAAGAGCCAATGGACTTTAAAAAGGAAATACATGCATTTATTTTATGCCTTGCATGACTTGGGATAGGTCAAAACATTTTATTGCCAACAAAATGTTTCTGAAGTGCAGTCAATACCTGTACAACTGCCACCCAAAAGCAGTATTGTGTGAAGGGTCAGATTCTCCATTGCCTTAATCATAATAAGGAGTAAGAGAATTATACAGTTCATTTATAGAGCAAAGAAGCAGGACCTTTTGCCCATCACTACTGCACCAGTCACCAGGCAGGCAATTACACGTCATGGTTTTCCCTTTTCCTGCATTCTGATCACCTCCTCCTAGATTCTATCGCTCACCCACACAAACAGTTGACAGTGGCCTCGTACCCTACACCATCTGCTGGGGAGAATTCCTGAGCTGTTCTTTAAAATTGTGCTGCCCAACCTTTCAAATAGAACATAGATACTGCACCACAGTACAGGCCCTTCAGCCCACGATCTGTTTAACCCACTCCAAGGTCAATTTAACCCTTCCCTCCTACATAGCCCTCCATTTTTCTGTCACCCATGTGGAGAGTCTCTTAAATGCCCCTCATGTACCTGCCTCTACTACCACCCCGGGTAGGGTGTTATCATGCACTCTCCACTCCCTGTTTAAAAAAAAAAGCCTTCCTCTACACCTTACTCAATTTTCTTTAAACTATAACCCCCTCATATTAGCCTTTTCCACCCTCTGGCCATCCACTCACTCTATGCCTCTTATCATCTTGTACAACTCTATCAAGTCACCTTTCATCCTTCTTCACTCCAAAGAGAAAAGCCGTAGTTTCCTCGGCCTATCCCGAAGAGGACAGGCAAGGGCTCACTTTAACCTCTTGCCTGAAAGGTGGCTGCTCAGATGGTGCAGCACGCCCTCATTACTGTGCTGGAGTGCCAGCCTGGTCTCTAGAGCAGGGTTTGAGCCATCGGAGACTGGCGCACTTGCACTGGGAATGCGCTGGCAATTCCCATCACTAACTTGCTATGCCAGTCCTCTCGCAGTTTCACTGACACCAAAGAAATAAGACGGTCTGGTCATCCCTTTGATGCCCCTTGTTTTCAATCAACTGTAACAAACACAGCAATTTTCCAATAAATGACACAGGAAATAAGTAGCAGTGAGTACAATGAGAGCCAGCGCTCTCTCTCATGTAATAGGCCCACAGCACTAGGGGACATGATTGGAAAAATAAAAATGAGGGAAGATTGCCTGGAAGGCTCTTGGCATTATGTTGTCCTGAAGCAACACCTGGTCTCATCGTCCTTGTCCTCCTCCCCCCCCCCCACCCCCTTTGTTGAGGCTTTGATTGTACACCTATCTCACTGATTGCTAAGTGTGGCAGTAATGCAATGTGCTCCATCCTTTCATCTGCCCTTGTTTGCTTCATCACAAAGAGAACCTGAACCTCTTCAGGCTTCTTTTGATGTCAGACCTGTGCGTTTCTCTAAGTGCTCCCTTCCACCTCGCAAAATTCTGCCTCTTAAGTACTCGTGTGCATTATGTCTGAAAGGGAGGATGTGTGCACGCTGTCACAGCGGAAACAAGAAGGTCAGATGAGAGGAAAATGATAGCTACAGATGCATCACACAATGGATGTAGTCCAGGCTCATTTAATACTTTTAAAAACAGAAGCAAGCAAGTACATTTACTTGCTGTTTATTTATAACACTGCAGACGGCATGAAAATTTATTTACATTTCAAACTTACTGGCACAACGGGGCAGCTGGTAGGGTAGCTGCCTCGTAGCTGCGGTGACCTGTGTTCAAATCTGACCCCCAGGGCGGGCTATGCGAATTTTTGCATGTTCTCTTTGTGACCTCCTGGGGTTACTTCCAGGTGCTCTGATTTTCCTCCGTATCCAAAAAAAAGGTGCAGGTTGCTAGGTTAATTGGCCATTGTAAATTGTAGTGTGAGCGTAGAATTTAGGGAGAGTTGATGAGGATATGGGAAGAATGAAATGTGATTAATGAAAGTGGGCGTATGATGGTCTGGGAATGAAGGGGTTAGCATATGAGGCATTTGGCAGCTGGAATTTAGAAGAACACTGGGGGATCTCATTGAAACCTGCTGAATGTTGGAAGGACTAGATGGGGTGGATGTGGAGAGGATGTTTCCGATGGTGGGGGTGTCCAGAAGAAGAGGCACAGCCTCAAAATTGAGGGACAACCCTTTAGAACAGAGGGAAGGAAGAATTTTTTAAACCAGAGGGTGGTGAATCTGTGGAAAGCTCAGCCACAAGCAGCTGTGGGGGCCAAGACCGTGGGTATATTTAAAACAAAAATTGATAAGTTTCCTGATTGGTCAGGTCATCAAAGGTTATGGCAAGACGGCAGGTGTATGGGGTTGACTGGGATCCAGGATCAGCCAATCATGGGATGGTGGAATAGATTCGATGGGCTGAATGGCATAATTCCACTCCTATGTCTTATGGTCAGCACAGTCTCAACAGGCTGAATGGTCTGTTTCCCTGCTACATGATTCTATGACTCTCAATTCCGTTTGTAACACTATTAGCTTGCTCACTCATAACCAGAATAGCTTGTGGATCTGTGCATCGTATCAAGTCCTGATGGTCTAGAGCACTCACGTCCCCAGTGGCGCAGCTTGGTGACATTTTTTTTCCTCTCAGTCCAAAAGTTTTAGTTCAAACCTGCTCCAGATACTTGAACACACAATCTGGGATGATCTGGGACCTGCGATAAAATCAAAATGGCATGGCAGTTTAGTACATAGTTTAACGCTAATACAGCCCCAGTGACCTGGGTTAAATTCCTGCTGCCAACTGTAAGGAACTTTTACATTCTTCCCATGACATGTAGCTTTCCTCCTGGTGCTCCATATCTTCCCACGTTCCGAGGATGTATAGGTTAATTGGTCACTTGGGTGTAACTGGGTGGCTGGGCTTGTGGGCTGTAAGGGTTTGTTACTGTGCTGTATCTCTATCTGAAAAAACATTTCTGTGCCTCACTGAACGCGCCCTGCTCTGTCAGAGATGTGGCCTTTCAGAGCAGATATTGCACAAAGATCCCAGCTGTCTTCTGAGGTGGATCTAAAAGATTCATTGGCATTATTTCATATGTAGGAAGTATGATCCCTCTAGTGTCCTGGTTAATCTATAAAATTCATAAGAGGCAATTATCTGATCAGTATCGCTTGTGTAATTTTCCCATCTACAACCAGCATTGGCACTTACTGCATAATAGCAATTATTATATTGTAAGAGTATACACAGACTCAATATACATTGACTGATCTCTGTAGTCACTCCCAGGCTCATAGCACCCTGAGATCTTCTCATTTCCTTCTTCCAATTAATTCACAGGATACAGACATCAGCATTAAAGCCTAAAGCTAAATTATTTATTTCGGAGATACAGCATGGCAATAGGGCCTTCCAGCTTGACCAGCCTGTGCTGTCCAGTAACATCCATGTGACCAATTAACTTACCAACCCTTTGGAATTTTGGTCTTTGGAATGTGGAAGGAAACCCACGCAGTCTCAGGGAGAACATACAAACTCTTAACAGACAGTGGTGGTTTTGAACACTGGCATTACACTAGGAATGCGTCCTTGTGGTAAACCATGTATATATGTTGTAACTCGGTTACCTGTCTGGACACACCCCTCTGCTGACTGCCCCTGTGGCTCCTCCCACAGAGTCCTGTATAAAGGTGTTCACCTTGCCCCTCCCCCTCAGTCCGGGGGCAGACACTCACTGTGGAGGTCGTATTGTACAGCGAATAAAAGCCTTTCAGTATTTTACCAAACTTCAGTCTTTTGGAGTAATTGAAGGAGCTTCAGTCCTAAAGACTTCAATGGAGCTGCAGCAAAGGGAGTTCCAGGACCTCGATCCAGTGAAGGTGAGGAATCAGTGATATATTTTGAAGTCAAGATGATGTGTAACTTGGAAAGGAAGCTGCAACTGTGAATTCCCTTTGCACCTACAGCCCTTCTTCTTTTAGGAAAGGGGTTGCCTATAAAATGAACTGCTTTTGCTTCGATGATGTCATGCTTTTTTTTGTTAGACCTGCACACTCATCCTGGTAAATGAAATGTGTTTTGGTACACTCTAGACTTCTGTCTTTCAAGGTGGTGAAAAGGCTTTGGAGAGTCAGGAGGTGAGACCCTTTCAAAGGATACTCATCCATTAACATAATCTTGTAGCCCTAGTGGTTGGTCAACTTATATTTCTCATCAGCAGAGACCTCAAAGATGTTGATGGTGGGGCCATGGCAATGCCTTTTAATTTTGGTGATATTTTCTCTTGACTGGAGCTATTAAAGCTTGCCAATTGTGTGGAACAAGAGTTACTTGACATTCATCTTGCACAACATCTACTGGTCCTCTCATACCGTTTAAGAAGCATCAGGACGAGCATTAGAACCAGCAAGGTATGGTACACTATAGATCAGGTGCTGGTAAATGGGATTAGTGTAGATGGGTAATTGATGGTCAGCATGGACATGGTGAACCAAAGGGCTTGTTTCTATTTCTTATCAGCCCCAGCCTAAGTATTATCCATGTCTTGTTGCATGACTGCTTATTTGAGAATAAAAACAGAAAATGCAGGAAATACTCAGCAATGAAAAATTTACTATCTTTTACAGATTTAAGATGGTGCATAAATGTATGTTGTTGTTAAGTGATTAATGATACGGGGGGGGTGAATAGAAGACGGGGGTAAGTGGGAAGGAAGAACTGCGCCATAATCAATTATTACACAGTGAGCACAAGTTAATGGTTTGACTGTAGAATAGCAACAACAGTGACATCAGCCTACATTAGGACAGCTTGTTTCCAGCTGACATGAGATGTGTTTGAAGCCATAATTTTATCTGTTTCAATAGCCCAGTCACTCCTGGGGAAATGAGAGGTCCTATTGTCCTGTCGCTCTGCAGAACGCAAGCACTCATTAGTTTACACAGAAACATGCAGCACATGAGGTCACTTCACTCCGTCAGATGAATGACTCCTTTCTGAGTGGTTGCAAAATACAGTAAGGATATCAATGATACCCAAATGACTTTTTTATAAAAAATTGTTTGAAAGCGTGGTATGTGCTGATATATCAGGCTCAAATTCCATTGCCTCGGCCAGGGTGGTAATCAGCAAGTGGCTAATGCACCCCTTGCTTACGGCCCTGAAAGGACAAGAAGGGAGGAGTTATTAGATGTTTTAATGTGCATAAAGGTGGGGTTTGTCTATCCATGCTGGAATGAGAAGCAAGGGAGGAGATTGCTGAGACTCTGACCTAAATCTTCTCTAGTGTTAGGTGATGGAAGATCTGCAGGGATAAGCCAGGTAATTAAAGGTGAGTGAGTCTAACATCGGTAGTTTGGAAGTCAATTGAAAACAATTCTAAGGTCCAAGATTCATCTATAATTAGAAAGACAGGGGTTGATCAAAAATTAGTAGCGAGGCTTTGTTAGAGCGAGATCCTAACTAACAATTTTGGTTGAATTTTTTTTTGAAGAGGTAACCAAGTGTATGGATAAGTGCAGTGTACATGATATAGTCCACATTGACATCAGTAAATCATTTCATGAGGTCCTACATGGAAGACTGGTCCAAAAGGACAGAAACTATGGAATCTAGGGCAATCCAGTGAAGTGTTTTGCTTGATAGGAGGAGGTAGAGGGCAATTATTGCTTTTAAAATGGAAGATATGAACACCTGTATACCATAGGGATTGTTGCTAGGATCTTTACTGTTTGTTATATACATTAATGAATTAGATTTGAACGTCGAAGATGTGATTAGTAGATTTGCAAATGACATGAAAAATGGTGGTTTACTTGACAGTGAGAAAGGTAGATCTAGGCTACTGGGCAATCTTGAGTTGTCAAGTGTTGACAGAGCAATTTTGAGCTGTTAAGTGCATTTAGGAGGACTAATAGGTTAGAACATACACAATGAATGTTAGGGATCTACAGAGTATTGTACAGATCCAAGTACCCATGAAGGAGACAGCCCAGTAGACCATGGATTTGTGCCAAGTCTAAGGGCTCGATCTTCAAATACTACTTTTTCCCACAATTGAACAAAAGCTTATAGTCTTGTATGGACTATGCACAGGAAACCAAGCAGTGTAGCCATTTCAAGGGATCAGAAATTGCTTTCAAATCTTTTGGGAGTCAGTTGGAACAAACTCATTGTAGTGGATGGGGCTGATTCTGCAATTAGAAGAATTGAATTTTACAGATGAACTTGAAAATTAAAGTTTTTGTTTTTTGCTAGAAACAAAATCAAAACCAGAAATCCCCTCCCCTTTGCTATTCTTGCCCCTGGTCATGTTAGAGATCCTGCTGTGATATTGGAGGACCTTCTGAACGATAAAGGTCTCACCGGACCTCTAACGCGATGGGGAGCAGTAAGAACAAGATGAGAGCTAAGGCTTACTCTGCACAAAGATGTTTTTGGGTTAGGCAAGCCCATTCTGAGGCTGTTGGGAGTCACGTTCTTACCACCAGCTGGGCGAGGAACAATGTAGCGAGAGTTTTTCTCAGTTATTTCACCTGTTGCCCTCAGTAGACAGATCTCCAGCCACTCATCCATGTTTCAGCCACTCTACCTGCACAAGTGAAAGGCATCCTTAACTCTTAAACTTGTTAGAGAGGAAGCTCTACCAAACTCTATCTGTCTTTGCAATATTAGAAGGTTTATGTTCACCTATGGCTACCAATTTTAATTGGATATAACCCTGAGCACTTCATCATTTTATTAGTCCCTGACTCTTCGGGAAACCTACAAATATGTCAAGCCAGCAAGAGATGCATTCTTAGACCATAACTCTGGTTAGGCAACACTTGGAGTACTGTGTCCAGTTCTGGAGCCTCACTATAGGAAGGATGTGGAAGCATTGGAAAGGGTACAGAGGAGATTTACCAGGATGCTGCCTGGTTTAGAGAGTATGCATTATGATCAGAGATTAAGGGAGCTAGGGCTTTACTCTTTGTAAAGGAGGATGAGAGGAGACATGATAGAGGTGTACAAGATATTAAGAGGAATAGATAGAGTGGATAGCCAGCGCCTCTTCCCCAGAGCACCACTGCTCAATACAAGGGGACATGGCTTTAAGGTAAGGGGTGGGCAGTTTAAGGGGGATATTAGAGGAAGGTTTTTTTACTCAGAGAGTGGTTGGTGTGTGACTGCCTGAGTCAGTGGTGGAGGCAGATACACTAGTGAAATTTAAGAGACTACTAGACAGGTGTATGGAGGAATTTAAGGTGGGGGGGGGTTATATGGGAGGCAGGGTTTGAGGGTTGGCACTACATTGTGGGCAGAAGGGCCTGTACTGTGCTGTACTATTCTGTGTTCTGTGTTCTATAAGATACAGGGCCAGAATTTGGCCATTTGGCCCATGAAGTCTGCTCCTAAATTCTATAATGGCTGATTTATTATTCCTCTTCACCTCCACAACCTCCATGTTAAATATACCCAGTGACTTGGCCAGCATAGCCATCTATGGCAATGAATTCCACAGATTCACCACCCTCCAGCTAAAGAAACTTTTCCTCATCTCTGTTCTAAATAAACATTCCTCTATTCTGAGGCTGTGCCCTCTGGTCCTAGACTCCCTCACTAAAGGAACCATCCCCTCCATATCCACTCTATCTAGACCTTTAAATATTCAATAGGTTCAATGAGATTCCCCCTCATTCTGCTAAACTCCAGCAAGTACAGTCCCAGAGCCATCAAACACTCCTCACATCATAACCCTTTCATAACTGGGATCACTCTTGTGACCTCCTCTGAATCTTCTCCAATGCCAGTTCATCTTTTCTTAGATAAGGGGCCCAAAACTGCTCACAATGCTCCAAGTGTGGTCTGACCAATGCCTTATACAGGCTCAGCATTATATCCTTGCTTTTGTATTCTAGTCCTCTCAAAATGAATGCCAACATTGCACTTGCCTCGCTTAACACCAACTTAACCTGTAAATTAACCTTTTGGGAATCCTGCACAAAGACTCCCAAATCCTTTTACATCTCTGATTTTTGAATTTTCTCCCCGTTTAGAAAATAGCGCATGCCTTTATTTCTTCTACCAAAGTGTATGACCATACACTTTCTTACACTGTATTCCATCTGCCACTTCTTTGGCCATACTCCAAATCTGTCTAAGTCTCTCTGCAAACACTTTGCTTCCTCAACACTACCTGCCACTCTACCTGTCTTCGCATCACCGCAAACTTGGCCACAAAGCCATCAATTTATCTCCTCGTAATCACTCACCATAAAGTCAGTCATAAACACAAAAGTTTCTGCAGATGCTGGAAATACAGAGCAGCACGCACAAAATGCTGGAGGAACTGGAAAGGTCAGGCAGCATCTATGGAGGAGAATAAGCAGTCGATGTTTTGGCTTGAGACCCTTCATTAGGACTGAAAAGGAAGAGGGAAGAGTCAGTTATATAGCCCAGAAAAGATCCAATGGTCTACCACAACCATGCCAACCTTTGGACCCATCTGTGCTAATCCCCTTTATCCGCAATAGATCAATAACTTACTGTGCCTTTGCAATTCAGTTGCTTGTCCAGATGCTTCTTAATTTTATTGTAAGGAAGACTATATCCCTTGCTGGTAAGCCACATTTATAGATTTCCTTAAGATTTAAAGGCCTAAAGTCATATCACCCTGACAAGAGCGGGCCAACAGTCAACCATACTTTTCAACTGACCCTATACCATTTCTCCTAATCGTGCACTACACATCAATTCCACCACTCAGTCGTGCACTAGAGAGAATTTACAGCATCCAAATAAATTACAAACTTAATTTCTTCAAGATGAGGGAGGAAATAGGAGAATCTGGAGGAGCCTCACCCAGTCACAGCAAGAATGTGCAAACTCCACGGACAGCACCGGAAGTCGGGATTAAATCCTAGTTGCCAGAGTTCTAAGGCAGCAGCTCTACTAGCTGTGCTACTCTGCCTTTCAGGAGCTAATAAAGTGATAAAACCTTCAGGATTACACATAACTAAAGCTGGCAACCCTAGATTGAACCTAAAACTATATTCTAGATTTCAGAAGAACTAGGGTTCAATATAGTAATGACATTACCTGGAGGCCCTATGATAGCAATTCTTATTTAACTCTGACAGAAAGAGAAGCAAGGTTTAAATCTTAAACACAAGAGATTCTGCAGATGCTGGAAATCCAAAGCAGAACACACAAAATGCTGGAGTAACTCAGCAGGTCAGGCAGCATCCATGGAAATGAACAGTCGATGCTGAAATCTAAAATAATGGCAAAATATCCTGGAAAATGATCTGCTGGGCAGACAGTATTTGTGGAGAGTGAAACAAGCAGGGTTAAAGTTTCAGACAGACAGATGGAAAGCTTGTGATTTGAAAATCCATTTCAAACAAAGGGCACACTTTCTGTTTGAAGTCAGAGAGCGTTCTCTCACATGGTAAGTAACACTTTGATTTTTTTCTTGCCTTTTTTTGATTTATTCCATCACGGATTTATGAATATGTTGATGTAACATTAAACTGATATTAAAGCAAAGAGCTGTGTTGATTGAGGCCTCGAAATGGGTCGTGTATCTACTAACTGCTAGCTGCCTTACATAGCAAATGTGGCCATTGTTTCAGTATCATTCAACCAAACATTAGCTTGCTGTTGTTTGATTGTTACTCAGGTTTAGATTTATTTATTTTCACAGGCACATGGGAGCATACAGTGAAAGGATCATTTGCATTAACAACCAACATAACCTAATGATGTGCAGGGGCAGCCTGCAAGCGTGGCCTCACGTTCTGGTACAAACATAATGTGCCCACCATGTTCGCAGAACAACATGAGCAACAACAACAACAGCAACAACTGAACAACAGCGACAAAACTACAACAGCAGAGTAAGCCCTGTTCCTCCCTCCCACCCACCGAAGCTGTCCTCCAACCCTAGGACAGGCCTTCTTTGGCCTCTAGTCTCCAGACTCTTAAACACTGGGCATCGGTCTAAACAAGATATAAATGGAAACTTTCTGGATTTTACAATAGTATAAGTATATTTTTGTGCTGAAGCATAAGATGAACTGGTGGGGCTTAAAATTCTGTGGCCCAACATCTGGCAGAGAAGTCTCATCCATGGCCTGCAGTGTGTGGGTAAAGTCTGAACCCGTGGCTTGCTGATGAAAACAGTGCAGAATTCAGTTCAAAGTGAAGGGTCTAGACTCCTAACCCGCTACACCCCCTCCCCTGAAGTCCACTGCGCTTTGAAAGGCCTGACTTTTCTCCTCAGCAGCTGTTTGTTCAACTTCAGATAGTGCAACTGTCAAGCGATAGTACCGAAGTGAACCCACTGGAAAGCTGGGTGTGGAGCTTCACAGGAAACAGAACCAATCGGTTGGCAGGAAAAGGACAGAACTTTTGCATTAATGCAAAGCTTTTTGCCACTGTCCACGCACTTTCACAATGAAGTACTCTAGAAGTGCAACTTAAGATGTCATGTAAAGAATGAAAACTATGCACAGAATGCTCCTGTAGGGGGCATGGGATAGATCACAAACAAGAGAAAATCTGCAGATGCTGGATACCTGAGCAACACGCACAAAATGCTGGAGGAACTCAGCAGACCAGGCAGCATCTATGGAAAAGAGTATGGTCGATGTTTCAGGCCAAGACCCTTCAGCAGGACAGGAGAAAAAAAGGTGAGGAGTAGAGTTACAAGGTGGGCGGGGTGGGTGGAGGAAGAAGTGCAAGGTCATAGGTGAAACTGGGAGGGGGAGGGGTGGAGTAAAGAGCTGCAAAGTTGATTGGTGAAAGAGATACAGGGCTGGAGAAGGGGGAGTCTGATAGGAGAGGGCAGAATGCCAGGGAAGAAAGAAAAGGTGGGGGAAGCACAAAAAGGAGGCAAGAAGAAAAGGTGAGAGAGGGAAAAGGATGGGGAATGGTGAAGGGGGTGGGGTGTCTTTACCAGAAGTTCGAGAAATCGATGTTCACGCCATCAGGTTGAAGGCTACCCAGATGGAATATGAGGTAGTGTTCCTCCAACCTGAGTATGGCCTCATCATGACAGTAGAGGAGGCCATGTTTAGACATATTGGAATGGGGATGGGAAGTAGAATTAAAACTGGGAGATCCCACTTTTTCTGGAGGACGGAACGTAGGTGCTTGGTGAAGCGGTCTCCCAATCTATGCCAGGTCTCATCGATATACAGGAGGCCACACCAGGAGCACTAGACTCACAGGTGAAGTGTCGCCTCACCTGGAAGGACAGTTTGGGGCCTGAATGGTAGTGAGGGAGGAGGTGTAGGGGTGGGTGTATCACTTGTTCCACTTGCAAGCATAGTTGCCTGGAGGGAGATCAGTGGGGTGGGATGAATGGACAAGGGAGTTATGTAGGAAGCGATCAATCCTTGCGAAAAGCAGAAAGTTTGTGGGGTGGGGGGTTGAGGGAAGAAGTACTTGGTGGTGGGCTTCCGTTGGAGATGGCGGAAGTTGCAGAAAATTATATTCTGCACGTGGAGGCTGGTGGGGTGGTAGGTGAGGACAAGAGGAACCCTATCCCTAATAGCGTGGCAGGAGATGGGGTGAGTGCAAATGTGCATGAAATGGAAGAGTGGGGTTGAGGGAAGCCTTGATGGTAGAGGAAGGAAAGCCCCTTTCTTTGAAGAAGGAGGACATCTCCGTTGTTCTGGAATCCTGAGAGCAGATGCAGTGGAGACAGAGGAATTGAGAGAAGGGAACGGCTTTTTTACTAGTAACAATGTGGGAAGAGGTATCAGTGAGAATAAGTGGGTTTATAATAGACATCAGGTAGATAAGCTGTCTTCAGAGGTAGAGACAAAGAGATCAAGGGAGGGGAGGGAGATGTTGGAAATGGATCAGGTAAATTTGAGGACAGGGTGGAAGTTAGAGGCAAAGTGGATGAAGTTGACGAGTTCCGCATGGGTGCAGGAAGCAGCACCAATGAAGTCATAGATGTAGCGCAGGAAAAGTGCGGGACAGCTTGTTTGTTAGGCATTGGTCAAGGGATAAGTATTGGTCAATACCCTGGGAAGAGCTTTCCTTCAAAATGGGGTAGTGGGTAATCGGTTAGCCTTGTGCAATATTTTCTATGTATTATACTGGAGAGTATTTACATATTTTGCGCAATATGTGCAAAACCACATGATTCATAAAGTTTGCAGCATTACCCAGCACGTCCTGAAGTGTAATGAGCAGGATGTCCAGCCTGGGGAAATCATAGTCAGAGAGAGATACAGCGTGAAAACAGGCCCCATTGCCCACCTAGTCCATGTTATCAGCCACCCATTTACTCTAATCCCACTTTTTGTTCTTCCCACATTCTCATCAGCTCTTCCCAGATTCTACCATTTGCCTACGCACAATTTACAGTGGCCAATTACACGACAAGCATGCATGCTTTTGGGGTGTGGGAGGAAACAGGAGCATGTGGAGGAAGTCCACGCGGTCACAGGGAGAATGTGCAAACTCCGCACAGAATTAGAAGTGAGGGTCAAATCCAGATTTCTAGTGCTGCGAGGCAATGGTTCTACTAGAGGGAACCATGGGTGACAAGTGAGGTGGAAAATCTAGTCAGGTGGAAGAAGGCAGCATACATGAGGTTTAAGAAGAAAGGATCAGATGGGTCTATTGAGGAATATAGGGAAGCAAGAAAGGAGCTTAAGAAGGGGCTGAGGAGAGCAAGAAGGGGACATGAGAAGGGCTTGGCGAGTAGGGTAAAGGAAAACCCCAAGGCATTCTTCAATTATGTGAAGAAAAAAAGGATGACAAGAGTGAAGGTAGGACCGATTAGAGATAGAGGTGGGAAGATGTGCCTGGAGGCTGTGGAAGTGAGCAAGGTCCTCAATGAATACTTCTGTTCGGTATTCACCAATGAGAGGGAACTTGTTGATGGTGAGGACAATATGAGTGAGGTTGATGTTCTGGAGCATGTTGATATTAAGGGAGAGGAGGTGTTGGAGTGGTTAAAATACATTAGGACAGTTAAGTCCCCGGGGCCTGATGGAATATTCCCCAGGCTGCTCCACGAGGCAAGAGAAGAGATTGCTGAGCCTCTGGCTAGGATCTTTATGTCCTCGTTGTCCACAGGAATGGTACCGGAGGATTGGAGGGAGGCGAATGTTGTTCCCTTGTTCAAAAAAGGTAGTAGGGGTAGTCCGGGTAATTATAGACCAGTGAGCCTTACGTCTGTGGTGGGAAAGCTGTTGGAAAAGATTCTTAGAGATAGGATCTATAGGCATTTAGAGAATCATGGTCTGATCAGGGACAGTCAGCATGGCTTTGTGAAGGGCAGATCGTGTCTAACAAGCCTGATAGAGTTCTTTGAGGAGGTGACCAGGCATATAGATGAGGGTAGTGCAATGGATGTGATCTATATGGATTTTAGTAAGGCATTTGACAAGGTTCCACACGGTAGGCTTATTCAGAAAGTTAGAAGGCATGGGATCCAGGGAAGTTTGGCCAGGTGGATTCAGAATTGGCTTGCCTGCAGAAGGCAGAGGGTGGTGGTGGAGGGAGTACATTCAGATTGGAGGATTGTGACTAGTGGTGTCCCACAAGGATCTGTTCTGGGACCTCTACTTTTCGTGATTTTTATTAACGACCTGGATGTGGGGGTAGAAGGGTGGGTTGGCAAGTTTGCAGACGACACAAAGGTTGGTGGTGTTGTAGATAGTGTAGAGGATTGTTAAAGATTGCAGAGAGATATTGATAGGATGCAGAAGTGGGCTGAGAAGTGGCAGATGGAGTTCAACCCGGAGAAGTGTGAGGTGGTACACTTTGGAAGGACAAACTCCAAGGCAGAGTACAAAGTAAATGGCAGGATACTTGGTGGTGTGGAGGAGCAGAGGGATCTTGGGGTACATGTCCACAGATCCCTGAAAGTTGCCTCACAGGTGGATAGGGTAGTTAAGAAAGCTTATGGGGTGTTAGCTTTCATAAGTCGAGGGATAGAGTTTAAGAGTCGCGATGTAATGATGCAGCTCTATAAAACTCTGGTTAGGCCACACTTGGAGTACTGTGTCCAGTTCTGGTCACCTCACTATAGGAAGGATGTGGAAGCATTGGAAAGGGTACAGAGGAGATTTACCAGGATGCTGCCTGGTTTAGAAAGTATGCATTATGATCGGAGATTAAGGGAGCTAGGGCTTTACTCTCTGGAGAGAAGGAGGATGAGAGGAGACATGATAGAGGTGTACAAGATAATAAGAGGAATAGATAGCCAGCGCCTCTTCCCCAGGGCACCACTACTCAATACAAGAGGACATGGCTTTAAGGTAAGAGGTGGGAAGTTCAAGGGGGATATTAGAGGAAGGTTTTTTACTCAGAGAGTGGTTGGTGCGTGGAATGCACTGCCTGAGTCAGTGGTGGAGGCAGATACACTAGTGAAGTTTAAGAGACTACTAGACAGGTATATGGAGGAATCTAAGGTGGGGGCTTATATGGGAGGCAGGGTTTGAGGGTCGGCACAACATTGTGGGCGGAAGGGCCTGTACTGTGCTGTACTATTCTATGTTCTATGTTCTAGTTGTATTACTCTGAGTACAAGTGTCAGAGCTAGATCTCAGACCCAGACGCAAGAGTGTCCCACACCGAGCCCCTGCTGACAATATATTCCATACTGGCTGGCAATGGAATATTGGAATACTTCATCAAAGTTCGGTGCCCATAACAGTGCAATGGAAAAACAAGACGACGGACCAATCAACAGCAGCATAGCCCAATAGCAACTATGTGGAAGATGCTTTTGATCTTTCTGAGAGACATTTCACAACACTGGGGATCCGAGTATAATTATGGTTAATTGGCGAAAAACATTAGTTTCTCTGCAACCTTATACAGTATTCTTGAAGGCAAATATTTCATTAATTTAGTTAAAGTCACTTCCAATTGAAATAATGAGTGCTAATGATCTGTAGTAGAATGTCATGAGTTAAAATTTAGCAACAGAAATTGGGGCACAACTGCGGCGGTGGCTATCGTAAATTGATTGAATGCCATAATGCACAAAGGCAACTCAACCTGGCACTCAGTGTCAGTAAGACGAAAGAGCTGATTGTGGACTTCAGGAAGGGTAAAACGAAGGAACGCATACCAATCCTCATAGAAGGATCAGACGTGGGGAGAGTGAGCAGCTTCAAGTTCCTGGGTGTCAAGATCTCTGAGGATCTAACCTGGTCCCAACACATTGATGTAGTCATAAAGGAGGCAAGACAGCAGCTACGTATATTTTTTCAGGAGATTGAAGAGATTTGGTATGTCAACATATACACTCAAAAACTTCTATAGTTGAACCATGGAGAGTATTCTGACAGGCTGCATCACTGTCTGGTATGGAGGGGCTACTGCACAGGACCGAAAGAAGCTGCCAAAGGTTGTAAATCTAGTCAGCTCCATCTTGGGCACTAGCCTACAAAGTACCCAGGACATCTTTAGGGAGTGGTGTCTCAGAAAAGGCAGCGTCCAATATTAAAGACCTCCAGCACCCAGGACATGCCCTTTTCTCACTGTTACCATCAGGTAGGAGATACAGAAGCCTGAAGGCACACACTCAACGATTCAGGAACAGCTTCTTCCCCTCTGCCATCCAATTCCTGAATGGACTTTGAAGCTTTGGGACACTACCTCACTTTTTTTTAATACATATACAGTATTTCTGTTTTTGCACATTTTAAATAATCTATTCAATATACATAATTTATTTATTTATTTATTTATTATTATTCTCTCTCTCTCTCTGCTATATTATGTATTGCATTGAACTGCTGCTGCTAAGTTAACAAATTTCACGTCACATTCCGGCGATAATAAACCTGATTCTGAGGTGTCTCTTACAGATGAGATGTTTGCCTGACTCCCCTGTCTAGTTATTCACATTGCTTTTTCAATGGTACATTTGTTTCACCTCAGGCCAAAGCTTACCCCTTAACCAACATATGGCCATTGTCATATTGTTGTGAGTTGAATCCTGCTAGGTACAAATTGATGGGTCCTTTTCTTCTTTTGCACAGTGGCTGCTCTTCTGTGGGCTTATGTGAAGTCACAAATGGAGAGGTGATTGCGTAGGTAAGATGATAAATAGGCAGAACATGAAGGCATGTCTTCAATGCATTCACAGCTTAGTTCACACAACTCCAAATATCAGTTGAAACTTGCTCTTTTCGCAGTCTTTGTACTTTGAGCATGCACCTTAGTTCATTCAGAAATGAAAGAAAATGGGCACTTTTGATGTGAGACATCAGGACATAATGGACTCAACATCTGGTGGCCTAAAAATGAATTTCTCAATTAAGTCCCAGAGATCCATTACTTTACATGTTAACTATCTGATAATCTTAATTAGATTCCAGCTTGCAACGTGGGAAATAAGTCTTTTCACTTTTAATGGGATGATTAGAACCCCACAAAGAAAATCAATTTTATTCTCACAAACACGGGGAAATCTGCAGACGCTGGAAATTCAAGCAGCGCACACAAAATGCTGGTGGAATGCAGCAGGCCAGACAGCATCGATAGGAAGAAGCACAGTCGACGTTTTGGGTCGAGACCCTTCGTCAGGTCTAACTGAAAGAAGCGATAGTGAGAGATTTGAAAGTGGGAGGGGAAGGGGTAGATCTCCCCCCCTCCCCCTCCCACTTTCAAATCTCTCACTATCTCTTCTTTCAGTTAGTCCTGACGAAGGGTCTCGACCCAAAACGTCGACTGTGCTTCTTCCTATCGATGCTGTCTGGCCTGCTGCATTCCACCAGCATTTTGTGCGTGTCAATTTTATTCTGTTGGGCATTTCTCTTCTAAAAGTTCGCTGATGACACGACCGTGGTGGTCTCATCAGCAAGAACGATGAGTCAGCATACAGAGAGGAGGTGCAGCGGCTAATGGACTGGTGCAGAGCCAACAACCTGTCTCTGAATGTGAACAAAACAAAAGAGATGGTTGTTGACTTCAGGAGGACACAGAGCGATCACTCTCCACTGAACATCGACAACTCCTCCGTAGAGATCGTTAAGAGCACCAAATTTCTTGGTGTCCATCTGGTGGAGAATCTCACCTGGTCCCTCAACACCAGCTCCATAGCAAGGAAAGCCCAGCAGCGTCTCTACTTTCTGCGAAGGCTAAGAAAAGTCCATCTCCCACGCACCCCCCCCATCCTCACCACATCCTACAGAGGTTGTATTGAGAGCATCCTGAGCAGCTGTATCTCTGCCTGGTTCGGAAATTGCACCACCTCAGATCGCAAGACCCTGCAGCGGATAGTGAGGTCAACTGAGAAGATCATCGGGGTCTCTATTCCCGCCATTAGAGACATTTACACCACACACTGCATCCGTAAAGCAAACAGCATTATGAAGGACCCACACACCCCTCATACAAACTCTTCTCCCTCCTGCCATCTGGCAAAAGGCACCGAAGTATTCGGGTTCTCAGAACCAGACTATGTAACAGTTTCTTCCCCCAAGCCATCAGACTCCTCAATACCCAGAGCCTGGACTGACAGCAGCCTACTGCCCTCTACTGTGCCTATTGTCTTGTTTATTATTTATTGTAGTGCCTGCACTGTTTTGTGCACTTTATGCAGTCCTGGATAGGTCTGTAGTCTAGTGTAGTTTTGTGTTGTTTTACGTAGTTCAGTGTAGTTTTTGTATTGTTCATGTAGCACCATGGTCCTGAAAAATGTTGTCTCATTTTTACTGTGTACTGTCCCAGCAGTTACAGTCGAAATGACAATAAAAAGTGACTTGACTTGACTTAAAAGTTATAGCTCCATTATTTTAGATCCAAATCAGAATCAGATTTATTATCACTACACATGATGTGAAATTTATTGTTTTGTAGCAGCAATACAATGCAAAGGCATAAAAATCTATAAATTGCAAAAATAGTGTGAAAAAAAGAATAATGTGGTAGTGTCATGGGTTTATGGACAGTTTTGGAAATCCAATGGTGGAGGGGAAGAGGTTATTCCTAAATTGTTGAGATTGGGCCTGGGGGCCCTGTGCCTCCTCCTCAATGGTAGTAACAAAAAGAAGGCCTGTCCCAAATTATTAGAGCTCTTAATGATAGATATTGCCTTGGTGAGGTTCTGCTTCTTGAAGATGTCCTGATGGTAAGAAGTGCTGGTGTCCATGGTGGAGCTGGCTGAGTCTACAATCTTCTGCAGGCTCTGGCGGTCATGTGGATCGGAGGCTTCATACCAGGCTGCGATGCAACTAGTAAGAATGCTCTCCACTGTACATCTATTGAAATGTGTAAGAATTTTAGGTGACATACCAAATATTCTTATACTACTAATGAAGTAGAGCTGTTGGATTGGCTTCTCTGTTATTGTATCAATGTGTTGGGCCCAGGAACTTGAGGGTGCTCTGAAGTCCACACTCATTTCCTTAGTCTTGCTGATGCTGATTGTGAGGTTGTGGTTGTTATTTTGACACCACTCAGCCAACCAATTTCACTCCTGATAGCCTCTTTCAAGTTCAAGTTCAAGTTCAAGTTTGTTGCCATTCAACCATACACACGTATACCATCAAACAAAACAATGTTCCTCTGGACCAAGGTTCAAAACACAATATATATCACTCACGCACAATACATGAAGTAGTGTTACCATAAATAGATTTAACAAATAATAAAATATATTTCCGAAGATTGACATTTAGCATAAAGTGCACTTGTGATACAGGCTCCAAGGTAAACAGTATAACACTATGGGCATTTCATAAGTAATGAGACCTGGCTCATGGCAGGGAGCTCAGAAGTCTCACAGCCTCAGGGAAGAAGCTGTTCTTCATCCCAACAGTCTTTGACTTCTTGCTACAGTACCTCCTTCCTGATGGTAGGGTGTCAATGAGATTGTGGGATGGATGGGAAGGATCTTCGACAATGCTGAGGGCTCTGTGTATGCAGCATTTCTGATAAGTATGTTGGATGGATAGAAGAGAGACCCCAATGATCCTCTCATCAGCCCTTGCAATCCTTTGTAGGTCAGATGCTTTTCAATTCCCATACCAGACGGTGTCAAAACACTCTTAATAGTGCCCCTGTAAAAATTGGTTAGAATGGTGTGGTGGAGGGTGGGGGAATCCTCGCTTGGCTCAATCTCCTCAGGAAGCGGAGATGCTGCTGCGCTTTCTTGACTAAAGAGGTGGTGTTGAGGTAGCAGGTGAGTTTGTCCCTGTGTGCACTCCCACAGTCTTGCTGCTCTAACTCTCTCCACAGAAGAGCCAATGATGTGCAGTGAGGAGTAGTCAGCCTGCACCTTCCTAAAGTCCACAATCATCGCTTTGGTCTTGTCCACATTGAGAACCGAGTTATTGTGCTCACACCATTCTACAAGGTGCTCTGCCTCCTCTCTATACAACATCTTGTCATTGTTGATGAGGCCAACCACTGCCGTGTCATCAGCAAACTAGATGATTCAGTTTGTCAGCAGTGCTCAGTGTGATAGAGCTAGAGATGTTGCTGTCAACATGGACTGTCTGTGGCCTTTCTGTCAAGAAGTCCAAGATCCATTTACAGAGAGAGGTGTTGAGATCCAGTGAGGACAGTTTACCCACCAGCTTCTGAGTGATGATCATATTAAGTGCTGAGCTGAAGTTGATAAACGACATCCTGGCGTATGAAATGCCATTTTCCAAGTGGGACAGGACAGACTGGAGTGCAGAGGCTATGGCATCTTCAGTGGGCTGACTTGAGTCATAAGTGAACTGGGAAGGGTGTAATATAGCAGGCAGATGGGATTTAATGTGGACCATAGCCAGCTGGTCAAAGCACTTCATCATTGTTGAGGTCAGTGGCACTGGACGCTAGTCGTCAATGCAGGTTACTATCTCCTTGAAGTCTACGGGGATTGTTCCAGAAAGATATTGAAGATATCTGTTAGAACCTCTGTTAACTGGGCTGTACAGTCTTTCAGCTACACCCGACCAGGCATGTTATCGGGCTCTGCAGCTTTATGTGGTTAGGGTCTTCCTCATGTTAGCTGCAGCCAAGCAGAGTGCCTGCTCCTCAGGGGAGGAAGGAATTCCTTTGCTGGCATCAAGCCGTATGTAAAAGACATTCAGCCCATCAGGAAGAGAGGTGTCACTCAGTGACACACAGGGAAGACTTGTAGACCATTATGGTATGAATGCCCTGCCACATTCACCTTTAGGGTTGACCCTAACCCTGGGTTGAGGTGGTCACAGAAATGGCTGTAGATTCTCTGTGAATAATCCCGTTTTACCTTACTGATAGTGAGGGAAAGAGTAGCTTCTGCTGACTTAACAGATGTATTATTTCCTGATCTGAAGGCAGCATCCTAATCTCAGCAGTGCCTGGACCTCTGCTGTCCACCACGGCTTCTGACTGTCCTCACAGAGATGTGTTTAATGACGGCAATGTCCTTAATACACTTCTCCACATAGCCAGTCAAAGATCCTGCATGTTCTTCAATGTTAATGTGATGGTTGTAAGTTGCTGCCTTCCTAAGCATCTTCCAGTCCATGTTTTCAAAACAGTCCTGTTCGCTGAGTGTGCTTATTCTGGTCAGTTCTTTATTTCCCATTGAACCGGTTCACTTCTTTAATCAGTGGACTGTATGGAGGAATTACTATAACAGGTAAGTGTTTGGAATATCCAAGGTGGGGACGGGGAGAAACCTTGTAAAAATCACAGATATTAGTAAAAACTAGGTCGAAATTGTTGTCACTTTTGGTAGCAAAGTCAATGTGCTGATAGAGTTTAGGCAGGACAGTTTTTAAGTTAGCATGGTCAAGTCACCAGCAACACCAGAGAACCTGTCGGCGTGTGTGGCTTGAATGTCACCGATGGCACTGTACAGCTCCCGTAGCACTTCCCCAGCATTAGCACAAGGGAAGATATACGCAGCCACAATCACAATGGCAGTGAACTCCCTCAGTAAAGAGAAGAGCCTGCACTTCACTGTTAAAAACTCTACCAGCGGTGTACGGAGGTGTGGGGTCACTACCAAAGCATTCACACACCAGTTCCTGTTAACATAGGTACACAGACCTCCTCCACGGGTCTTACCAGAGGTCACGGGATTTCTATTGGCCCAAAAAGAGATAAAAACTCTCTAGATGGAAGGCCACCTCAGCTGTGGAATCCTGGAGCCGCATTTCCATCAGGATGAATGCACAGTAATCCTTCGTCTCACGCTGATTCAGTCGTAGACTCGGCTAATCTGGTTTATTTTCTAGTAATCAGAAGTTTTGAAAGCAGAACTGATGGGATTCCACAGGGTTTCACCTTTGGTCTCGCACACATACCAGCTCGCTTGCTACGCTGTGTTTCCTTGGGCAGTCCTTCCGATTCCTTCTTCCCCAGGTGGCTGCAGCAGGCGACCACTCAGTATGCAATAGTACGATGCTGCGCAGCTCCTCTGTTATCCAGCAACTCGCCAGTGAGGTAGACTTGCAGCAGTTGCTGTTCTTAATATCCGACAGTGTCTTGCGATCGTAAGAAAGGTGTAAAGGGCAAACAGAGACACCATTAAATGGAGCCAGAGTGGCCGCTGCGATTGGGTGTGCCACCATCTTGTTGAAGAGGGATCTTGTCTCCTCATTGTGATCTGAGGTTCTACCATTACCAGTGCTGTCATTAGTAAATTTATAGATTGTCTTTGAGCTGTGCTTAGTCACACGGTCATGAATGTAGAGAGAGAGAGTAGGGCAGTGGGCTAAGCACCCATCTTTGAAGTGCGCCTGTGTTGATAGTCAGCGAGAAGGAGATGTCATTACTGATCTGCCCCGATGGTGGTCTTCTGACAAGGAAGCTGAGGATCCAGTTGCAGAGAGAAGTACCAGAGGCCTAGTTTTGAAGCTTGGTTATTAGCATTGTGAGAATGATGGTGTTGAACATTGAGCTGCACCCGAATAACAGCTGCCTAAATCCTGAAGAAGGGTCTTGGCCTGAGAAGTCAACCGTTTACTCTTTTCCATAGATGTGGCCTGACCTGCTGAGTTCCTTCAGCGTTCTACGTGAATAGCCTGACTCATGGTTGTCCAGATGCTCCAAAGAAGAGTGGAGAGCCAGTGAGTCTGCATCTGCTGTGGACCTGTTGTGGCAGTAGACAAATTGCAGTAGGCCCAGGTCTTTGCTCAGGAAGGAGTTAATATTAGCAATAATGAACCTCTTAAAGCATTTCATTACAGTAAATGTGAGTGATACTGGATGATAGTCATCGAGGCAGTTCACCCTGTTCTTCTTGGGAATGGGTATGCTTGTTGTCCTTTTGAAGCAGGTGGGAACCTGACACTGCAGCAGCAGAAGGTTGAAAATGTCCTTGAAAACTCCAGCCAGTTAGTCAGCACATGTTTTCAATACCTAGCCAGGTACACCGTCTGATGCCTTGCAAGGATTCACCTTCTTGAAGGAAGTTTGGGCATCAGCCACTGAGACAGAGATTACAGTGTTGCCGGATGCTGCTTAAACTACTCTGTTCACTTTACATGGTTAAGTTCTGACTGATTGATCCCTCTTCCAAATGTGGTATCAATGTTCACACTTCTTAAAGATTCCAACCTGTAGCTCGTTCCCAGGTATCTATTACTTCATACATAAATTCACTGAATTTCTCGATTAGATTTAGTCTGTGAATCATTCTCATGTATCTAATAATCTGTATATAAATTCACTGAATTCCTCAATTTACCTACTTATACTCCTTTCCCATCTATTTAATATTCTAAGCATAATCTGCCTGAATTCCTCAATTAGAATCCAGTCTGTAACTCATTCCCAGGTATCTTTTCTATGAATAAACCCTACAAATCCCTTAACTCAAATGACAACAATCTGTATGTCAGCACACAATTGCGTAGAACAGGTGGCTGACCTCAAGGCCTGATGTTCTTTTCACTGAGGTCATGCTTTGGGATGTAATTGTACCATTATAACTAAAAAGCTTGAATAATTTGTGTTGGTACTGGCTGCTGTCTAGAAGACAATAATGAATACTGTAAGCCCAAGAGACACTGTTGTTCAGATAAAGCCTAACCTCCTGCTGAACTCACCTTATGTCAATGCTGATGACAGAAAAGGTTTTCGCAACCCCCCTCCCCAACCTCCCACACAGGGACACACCTCACACAAGCACAAGCATGCACACGTTAGCTTTTTGATCTGCTGAACGAACATATCTCCCATCCTATCAACTGGTTGACCACTGGAGAAACCTATCATTGGTCATGTTCATCAGACAATGACCGTCAGTTGGAAATCCACCTTTTATCCCAGATAAAATAGCAGGCGAGGCAAGTGTTGACAATTTGCGGGTCCATAGCTTACCACACACACACACACCGGTTCACAAGTGCACTGCTATCTGTACATCGTAGAGGGGTTGATGTTAGTGTGTGCTCACTGGACTGAAGTGCCTGTCTCTCCATGGGTGTTGGTTGCTTCCTTCCAGTTGTGTGATAGGGAGGGTGGGATTGGGAGTACCTGGAAAGCATCTGCATGGAAGCCTCCCATGCTCTTAATATTGGTATGAGCGTACTGGTGAAAATAGGCACTTTGTGATTACGCCTTCTCTGAAGCAATGTCTGGATTTCGAGCAGCTGCTGGCAAAAGTACAGTCATAAATCCACTTTTGAGTAAATTCTGATTTGCAGGTCAATTTTTCAACAACATAAAGACCACGACTGTCAGAGAGGATTTTTTTCTTGCATTTTTTGATGATTAGCTAAATGCAAAAAAAAATCCTAAGTGTGTCCCTGAAGCTCTCCAATACAACTCCATAGATCCTCCTTAAAATTCCAGCTCCTGTTTGTGTCAGCTCATTGTCACCCATCCTAATATTTCCCAGGGCTGGCATACTGATGACAGGTCATCAAACTAAAGTATTACCTTGACATCAGGAACAGGCATTCAGCCTACCCCATACATGACTACCATCAAAAATCCATCTATTCTTGGATTTTCATACACCAGCTGCTCTCTGACCTGCTGAATGTAGCATTGGGGATGGTCCAGAGGAGGTATATGAGAATGATCCCAGAAATGAAAGGGTTGATCTACGATGAGCATTTGATGACTGTGGGCCTGCATTCGTGGGAGTTCAGAAGAATGAGGTAGATATCTCATTGAAACCTACAGAATGTTGAAAGGGCTCGATTGAGTGGATACTGAGAAGATTATCCAATATTGGGGGAGTTTATGACACAGTCTCATCCCTTTAGTTAGAGGTGTGGAGGAAATTTCTTTAATTAAAGGGTGGTGAATCTGTGCAATTCTTTACTACAGTGGCTGTTGATAGTTTCTTGATTAGTAAGAGTTTCAAAACACAGGGAGAAGACAGGAGAATCAGGTTGAGAGGGATAAAAATCTGACATAATAAAATGATAGAGCAGACTCAATGGGCTGAAGGCCTAATTCTGCTCCTATGTATTATGGTCTTATCCCCAGTATCCCATTATGCTACTATGAGATCCCTTGGCAAGTTGCTGCTGTTATTCTGGCTGATGGAATAACTTTGTACACTGGCAGCAAGCAGGCCAATTAATGTGACATGTACATTGCTGACTTAAGCTGGCTGGTGGCGTAGTGGCATCAGAGCCGGACTTCAGAGCGAAGGTTCCCGAGTTCAAATCCAGCCGGCTCCTGTGCATGCTTTCCATCCGTGCTGGGTTGAGCGTCGAGCTAGCAACTCGACCTCGTAAAAAAAGAAATTGCCTGCTACAGAAACATCAACAGCAAAAAGTTGATGGCCTATGCTCTCTCGTGAGTTTAAAAGGCAACTTCCTTTTTTTTATTATATTGCTGATTTCCTCAGACTGCAGAGCTGTACAGTAAGATGAGACAGCAGTTCTAACTTTCCAGATTAATACACAGTTCCTCTTGCAGTTTCAATCCATCAGATCCAATTTACAAGAACACGAGAAGATGAGAGCAGGAGTAGGACATCAGTTCCCACAAGCTTGCTTCACCATTCAGTATGATAATGACTGATCTACACCTTTGATGGTATTGGTTTCATCGTCTGCAAAGCATTAAACTCAAAAAGAGATTTTAAGCCCTATTCAATAATGTATATATCTCCGGGTACCCTCACTATAGAGAGGTTATACTATATCAAACAACTCTTCAAAGTCTAGTTTACTTCCTTATTTGAGTGGTGGATCCCCTGCTCCCTTACCAAATTGGAGGTATTTTGTTATTTGATTTTATTTTTAATGATACATATTTAAATTCAGGCAAATAGTTCTTAACACACATATAAAATTCACAGAATATTTCTGATTTATTAAAGATTTCTTAATTCCAAAAGATTTATATACTACAAAGGATTTCAGAACTTAGATACAATTCTTACGAACCTACCAATAAGTTGCAGATGAACGAGTCATCTGTTGCAGAAATCTAAGGTTGAGGAAAGAACTCTAGTTCTTTGTTCTGTCATCCATCTTTCTGTCATTCTCCTTGCCATTCCTAACAACTCACAGTGCTTTCTAATATTTTTACTGTTTTGCTACTAGTTGATATTATTTGCATGTAATGTTTTTAGATACCTTCACTGGGACAAAATAATTCATACAGTTGGTCTAAAAGCTTTTGGGGACAGAGATCCCAGACACCCAATATCAATGTTGTGAGGGCTGACCCTCTGAGTACACTAATATCCCAACTATTGATTGATCATATCTGTGACTATGTTTGATGTGCTAACTGACAACATCAGTCTGGTCTGCAAACTTCCCTTGATTTCTATCACATGATGCAAGTAACTTCGCCAGTGTTGTCTGGTTTGATGCAGGCCAATTAACATAACCCCATTGTCTTATGTTGATTAAATATGCATCTACAAGCCCTCACCCTTTACTTGTTTGCAAGAAGAAGCTGAGCAAGGAATATTGAATTGAATTGAATTGATTTACAATGAAACTCTGTTTGGCTTCCTCTCAGGCAATTAAATAAAGTAATAGAAAAACAGTATTAAATAGATAAGTAGCAGAAAATAAGTTGCAGCAGCATCAGAATATCACAGTAATGCACAAAGTGCCGTTAGTGCAAGTATTTGAGTTCTTGTGTGTGCATGTGTGTGCTCACAGTTTCAGTCATTGTTCTGTGGGAGTGGTGTGATGGAGCCCACAGCTCTGGGATAGAAGCTGTTCCTCAGTCTATTTGTTCTGGCTTTTAGTGTCCTGAACTTTTCGCTGGACAGCAGCGGCCAGGGTGTGTGGTGTCTCTGGTTATGCTGATTACTTTCCTCCCGAGTCTGCTGGAATAGATGGTGTCCAGTCCTGGGAGTTCCATCCTGACAACTCGTATATTGGTTAGAAGTTTAACTTTGGTACAAAGATCTATGGCCCTTTAGAAAGATCATGGTGCCATGCTAGAAAGCTGAGATTGGCAATAAGACTCTTGGGTCCTGAAAAGTAAGTATCCATCACACACCGGCCTCAATTCTTCTTCTCTCCCAGTTCCCCATAACTCTCACTTCCCCAACCTTTCAAATATTTATCTATGTTTACCTTAAATATATCTATTGATCTGCCGTCTGTCCCCTCCCAGGGTGGAGAATTTCAGAGATTCCGTATCCTCTGAGAGCAGAAATTTATAAGCACCTCTGTTTTAATTGACCTGCTCCTTATTTTGTACCTATGTTCCCCATGTTCTTGACTCTCTTATTAATCTGAACATCCACCCTGACAAGCCCCTTTGGGATGTCTTATGTTTAAATAAGGTCACAATTCATTCTTCTAAACTGCGAGGAATGTAGACCCAATCTACCTAGCCTCACTTGAAAGAACAACCTCTCATCCCAGGAATTAGCATGGTGAAGCTTTTTTGGACTACCTCCAATGATAAGGATTAAACATTAGCTTTATTTGTCACATATACATCAAAATGTACAGTGAAATACATCATTTTCCACAAATCAAATAATCAAGAATTGTGCTGGGCAGCCTGCTAGTGTCACCATGCTTTCAGCACCAGCATAGCGTGCCCAGAACTCATTGTTAGTACAGAGACACAAGACATTACAGATGCTGGAATCTGTGCAGCACACAAAGACATCGGAGGATTTTAGCGGGCCAGGCAGCATCTATGGAGTGATATGGACAGATGATGTTTTGGGTTGAGATCTTCATCTGAACTGCTAAAAAAGGTCTTGACCCAAAATGTCGACTTGTTCATTTCTCTCCATAGATGCTGTCTGACTTGCTGAGCTCCTCCAATGATTTTGTGTTTTGATCCAATGTAATTATATCCTTTTATAGGTGAACATCCAAAATGCACAATATTCCAGGTGCAGCCTGATCTGCACCCAGTTTACTGGCAAGGATTAAAAAGCATATGAGCATGGTCTGAAAGTGAGAACAAATGTCCCTGGAACTACACTTGTGTCAGAGTGACAATTCCTTTCTGCTTACTGCCATCATGTGGCAGTAAGCAGCAACAGACAAACGATAATAAGTAATAACCCATTTACACAGCAAAACTCTTGTTAACCTGGCTTGCTCGTGACTTCAGTAGTACCCTACTGGCAAATTTTCTGTGGTCCCTTTGTCTCTGTTTTCTGGACTGCTGGTTGTTATTCCAATTAGCACTCCAACACAATTTTAGTCACTTTAGTTTTAAATTACACAGTAGCACAATCAATTTTCCTGGCAGAGGGAGGGTGGAAGAAGAGGAGAGCAGTAGTGATAGGGGACTCGATAGCTAGAGGTACAGAAAGGAGATTCTGTGGTCATGACAGAGACTCCCGGATGGTTTGTTGCCTCCCGGGTGCCAGGGTCAGGGATGTCTCTGATCGTGTGCACAGCATTCTGAAGTGGGAGGGTGATCAGCCAGATGTCGTGGTGCACATCGGTACCAATGACGTAGGAAGGAAGAGTGAGGAGGTCCTGGAGAGTGAGTATAGAGAGCTTGGTAGGAAGTTGAAAAGCAGGACCTCGAGGGTGGTAATCTCAGGATTGCCATGTGCCAGCGAGGGTAAGAATAGGATGCTCTGGCGGATGAACACGTGGCTGAGGAACTGGTGTAGGGGGCAGGGTTTCAGATTTCAGGATCATTGGGACCTCTTCTGGGGAAGGTGGGACCTGTACAAGAGAGACGGGTTACACCTGAACTACAAGGGGACCAATATTCTTGCAGGGAGGTTTGTTAGTGTTATTGGGGAGGGTTTAAACTAGATTTGCAGGGGAATGGGAACCAGAGTGCCAGAGCAGATAGTGGAGCGGGGGTAAAAATAAATGATGTTAAAAGTCCATGCAAAGTCACAAACAGAAGGGTTGTGTGTAGTGGTAATAATCTTCTGAAGTGTGTCTATTTCAATGCGAGGAGTATTGTGGAGAAGGCTGACGAGCTGGGGGAGTGGATTGACACATGGAATTATGACATTATAGCCATTAGTGAAACTTGGCTACAGGAGGGGCAGGACTGGCAGCTTAATGTTCCAGGGTTCCGATGTTTCAGACGTGATAGAGTCAGAGGGATGAAGGGTGGGGGAGAGGTGGCATTGCTAGTCAGGGAAAATGTTACATCAGTGCTCAGGCAGGACAGATAGAGGGCTTGTCTACCGAGGCCATATGGGTGGAGCTGAGAAACAGGAAAGGTATGACCACATTAATGGGGTTGTATTATAGACCACCCAATAGTCAGCGAGAATTGGAGGAGAAAATCTGCAGAGATATAGCAGACAACTGCAGGAAACATAAGCTGTGATAGTAGGAGATTTTAATTTTCCACATATTGATTGGGACTCCCATACTGTTAAAGGTCTAGACGGGTTAGAGTTTGTAAAATGTGTTCAGGAAAGTTTTCTAAATCAATATATAGAGGTACTAACTAGGGAGGATGCAATATTAGATCTCCTATTAGGAAACGAGTTAGGACAGGTGATGGAAGTGTGTGTAGGGGAACACTTTGGTTCCAGTGATCATAACACCATTAGTTTCAACTTGATCATGGATAAAGATAGATCTGGTCCTCGGGTTGAGGTTCTAAACTGGAAAAAGGCCAAATTTGAAGAAATGAGAAAGGATCTAAAAAGCATGGATTGGGACAGGTTCTTTTCTGGCAAGGATGTGATTGGTAAGTGGGAGGCCTTCAAAGGAGAAATTTTGAGAGTGCAGGGTTTGTATGTTCCTGTCAGGATTAAAGGCAAAAGGAGTAAGAATAAGGAACCTTGGTTCTTGAGGGATATTGGAACTCTGATAAAGAAGAGGAGAGAAATGTATGACATGTATAGGAAACAGGGAATAAATAAGGTGCTTGAGGAATATAAAAAGTGCAAAAAAATACTTAAGAAAGAAATCATGAGGACTAAAAGAAGACATGAGGTTGTTTTGGCAGTCAAGGTGAAGGATAATCCAAAGAGCTTCTATAGGTATATTAAGAGCAAAAGGATAGTAAGGGATAAAATTGGTCCTGTTGAAGATCAGTGTGGTCGGCTATGTATGGAACCAAAAGAAATGGGGGCGATCTTAAATAGGTTTTTTTGCGTCTGTATTTACTAAGGAAACTGGCATGGAGTCAATAGAAATAAGGCAAACAAGTCATGAGGTCATGGAACCTATACAAATTGAAGAGGAGGAGGTGCTTGCTATCTTGAAGCAAATCAGAGTAGATAAATCCCCAGGACCTGACAGAGTATTCCCTCGGACCTTGAAGGAGACTAGTGTTGAAATTGCAGGGGCCCTGGCAGATATATTTAAAATGTTGGTATCCATGGGTGAAGTGCCGGAGGATTGGAGGATAGCTCATGTTGTTCCCTTGTTTAAAAAAGGCTCAAAAAGTAATCCGGGAAATTATAGGCTGGTAAATTTGATATCGGTAATAGGTAAATTATTGGAAGGAGTACTAAGAGATAGGATCTACATGTATTTGGATAGACAGGGACTTATTAGAGAGAGTCAGCATGGCTTTGTGCATGGTAGGTCATGTTTGACCAATCTATTGGAGTTTTTTGAGGAGGTTACCAGGAAAGTGGATGAAGGGAAGGCAGTGGATGTTGTCTGTATGGACTTCAGTAAGGCCTTTGACAAGGTCCTGCATGGGAGGTTAGTTAGGAAGATTCAGTCGCTAGGTATACGTGGTGAGGTAGTAAATTGGATTAGACATTGGCTCAGTGGGAGATGCCAGAGAGTGGTAGCGGAGGACTGCTTCTCTGAGTGAAGACCTGTAACTAGTGGTGTGCCACGGGGATCAGTGCTGGGTCCATTGTTATTTCTCATCTATATCAATGATCTGGATAATAATGTGGTAAATTGGATCAGCAAATTTGCTGATGATACAAAGATTGGAGGAGTAGTGGACAGTGAGGAAAGTTTTCAAAGCTTGCAGAGGGATTTGGACCAGCTGGAAAAATGGGCTGAAAAATGGCAGATGGAGTTTAATACAGACAAGTGTGAGGTATTGCACTTTAGAAGGACAAACCATGGTAGAACATACAGGGTAAATGGTAGGGCACTGAGGAGTGTAGTAGAACAGGGATCTGGGAATACAGATACAAACTTCCTTAAAAGTGGCGTCATAGGTAGGTAGGGTTATAAAGAGAGCTTTTGGTACATGGCCTTTATAAATCAAAGTATTGAGTATAGGAGTTGGAATGTTATGGTGAGGTTGTGTAAGACATTGGTGAGGCCGAATTTGGAGTATTATGTACAGTTTTTGTCACCAAATTACAGGAAGGATATTAATAAGGGTAAAAGAGTGCAGAGAAGGTTTACAAGGAAGTTGCCGGAACTTGAGAAACTGAGTTACAGAGAAAGGTTGAATAGGTTAGGACTTTATTCCCTGAAGTGTAGAAGAATGAGGGGAGATTTGATAGAGGTATATAAAATTATGATGGGTATAGATAGAGTGAATGCAAGCGGCTTTTTCCACTGAGGCTAGGGGAGAAAAAAACCAGAGGACGTGGGTTAAGGGTAATAGGGGAAAAGTTTAAAGGGAACATTAGGGGGGGCTTCTTCACACAGAGAGTGGTGGGAGTGTGGCATGAGCTACCAGGTAAAGTGGTAAATGTGGGCTCACTTTTAACATTTAAGAAAAACTTGGACAGGTTCGTGGATGAGAGGTGTATGAAAGGATATGTTCCTGGTGCAGGTCAGTGGGACTAGGCAGAAAAATGGTTCGGCACAGCCAAGAAGGGCCAAAAGACCTGTTTCTGTGCTGTAATGTTTCTATTGTTTCTATGGTTCGATGGTGAAACCAGAGAGTTTAAAGTGATCGGGGAAGCAGAGCCCTGGGGATTTTAAAGGGTGCAAGGAAACTGGGGTTTTGGTGTATCAAACCCAGCTAAAGAAATAGTATCCAGTGAGCCCGATCCTGAACCATTGCGATTTCTGAATGATGGGATAGCTGATTATCGGGGATTTACTTGGGAATGTTTTCTTCTAATTGAAAGTGAAGATATACAAAAGTATTTTTCAGTTCATTGAGGACTTCTTGATGCAAGAAGTACAGCATCCAACTTCCATAGCGTTAACTCCGAGGAAGTGCAGGCTGATAAGATATTCTTGTGTGCATTGGACCTTGCTTACCTGCCTGGTGGGAGGTGGGATATTCTGTTGGTTTTGGTTCTGCAGTGATGGCAATGCAGTGAGCTGGAAGATGAAAGCTGTTGCTTTGCCAGCGTGTCCAGCACAGTAAACTGGGTAAGCTCATTTGTTGATAAATACTGGTCTGGAGTCTAGTTCTGATGCCTTTACTTAATGTATCATTTGAAAGATGACACAGCCAACAATGAGATGGTACAACCTCAAATTTCTGCTCAAACTATTGGAGTGGGACTCAGTTTGCAATACCCTCTCTCAGTGGTATGTGAGATCCACCAAGGTAAAACATGCTCCTAGCTGCTTCACAACATGACAAGAAAGTAACAAAAAAAACATTCCCACTTCTAAGCTGGGATGTAGCAATTCTGTATCTCTGAGTCTGGTTAGAGCCATCTGATTGGTTTTGATGGGCAGGCTGGTGCATTTACAGGTCCTCTCAAGCAAGTGGTAATTTGATTAAAGGGCAGAGGTTGGGGTGGGGATTCAACTAGCCAACATCAACCCCAATCCCTTGAATCTTAGAGGACAAGTTCTAAAATATATCAATCCCTGCAGGACAGATTCCGAGAATGAGCTGGTTAGAGTTTCAGAACGTGTCAGTGCCCACAGATACATTCTGAAGTCAGCATCCATGTAACAATCACAGAATCTTCCTGCATTTTGAAAGCCATTAACAAATAAAGTGGCATGACTGATGCATGAACTGAATGCTTTAATTTGTGAAGATTAATATCGATTGAAGGATATCTGATATATGGAGCTCCCAGGGAGAACATACAAACTCCACACATAGCATTGAACCTGGGTTAAGATTTTCCAGTCAGCACATCAGTAGTGGATGAAAAAGATTTGGTGAACGTTAGGGCTTGTCAGAAGAACAAGCCAAGGACAAAATCTTACTTTTGATTACTTTTGCTTCCAGTGCTGATGTATCGATGTGTGGCTGTGACCAAGGTATCATTAGTGGAGAATATGCTGAGGAAGCACAGTCAGCAGTCACAGAGGTGCTGCTGTTTTAATGTGCATTCAGAGCAGAAGGCAGATCATCGCTGGTGCTGCTATTTTAATATGCATTCTGGCGTCACATTGGGAATCTATGCCCAGCAAGGATTGAATTGTACACAGCTGCAGCACTGGAAGCAAAAATAATCGCGAGTCAGATTTTGTCCTCAGCTTGTTCTTCTGACAAGCCCTAACATTCACCAAATCTTTTTCATCCATTACTGATGTGCTAACTGGAAAATCTTAACCCGGGTTCAATGTGTGACCTTAGATGCTATGTGTTGAGTTTGTATGTTCTCCCTGGTTTCCCCCACATGCTGTGGTTTCCCTCCTCATCTCAAAGGTGTGCAGGTAGGCTAATTGTCCATTGTACATTGTCCCTGGTGTGTAGATGAGTGGTTGAAGCTATGGGTCATTGATGAGTATGTGGGGAGAGTGAAAAATGAGAATAATGTAGGATTTGTGTGAATGGGCAGTTGATGAACAGTGTGGTCTCTGTGGGCTGAAAGACCAGTTTCCCTGCTGTATCTCTCTGTGACACTTCCACTCATCAATGGCCCATTTCAAAATCCCCTTGACTTCACAATCTACCTCATCATGGCCCGTGCACCTTAACTGTGTGGAGCGCACTTTCTCTGTAACTGCAACCGTAACACAATGTTCTTCTTTCCATTGTTTTCCCCTTGTGCTACCTCAAAGTACTAATGTTTTGAAAGAATCCATATGGGTGGCTTACAAAACAGTTTTTCACTGTATCTTGGTACGTGTGATAATAATATACCAATACCAAATCCTCATCCTCTTGTTGTGAAACCCCTCTATACCTCAATTCTCCCTGCATTCATAATGTTGTCCAGCTCTATAACTCTCTGAGTATTCCTTCACTTCTGCTTATACCTAGATTCCTTCAACATCACTATTTGTAACTCAGCCTTCAGCCATTGAGATTCTAAACTCAGGTACTCCTTTCCTTAGTTTCTCTGCTTCTCCACCTCTCAAAGAGGTACCATGAAAATATAACTCTTCAAACATGCTTTTGGTCATTTGCTTCAAAATCAGTTAATGTGAAATAGTGTCTGAAAAACCTCCTGCATTGCACCCTACATGGTTTCATTACATCTAAGGACTAACATATAAAGCAACACACACAAAATTCTGGGGGAGCTCAGCAAGTCAGGCAGAAAATATGGAGGGGAATAAACAGCTGATGTTTTGAGCTGAGACTCTTCGTCAGCTGAATTCCTCCAGCATTTTGTATGTGTTACTCAAAATTTCCAGCATCTGCAGAATCTGTTGTGATTATCATATAAATGCAGGTTGCAACTACTTTTTTGATGTTATACCCTCCCTTGGAAATGTTCAGACAACAATAGTGCCCACTTATCAAGGTACTAAATGTAATTTGTTCATCTCTTTTCTTTCATTACTGACCTACTGTAGCTTTGGATGAAATTTTCCAAAGTACGTGGCTCATACAATACCATTCTCTAGGTCTTTTTGATATTAGATTAGATTAGATTAGATTATGAGGACACTCACTCCTCGTTTATTGTCATTTAGAAATACATGCATTAAAAAATGATACAATGTTCCTCCAGAATAATATCGCAAGAAAACACAGGACAAACCAAGACTAAAGCTGATAAAACCACATAATTATAACATATAGTTACAACAGTGCAAAGCAATACCATAATTTGATAAAGAGCAGACCATGGGCATGGTAAAAAAAAGTCTCAAAGTCCCGATAGCCTCATCATCTCACGCAGGTGGTAGAAGGGAGAAACTCTCCCTGCCATAAACTTCCAAGTGCCGCCAACTTGCCGATGCAGCACCATTGAAAGCACCTGACCGCAGCGGACTCTGAGTCCGTCTGAAAACTTCGCGCCTCCGACCAGCCCCTCTAACACAGCCTCTCCGAGCACCATCCTCTACCGAGCACTTTGACCCTGCCCTGGCCACCAAGCAACAACCAAAGCCGAGGACTTAGGGCCTTCTCCTCCGGAGATTCTGGACCACACAGTAGCAGCAGCAGTGAAGCAGGCATTTCAGAAGTTTCATCCAGATGTTCCTCCGTGCTCTCACGTCTGTCTCCATCAAATCAGGATTGTGCACGGCACCCTACTTCACAAATAACAGACATCACCACCGGAGTGGCCGCTGTGAGCTGTGTCGTGCCACCATCTTCTCCGCCCTCCTTTTCTATTTAAAGAAAGGCTTGCATTTGTGCAGTAACCTTTTGTAAATTCTGGTCATCACCAGATGTTCTGCAGCCACCAAGCTAGTGTAATTCGATATTGGAAATGTATTGGGAAAGTTTGTGCAATATAAACAGTAAGTGCTGGAATATCACACATAAAACTCTGGAGGGACTCAGCAGGTCAGGCAGCATCTATGGAGAGGAATAAACAGGTGATGTTTGAGGCTGAGACACTTCATTAAGATGTCCTGATTACTCTGGATTTCCAGCATATGCACAATCTCTTGTGTTAGTGAGTGCTGGATATAGGCAGTGACATCAACCTGAAGCATTTACTCTGGCTATTTCTTCACAAAAGTCATGCTGAGTTTTTACAGCAGTTTCTATTTTATTTTCGTTTTACAGCTTCTGCAATAATTTGATTTTGCATTACTGTCTTTTTTAATGATATCAGTTAAGGAAAACATAATGATCAGAAGCAAACCTTTTCAAAATTTATGGTAATACTAGGCCACTTCGGAAGGACAACACCTGCAGGAGTGGAGAACTTCCTCAGCCCTTGACTCAGGTGTCACACCAGGTTAGAGAAGACTATGCTATGGCAGGTTTGACCAGTGGCAGTTCTTGGCATGACCGGCTTAAAGGAGTAGTCTTCCTGGTCATGTCGGTTTACAAACTATATCTATTCAGCAGACAGTCTAACGCTGTGGGCCAGTAACCTGTACTCTATGGATGGTGCTTTCCTTTTTGAAGGACATTAAGAAATGAAGACTGGTTCCTGATGTATCAATGCTAGGCATATACATGTAATTCCACAACTCCAGAGCAGGCTTCTTTCTGCTTATGTCTGAGACAGGAAGTTTGGAACCTTACACAATTGGTTACATTCCTCTTAATTTTATGTTCACGGTATTATTTATTTATACTGTTTTACTCTTTGCACAACACCACCATTCACTGTGATCATGGCTGATCATCCACAATCAGTACCCCGTTCCTGCCTTCTCCCCATATCCCTTGACTCCGCTATCTTTAAGAGCTCTATCTATCTCTTTCTTGAAAGCATCCAGAGAATTGACCTCCACTACCTTCTGAGGCAGAGCATTCCACAGATCCACAACTCTCCGGGTGAAAAAGTTTTTTCTTAACTCCGTTCTAAATGGCCTACCCCTTATTCTCAAATTGTGGTCTCTGGTTCTGGACTCCCCCGTCGGGAACGCGTTTCCTGCCTCTAGCGTGTCCAATCCCTTAATAATCTTATATGTTTCAATCAGATCCCCTCTCATCCTTCTAAATTCCAACGGTTGCTCCAATCTTTCAACATATGACATTCCCGCCATCCCCAGAATTAACCTCGTGAACCTCCCTCAACAGCAAGAATGTCCTTCCTCAAATTTGGAGATCAAAACTGCACACAATACTCCAGGTGTGGTCTCACCAGGGCTCCGTACTACTGCAGAAGGACCTCTTTGCTCCTATACTCAATTCTCCTTGTTATGAAGGACAACATGCCATTAGCTTTCTTCACTGCCTGCTGTTACCTGCATGCTTACCTTCAGTGACTGATGAACAAGAACATCTAGATCTCTTTGTACTTCCCTTTTTTCTAACGACACCATTCAGATAGTAATCTGCCTTCCTGTCCTTGCCACCAACGTGGATAACCTCACATTTATCCACATTAAACTCCATCTGCTATGCATCTGTCCACTCACCCAACCTGTCCAAGTCACCCTGCATTCTCAGAGTTACAAAATACACATGGACTAAGATGTTAACTGTCCTGTGCTATCACCAGTGGGATCATCAGTTGATCTGCCACCTGCCTTCAGGAGTTTCGGCCCGCTTATGATCAAGACTCCCTCGAGGTGGTGGGCCAGCAGTGCTAAAGCACCACCTCCCGCTGGTGAGCTTAAAAACTTGGCATCTGCTTCTATCAGAGTTGTTGGTCACTTCCATCCAACAGATAGTCTGCTGTTCCGGTGTCTATGCAACTACTGAAGGGTTTGCAAGATATGTATACACTGTCTGACTATCTGCCCCTCTGGATGTACTTGGTCCACACACATGCTGATCCTTTCTCTGCTGCCTCAGCTACAGCCCTGCTGGTTGACTTGATCTCTCTTCTAGTGAAGCGAAGGTCACGCAGCCACTTCTGGAGAGTGAATGCAATAAACCCACGGCAGCCTATTTCAAATGGATAGCATGAGACCTTCCACCCTCTGTCTCTGCACTCTGATCTTAATTCTGCATACTTAGTTAACTTGCGCTCATGGGCTTCATCGATGTTGTCTTCCCAGGGGACCGTGAGTTCACCAATAACCACTTCCCTACTGGTGTCAGACCATACGATTATATCTGGACACAATGTGATGAAAGCTATTTGCTCCAGGAGACTGCCTTTCCCGTCCAGGTCAGCCTTGACACACCAATCATTGGTTGAAGAAAGTGTGCTTGATCATGAGCCTGTGCTGTACGCCCTTGACTTGGAGACTTCTTTCACAAATGATATGCGATGTTCTGTGCAGCATGGGGCATGAGATAAGTTGTGTTGCAGTACTCTCTGCTCAACTGCTTCTGTTACAACTTTGAGAACGTTGTTATGTCTCCAAGTGTACATGCCGCTGGAGAGATTGACTCTGCATGCACTCAAGATATGTTGAAGTGTTCCCTTCTCGCCACAAGCAGGACACCTGTCTGTCTTGTCTTCATACCAGGTGCTGAGGTTGGCAGGTGTTGGGAGCAGATCGTACGCTGCTCTGCATAGAAAAGAAATGCGGAGCCGTTCCATCTGCCGCAGGACATTCCAAGATAGATGTCGTTGTTCAACACTTTCCCACCGGGTCCAAGCCCCTTGTTTGGCCAGGCCAGCCGTTTTAGTTAATCTCTTCTCCTCTTCTACCTCTCGTATTTCCTGTGTTACAAGCTTACGGCGCTCCTTACCTGTAGAAGATGACCACCACTTGTGGGTTGTCCATCCAAGTCCCTGGCGGCCTAGCTGGATAGCCCCAACCGTCTCCTTGTGCTTCAATCTAGACTCTGCCTCATCAACTGCTACACGGGCTGACCACTTCCTGCCTGATCTCACATCCGGCTGGGTGTTCTTGATGACAGAGTCTTTTGAGTCTCGAAGCATCAAGAATGATCTTACCTTTACCAGCCTCCTCACATTTCACACTGCCACCCACCTTTGTGTCATCTGCAAATTTGCTAATGTTACTTTTAGTCCCTTCATCTTTAATCACTAATGTATATTGTAAATAGCTGCGGTCCCAGCACCCAGCCTTGCGGTACCTCACTAGTCACTGCCTGCCATTCTGAAAGGGACCTGTTAATCCCTACTCTTTGTTTCCTGTCTGCCAACCAATTTTCTATCCATGTCAGTACCCTACCCCCAATACCATGTGCTCTAATTTTGCCCGCTAATCTCCTATGTGGAACCTTATCAAAGGCTTTCTGAAAGTCCAGGTACACTACATCCACTGGCTCTCCCTTGTCCATTTTCATAGTTACATCCTCAAAAAATTCCAGAAGATTAGTCAAGCATGATTTCCCCTTTGTAAATCCATGCTGACTCGGACCGATCCTGTTACTGCTATTCAGATGTGCTGTAATTTCATCTTTTATAATTGACTCGGGCATCTTCCCCACCACTGATGTCAGGCTAATTGGTCTATAATTCCCTGCTTTCTCTCTCCTTCCTTTCTTAAAAAGTGGGATAACATTAGCTACCCTCCAATCCGCAGGAACTGATCCTGAATCTATAGAACATTGGAAAATGATTACCAATGTGTCCACGATTTCTAGAGCCACCTCCTTAAATACCCTGGGATGCAGACCATCAGTCCCATCAGTCTACCCAACACCATTTTCTGCCTAATGTGAATTTCCTTCAGTTCCTCCGTTACCCTAGGTCCTCTGGCCACTATTACATCTGGGACATTGTGTCTTCCCTAGTGAAGACAGATCCAAAGTACCTGTTCAACTTGTCCGTGTCACAATGGGGGGGGGGAGCATTGGGAGCAACAGTGGACCCAAATGCAAGACACATCTTGTGAGGTTACTTAGATTTAGTTTATTGTTCGATACCAGGAGAGCAAGGCAGGAGCAGGAATAGCGACTGGACAAGGACTCAGGACTACGACTAGGCTGGGACCAAGGGTCTGGGCTTGGACTCGGAATTGGATCCCAGAACTAGAGGCGACATGAAGAGGCTATGGTATGGATTCCGAGCCAGGGACTGGGCAAGGACCCAGTACTTGGGTCTTGCCTCGGGCTCGGACCCCAGAACCAGGCATGGACATGACATGGGCTAGGGAGAGGAGGAACATGGAAAAACAGAGCCTCGGTCTCAGGAGAGCAGGTACATGGAACCATGAACACGTACACAGAACAGAGAGCCGGGACCCTTCCTTGGGTACAGGACATAGGGCCGGGACTCATGACCACCCGCGGGGCAACGGCAGGACGGCCTGACTTACCCCACGGAGGCGAGGACAAGACAAGACAAGACCTGACCCCCCGCGGGGCAATGGCAAGACAGCCGGACTTACCCCCACGGAGGCGAGGACAAGACAAGACAAGACATGACCCCCCGCAGGGCAACGGCAAGATGGCCTGACTTACCCCATGGAGGCGAGGACAGGACAAGACAAGACAAGACCAACACGAATGAACACCAGACAGTACCTATCTAGCTCCGGTGATGGAACTAGACTGAAGTGCAGGCGAGGGCTGCAGACAAGGACTAGAGGTGAGATGGGCAGAGAAGGGATTCAGACAAGGGGGTAGAACAGGAATCACAGACCGCCAGTGCCAGGACTTGACTTGGAACTTGGATGCCACCAGGGACGGGACTTGACTCGGAACTTGACTCGGAACTTGGATGCCGCCAGGCCTGGGACTTGATTCGGAACTTGGATGCCTCCAGGGACGGGACTTGACTCGGTACTTGGATGCCGCCAGGACCGGGACTTGACTCGGTACTTGAATGCCTCCGGAGCCAGGACTTGACTTGGAGCCTCTGGGTAGTGGCGAGCTCTTGACTCGGCCCGGGAACAATAGACAGCGGTTCTTGATTCCCTCCGGCGGGTTATCTGACGGACCCACCTTGGTGAGGAAACTTTGCAGGCTTGCTTTGGCGAGGTAACTTGACAGGGTTGCTCTGGTGAGGAAAGGCGAATTACCGGCACTCACTTTGGGCGGAGAGTAGGCTTGCTTCGGCCAGATGACATTGGCACGCCGTACCTTTGGTGACTTTTCAGACGCTCTGGCGCCGAACAGCTGAAAGCCAGAGACTATAAACTACCGGTTCAGCCGAGAGTAAATTGTCTCTAATCACCAAAGCCGAGGGACACGGGAAAACAGGGAACCAAAGGGAAACAGGGAGTCAACGGTCCGGATCGTAACATAAACAAAGTAAATTTAAAGAGACCCCGATCCGGACCATGACAGTCTGCCATTTCTTTGTTCCCCATAATAATTTCACCTGTTTCTGTCTTCAAGGGCCCAACTTTGGTCTGAACTAATTTTTTCCTCTTCACATACCTAAAGAAGCTTTTATTATCCTCCTTTATATTCTTGGCTAGCTTACCTTCGTACTTCCCTCTTTTCTCCCTGTATTGCCTTCTTAGTTATCTTCTGTTGCTCTTTAAAAGTTTCCCAATCCTCTGGCTTCCCACTCATCTTTACTATGTTATACTTCTTCTCTTTCATTTTTATACTGTCCTTGACTTCCCATGTCAGCCACGGTTGCCCCTTACTCCCCTTAGAATCTTTCTTCCTCTTTGGAATGAACTGATCCTGCACCTTCTGTATTATTCCCAGAAACACCTGCCATTGTTGTTCCACTGTCATCCCCGCTAGGGTATCTTTCCAGTCAATTTTGGCCAGCTGCTCCCTCATAGCTCCATAGTCCCCTTTGTTCAACTGTAATACTGACACTTACAATTTTCCCTTCTCCCTCTCAAATTGTAGATTAAAACTTATCATATTATGGTCACTACCTCCTAATGGCTCCTTTACCTCGAGTTCCCTGATCAAATCTGATTCATTACACAACACTAAATCTAGAATTGCCTTCTCCCTGGTAGACTCTAGTACAAGCTACTCTAATGATCCATCTTGGAGGCACTCCACAAACTCCCTTTCTTGGGGTCCAGTACCAACCTGACTTTTCCAGTCTACCTGCATGTTAAAATCCCCCATAACAACCGTAGCATTACCTTTGTGACATGCCAATTTTAACTCTTGATTCAACTTGCACCCTATATCCAGGCTACTGTTTGGTGGCCTGTAGATAACTCCCATTAGAGTCTTTTTGCCCTTACAATTTCTCAGTTCTATCCATACTGACTCTACATCTCCTGATTCTATGTCGTCCCTTGCAAGGGACTGAATTTCATTCCTCACCAGCAGAGCCACCCCACCCCCTCTGCCCACCTGTCTGTCCTTTTGGTAGGACGTATACCCTTGAATATTCATTTCCCAGCCCTGGTCCTCTTGCAGCCATGTCTCTGTTATTCCTACAACATCATACTTGCCAGTTTCCAACTGAGCCTCAAGCTCATTCACTTATACTTACTTCTTATACTTCGTGCATTCATATATAGTTCTTTTAATCCATTACTCCCCTCACCTTTCACATCAATTCCTATTGCACTTGGCCATACTCTCCGATCTCTTCCCGAGCTTTCTGCCCCGTTAATTCTGTTGTCTTTCTTAACTTTTCTTATTCTCTCTTTCCCTTTAACTCCATCCTTATATTTCCAGTTCGATCCCCCCCCCCCCACTACTTCGTTTAAACACACCCGTGTAGCAGTGGCAAACCTGCCTGCCAGAACGCTGGTCCCCCGTCGGTTAAGGTGCAACCCGTCCCTTCTGTGCAATTCATCCTTACCCCAAAACAGATCCCAGTGGTCCAAGGATCTAAATCCCTGCTTCCCGCACCAGCTCTTCAGCCACATATTTAGATCCCCTATCTCCCTGTTCCTGCCTTCACCAGCACAAGGAATTGGAAGCAAACTGGAGATAACCACCCTAGAGGTCCTGCTTTTCAGCCTTCTTCCGAGTTCTCTGAAGTCACACTGCAGAATTTATTTCCTCTTCTTCCCAACGTCATTTGTGCCGACATGCACTACCACTTCCGGCTGTTCACCTTCTCCCTTGAGGATGCCCTGCAATCGGTCTGTGACGTCCTGGATCCTGGCACCAGGGAGGCAACACACCATCCTTAAATCCCGCCTGTTGCCACAGAAACCCCTTTCTGTACCTCCCACTATGGAGTCCCCTACTGCCACGGCTCTGCCTGACTTCTGTCTCCTCGGCTTTGCTTCAGCGCCAATTTTTGACTTGGAGACCTGTCCACCTCTCAGACTGGCAGTGTTTTCTGTCTTAAGTTTTTCACAAGTTTTCCTATATTTTCCTGTAAATGCCTGGAAGAAAATGAGTCTCAGGGTAGTATATGGTGATATATACACACCTTGATAATAAATTTACTTTGAGCGTGAAAAGCTGGTCAGTGGAACTTTGAGTGAGTGACTCATAGTCATAAAAACATGCAGCATAGAAACAGACTCTTCAGCAGACTAAGTTTACATAAATGATCAACCACACATTTACACTAATCTGATTTGCTCATTATTTCTCCCCCGGACTTTACCTCTCATCTACACACCAAGGACAGTTTACAGTGGCTGATTAACCTGTAAGATCATAAGACCATAAGATATAGGAGCAGAGGTAGGCCATTTTGCCCGTCGAGACTGCTCCACCATTCAATCATGGGCTGATTCAATTCTTCCAGTCATCCCCACTTCCCTGCTTTCACCCCATATCCTTTGATGCCCTGGCTAATCAAGAACCTATCTATCACTGCCTTAAATACACCCAATGACTTGGCCTCCATAGCCTCTTGTGGAAACAAATTCCACAGGTATACCACCCACTGACTAAAGTAATTTCTCCGCATCTCTGTTTTAAAAGGATGTCCTTCAATCCTGAAGTTGTACCCTCATGTCCTAGACTCCCCTACCATGGGAAATAACTTTGCCATATCTAATCTGTTCAGGGCTTTTAACATTCGAAATGTTTCTATCAGATCCCCCCTCATTCTCCTGAACTCCAGGGAATACAGCCCAAGAGCTGCCAGACGTTCCTCATACAGTAACCCTTTCATTCCTGGAATCATTCTCATGAATCTTCTCTGAACCCTCTCCAATGTCAGTATATCCTTTCTAAAATAAGGAGCACCAAACTGCACACAATACTCCAAGTGTGGTCTCATGAGTGCCTGACAGAGCCTCAACATCACATCCCTGCTCTTATATTCTATACCTCTAGAAATGAATGCCAACATTGCATTCACCTCCTTCACCACTGACTCAATCTGGAGGCTAACCTTTAGGGTATCCTGCACAAGGTCTCCCAAGTTCCTTTGCATCGCTGCATTTTGAATTCTCTCCCCATCTAAATATTTGTCTGCCCGTTTATTTCTTCCACCACAGTGCATGACCATACACTTTTCAACATTGTATTTCAATTGCCACTTTTTTGCCCATTCCCCTAAACTATCCAAGTCTCTCTGCAGGCTCTGTTTCCTCAACACTACCTGCTCCTCCACCTATCTTTGTATCATCGGCAAATTTAACCATAAATCCATTAATCCAAATCAGTGACATACATTGTAGCAGTCCTAACACTGACCCCTGTGGAACTCCGCTGGTAACTGTCAGCCAGCCAGAATAGGATCCCTTTATTCGCACTCTCTGTTTTCTGCTGATCAATCGATGCTCCACCCATGCTAGTAATTTCCCTGTAATTCCATGGGCTCTTATCTTGCTAAGCAGCCTCATGTGCAGCACCTTGTCTAAGGCCCGCTGAAAATCCAAGTCCACCACATCCACTACATCTCCTTTGCCTACCCTGCTTGTAATTTCCTCAAAAAATTGCAGTAGGTTTGTCAGGCAGGATTTTCCTTTCAGGAAATCATGCTGGCTTTGGCCTATCTTGTCATGTGCCTCTAGGTACTCCATATTCTCATCCTTAACAATCGACTCCAACAACTTCCTAACCACTGATGTTAGTCTAACAGGTCTATAGTTTCCTTTCTGCTGCCTCCCACCCTTCTTAAGTAGTGGAGTGACATTCACAATTTTCCAGTCATCTGGTATAATGCCAGAATCTATCGATTCTTGAAAGATCATCGTTAATGCCTCTGCAATCTCTCCAGCTACTTCCTTCAGAACCTGAGGGTGCATTCCATTAGGTCCAGGAGATTTATCCACCCTCAGACCATTAAGCTTCCTGAGCACCTTCTCAGTCGTAATTTTCACTGCACATACTTCACTTCCCTGACACTCTTGAATGAACCTAGCAATCAAAATTTAGATGTGGGAGGAAACCAGAGCACCCAGAGGAAACCCAAGTAGTCACAGAGAGAACATGCAAACTTCTCACAGACAGCACTGAAGGTTGGAACTGGCTCTGTTTCTCTGGTGCCTATAGGCAGTGGCTCTACAGGTGAATCTCTATGTCACCCTGAGTTTAACATTCTGCTAATCTGAATTTCCAATTGCATAAAGAAGAAGCTACAGCACTAAAGCTATTTAACTCCTCAATGCAGACATTTTATTTGGTCTTCTAAGTTCATAGCTCATGAAGGAGCAATAATCCTTGCCCACTTGTGTGCTTCAGAGACATGGAAAATCTATAATGGCCTTTCAAAAGCATTGGAAAAATAACAGCAATGCTGTCTTTGCAAAACCCTTCAGTTTCAGGACAAAGGATCTAATGTCAGCATCTGCTCCCAGGACAATATTCCCAACATCAAGGCTCTGATCACACTTCAGAGGCTCTCCTTCAAGCTCCATCACAGGCAGAGATTCCCAGGACAGAGCAAGCGCTTCAAGGACAGAACAAGTGTCACATCTTCTCCAACTTGTGGGAAGCCAAGACAGGATAAGAAGCACCAGCAGCACGCCGAGCATCTTGAGAATCTATGATGGGAACACATGAAAGCCAAGGGTAAACCGTGACCAGAAGACACACCATCCTGATTAAAACATCAGCCTGTCCTATCAGGTACCACCTCCCAGAGTCAGCAATCCAATATTCAACAATTTCAGAGGGATGCAAATAGACTTTGACCCAAAGGGATTGCTGAGAAGGAGAAATTTGACTGGTCTTCTGTTTTAAGTTGAAATTTGCTTTTCTCGGGCAGAAACTTGAGGTCCCTGCTTTTGATAATGTCATAGAGATCTTGTTCAGAAACAAGCACTTTGTCCCACCCTGACCGTGCTGACTATGAGGTGATCATCTACACCAATCCCATTTCCCAGCATTTTCAGCCTTCTGTGCCTTGGCAAATCAAGTGCTCATCCAGATACTTATAAAATGTTGTGGGAGTCTCTCCCACTGCCATTCTCTTTATGCATTTCAGAAAATTTATTTCTTATGTCCCCTCTTAGTCTTCTACTCCTTTTCTTAAACCAATACCCTCTGGTTATAGACACCACTGTTATGGGGAAAAATTTACTATTGAAACCCTATACAGTATATATATATATATATATAACCCAGCCTGTCTAGTCTTTCCTCATGACTGAGGTACTTGATCTCCAGGCATTGTTCCGATGTATCTCCTCCTCACCCTCTCCAGAGCAACCACTTACATTCCACGTTCTGGCGACCAAAATCCATATAGTATTCCAGGTCTATAAACATCTTGGGTTGTGCTTGAGCCCACAGCATTCTGCCTCATGGTATGGGGAAAGTGCCATCTATTGATTCAAATGTAGAGCATGCCAGTCTCATATGTGAAACATTCATAAACTTTCTGATCAGCAGTTCAATCACTAAGTAAAGGATAATCTGGAGTGTAATTGGCCTATATCTGTGATGAGAGTTCTTGACGAGAATGGCTTGGACCCAAATGCTGGAGTGTCCGAGGCTAGGATCAAGACACGGTTTCAAGCAGGATCGAGAATCTGAGCACAAAACAAACACCAGACAAAATCACGAGTAGGCTTGCGATTGAGCACCGAATCTCAGTTCAGGTGCTTCTTAAATGCTCAATCATTGGCCCCCAAAACATGATTGCCAATTAGTGGAACTGTCCTGAATCTTTAAAGGGGCTGTGCAACCTACTCATACTCGAGGGAGTTAGAGCATCTAAGCCTCGGAAGCTGGCGCAGATGGGTGCGTGTTGTAACAATATCATTATACTGATTCCTGTATCATTCTTCACTGCAAAACAAAAATGTTGTTGAAACCATTTAAGCTAAGGTTCTCTGAGGGTTAGAACCCCCAGACATTAATGTAACAAGGGATTTTTAATTAAGTTGTAGAATTCACAATCAAATTTGAAACAGCAAGTGTATTGATTTAAAAGTTATATTCAAAGAATATTTGAAGTAAGTTTTACCACATCAGATCCAAAAAAGCAAGAAGTTACCACCATTTCCGGGGGATCTTAGGCAATAATCAAATCCATTTCGTAGAATAATGTGTAAATCCCAGTTCTGCTTGTCACTCTTGAGATAGCTTCCCAACAGAGTGCAGTGACAACCAGAATTCTCCAAGGCTCAAAAACAGCTGTCAGCCATGGCCCAGTAGGCATCTGTCGAGCAGGAGGTTACGGGTCACATCCCACTCTGGGAACAAGGGTAGAAAGTCCATGCTGACACTCCAGTGAATTACTGAGGGTCATGTTGCAATATTAGATGGAACAGAATGGAATATACCCTTAACATATATCTGGAGGTTGTCACATACAAGTTTGGGAGCTGAAACTCTTAAGAAAACAGCAAGCAGAGAATAACACACTCACAAACTGCTGGGGGAACACAGTAGGTCAAGCAGTATGTATGGAGAGGAATACAACAGTTGACAGGTCTAGATAAACAGTCTCAAACTGTTTATTCCTTTCCATAGATGCTGCCTGACCTGCTGAGTTCCTCCAGCATTTTGTGTGTGTTACTCTGGATTTCCAGCATCTATATATATTAACAAGCAAAGATACTGATAATGATTTAATTGAAGGAATGATAACCGCAGGCTTGATTGATTGCAAGATGAACCAAACTATGTAGAAGACAATATGATAGTGTAGTGGTTGAGTGCAATCGCTTTACAGCACCAGCAATCAGCGATTGGCTTTGATCGCTGTCTATAGGAATTTGTGCATTCTCTCCATGAACACACGGGGTTCCTCTGCCTGCTCCAGTTTCCTCCCACATTCTAAAGATGTACAGTTAGGGATAGTAAATTGTAGGCATGCTATGTTGACGCCAAAAGTGTGGCAACACTTGTGGGCTGCTCTCAGCATAAGCCTCAGACTATGGTAGTCATTAACGCAAAACGATGCATTTCACTGTATGTTTCAATGTACGTGTAACAAGTGATGCTGATCTTTTACCTTTTGTAATGTTATGTCAGCCATGAATTGGGAAGTTAGCTTGCTTCATTAAGATCCAAGGTCTCAGAGACCTAATAAACTGGAAGCGACAAGACTGTCATCTGGTCATAATGAAATGAAACGTAAAAGGTCCACTAAGGTATATCTAATGGCGTTTAGAACCTCAATGGCAGGCAGAAGAGTTAGCCATTACCATGACAATAACAAAGAGACCCAGGATAAGACAGTGAGAAATAGGTCCTGTCGATGAGACTGTGCGAGGAATGAGCACCATGCAAGTATGTAAGGAACAACTGATTCTTTGCTTCTCTCTACTTGACTGGCTCAGTACCCATAACTATAATACTACATAATTGGTGAAGTACAAGATGGAGGTGATGTTCGAAACCCATAGTTCAGCTGCAACAGGACAAAGGTGATTGGATCCCATCAAGACTACCAATATTATACTATTTTGTTGCAGGAGGATAAAATTAATAGGAGGGGGATGCCTTTAGTAAACAAGATTTAACTCTTTGTTGAATCCTGGAACAACATAAGACCCAGGATTAGTCATATAATGTCCAAGGCATTTGATGTCTTTGCCATTAACAATTTGAAAGAAGTTAACTGTACCTTCAAAATTTAAGTTTATTTAATGTAAATTCCTCTACATAAGTGTAAAGGAGAATGAAATAATGGTTACTCTGGATCTAATGCGGGACAAAAAACACAGAAGATAAAGAACACAATAAAAAATAATAAAACATAATAAATATAAATACCTAAGCTAGCTTATAAACATAGTTTGTCTATGAAGTGACACTAGGCACAGGAGTGGCTGGTGACTGACAGGAAGTGATAAAGTAATGGTTGATAGGGGCATGAAGGGGTGGGTTAGTGGGTGAAGATGTTGGTCAGCCTTACTGCTTGGGGAAAGCAAATGTTTTTGAGTCTGGTGGTCCTGGTATGGATGCTATAAAGCCTCCTCCTTGATGGGAGTCCAACAAACAGTCCATGAGCAGGATGGGTGGGATCTTTCATGATGTTACTGGCCCTTTCCTGGCACCTTTCTGTATATATGTCTTTGATGGTGGGTTGGTCGGTGCCGTTAGAGCATTGGCCAGTGCTGACTACTTGTTGTAGAGACCTTCCTGTCTGCCGCAGTAGAGTTTCCATACCAAGCAGTACTGCAGATTGTTAGGATGCTCTCTATTGCACATCTGCAGAATGACATGAGTGCATTGTCCAGCTCTCTTCAGAAAGTAGAGGAGTTGGTGACCTTTTCTGACTGGGACCATGAGAAGTTGTATGAGATGTGCACTCCCAGGGATTTGAAATGGCTTGCAGTTTCCACTGATGTTCCACTGATATAAAGGGGGTGTGAGTGGCGCAAGTTCTACTGAAGTCGATGGTTAATTATTTAATATTTAAGTAATTTTATAAACATATTGTTTGATTAAGCATTGTTTGTTTCTTTACATAATTTATGGTGGGTTATTTATAAAAATACGTGAATTACTTATGTCGTGATGCCACCATGTCATCAGCGCATGCCTCACTAAAGTGAAAGTGGCGTAGGTACATTATCCTGGGCTTCAGTGTTTTTCTTTCCATTAGTTTTGTTTTGGAGTTACAAAGCATAACTGCCAAGGATTAAGTTTTGAAACAAACCCAAGACGACTACCTACCTGTTGAAGAGCAATAAGACATTCAAGTCAAAAAAAGCAGCATATTTTCTTTGCATGAGGAGAGATGGCTAAGTAAAAAAAAAGTGCAGCACCTGGTTTCTTCAGAAGAGGAGAAAGACAACCAAATGATAGAAAAGGCCAAAATAGGACAAAATTCACGGGTTCAAAAGCAGAGTTCCGAGTGATACTAACAATAAATGAATAAAAACAGAAATGGCTGGCTACATCAGAAGATAGTCGCATTTGATTGCACAAGAGATAACAGGACATTGTATTCTGAACAAATTGAGCAGTATTTTGAAGCAAATGAAATAACCAATGCAAAGCAAGTACCTGTTTTGCTGAGTGTAAGAGGTGGAAAGAAATACAGTTTGCTTAGAGGTTTAATTGGTCCAACCAAACCATCCGAAATGAGCTTTGCTGCTTTCATGAAAGTAATGCAGAAACATTTAGAACTGAAACGATTGTTGAGCATGCTGGGCAGACAAAAATATATCAACTGCCCAGGGAAGAGAAAAAAGATAAAAAGTCAAATTGCAGTTTCAAAAAGAACACTAAACTGCAAGCTATTTATGAAATATCTGATAATGATGAGAGTGACACGGGACTCTGTAGCCTTAAGATTTACAGTGTGAAAACTAATAGGAGACAAGCAATATAGCATACATCAGAAGTGAACAACACATTAATTAACATGAAATTGGACATTGGCTCAGCTGTTTCAGTCATTCCACAAAATGCGTTTGTATGGCATTTCAAAGATACTGAACTGAAGCCTACAGACATCCAGCTAAGAATCTACACTGGAGAAAAGATAAATCCTGTGGAACCGACATTCGTAACAGTGAAATACAACAACCAGCAAGCTACATTGAGCTTGTACGTGGTAAAAACAGGAGGACCATCATTGTGTGGCCATGAGTGGCTGAGGTAACAACAACTTGATTGGGGATCCATCCACCATTTGCATGCCACATCCCCTGCAACAGAGTCAACTGAAAGCAAATTAAGCAAGGTACTGGATAATACCACAGTGGTGTTCAAGGATGGCACTGGAAAACTCAAACAATTCAAGGGTAAAATAATGTTAAATGAAAGTGCCACACCCAAGTTTTACAAAGCCTTACAGATTTATAGTTCCTTACACCACCTGTGATAAAGTAGCCAGTGAGTTAGACCACATGGAGGCTGAAGGAATTATTCCTAAGGTTGAGTGGAACTCATGAGCAATGCCAGTGGTCCCAGTAGCCAAGAAGAATGGGTCTGTCAGGATCTATGCTGATTTTAAGGTCACCATCAACCCAGAACGGAAAGTAGATCAATACCTTGTTCCCAGGATGGAGGACATCTTTGCAATCCTTTCTGGAGGAAAAATATTTCAGCAAAGTGGATTTAGTTGAGGCCTACTTACAGATAGAGATGGAAGAAGAGTCCAAAGTGATTCTCACTATAAACTCCCACAAAGGGCTTTAGCGCTATAATAGGCTTATTTCTGGAGTAGCATCTACACCAGCACTCTGGCAGAAGGCTATGGACAAGGTGCTGCAAAGCTGCCCAGGCATTCAGTGTTAGCTGGAAGACATCATTGTTATCAGTAAGGATGACAAGAAGCATCTCCAAAATCTCAGACAGTGTTAAAAAGATTAGAAGATTATGGGCTCAGAGCATGATGCTACAAGTTTGAATTATTTAAACCAAGAAATACTTAGTGTGGTCACACTATGGACACATAAGGGTCTACACAAATGTGCTGAGAAAATTCAAGCAGTGGTGGATGCCCCAAGGCCAAAGGACATGTTAGAGTTGCAATCCCTTTAGGATTTGTCAATTACAACAACAGGTTCCTGCCAAACCTGGCTACTGTGCTCCACCCCTTGTATTCATTACTACAGATGGGGAAGAAATGGCAATGAATAAAGCAGGTGTGAGGTGGGTTTCCAAAAGACAAAGGAAATGGTGGTATCAGACACGGTACTCACACATTAGGGTCCCACATCATCCAGTGAATCTTGTTTGTTTACATAATTCATTAGGGGTTATATGTAAAGGTATATGAATGACATACGTCATGTCACCACCATGTCATAAGCCACGTCACTTAAGTAGCAACGGAATAGACATTTTATTCTAGGCTCCATGTTTTTCTTTCCATTAGTTTTATGTTTTGGAGTTACAAAACATAACATCATTAACTATCTCCTTTAAGAAAAAGATCTTCTAGGCACTAGGCCTTGAGCTCTTCCATCTCCTCTCTGTAGGCCGTTTCATTGTTGTTTGTGATGAGACCTACCACTGCCCGTGTCATTGATGAACTTGACAATGTACTTACTCGGGTACCTGGCTGTGCAGTCGTGTGTGCAGAGTGTACAGTAACAGGCTCAGCACACAGCCCTGGGGGGCACCCATGTTGAGGATGATGGGGAGGGAGGGATGGTTGTGCATCCTGTCTAGCTGATGTCTGTTCATTCGTAAGTCCACCATTCAGTTGCACAATGGTGTATTTAGACCGAGGAATAGGAGTTTGTTCAGCAGGGTCTGTGGGACGATAGTGCTAAATGCTGAACTGAAATGCAGAAACAGAATTCTGACTAAGTGCGCTTGTTTTCTAGGTGTGTCAGGGCTAGGTGCATGATAGATTACATGGCATCTGCCGTAGAGCATTTCTGTTCATAAATATATTGGTGATTGTCCAGTGTGGAAGAATGAGGTTTTTGATATGTGCCGTTTTTAGCTATTCAAAGCACTTCATGATGATTGGCATCAGTGCTACCAGGTGGTATTCTTTTAGTTCTGGATGCTTAGAGTTCTTTGGTACAGGGATGATGGTGGCTGATTTGAAGCATGTGGGATCAACAGCCTGGATAAGTGAAGTGTTGAAGAGGTCTGTGAAGACATCCGTGAGCTGGTGTGCACACTCTCTGAGTATTCGGCCAGGGATGTTGTATGGTTTGCCTGCCTTATGGGGGGTTGTCTCTGCGGAGTCTTTCTCATATCTGCTGCTGTTACAGACAGTGTCTGTTCATCTGGGAGGGGGTAGCTTTTGTGGCCAGTGTGTGGTGTATGTTGAGGCTGTACGACTACATATCAATTAAATAAAAGCACGCACACGGACATGAGGTTAACTGGTATATTCACTCTGCAGTGTAAGAACAGATCAATGGACATGGGTAAGTTATCAGTCAATAAGTAGTGCTAAGGGGAGTCATTGCGCTAAAAGAAATTGATCCGTACACTACACTTCCTTCCCCTTTAGATTAATGTAACTTAAAACTGTAAATGTAACAAAACAATCAATTTCCCTTCAACAAACCATATTTAAATAAACATGCTTTCACAATAATAGTCCATAACTAACCTCATTATACTAAAGATTCAGTCTTTTGGGCAGCACTCTGTTTCTTTCAGGATAGCGCCTCTGGATCTATAGAGTGGCATCAGTTTTGGCCGGTGTCTTGTCAAAGACAATTTTCTCTGTTGCAGGTGTTACGTTACTGTGGTTTTGGGACAAGATCATCAGTGAGAAGTAAGTCTGATAGCTGTAATGTGTCTGTCTTGTTGAAAGGTGTCAATTCAGGTGTGTTCTTCAGTTGAGCATCCAGTACCTGGTCCATACGACATTTCCATGTCTGATTTCCAACATCCACTGTGTACATCAGTGGCCCAGTTCTTATAGCTATACTACTGGGTGTCCACTTGTCTTCTAGGTAATCACGCACTAGGACTTACTGTCCAATCTCGAAGCTCCTTGCTAATTTACTTGGCAACTGGCTGAACTGTTCATTCTGTACCTCCCTCCGTAGATCTGGTTTCTGGAGGTCTTTGCGAGATCTCAAATTCCTGCTGATGAACAGCATTGCACGTGTTTAATTTGTCGTCACATGAACAGAGTTCCGATACACAAAAAGGAAATTGTCTACCTTGTGCTGTAGAGAGAAGTCCTCCTTGTCCATAGTTATAATGGACTTCTTGAAAGTTTGGAGAAACCGTGCAGCTAACTGATCTGTTGCTGGGTGGTGAGGAGCTGACTTGAAATGTTTGATACCATTTTTCCTCATGAATAGTCTGAACTCTACAGACATGTATTGTGGTTCGTTGTACTGCCAGAGTTTCTGTTTGGGCCATGAAATGACCATTCTGGAGGTACCATTCTTGTAGCTGGTGACAGATGTGGCATATTCCTCAAAGACTATGTCTTCTCCATTTGTGGTGGCCTCCTTGAATATCTGCCAGTTAGTTTGTTCAAAACAGTCCTGAAGCCTAGAGATCACCTCACTGGTCCATACAGTGATGGTCTCTTGATCTTTCACTAGTTATCAGTTGTGTGGCCATAAGTAGAAATTGAACACAACACTGACAGTTGGCTTAATTACTGTAGCTATTGTAAATTACCCTGGGGGAGATGGGTAGCATGATAATCTGAGGGGAGTAAGCAGGTATTTATGAGCAAGAATGGGTTACAGGGAATAAAATTAGGCCATAGGATTGATATGGGATAGCGTCCACTTGAATAGCTGAAAGGCCCCATGTTGAGAACTATGAAATGCTGAGGTGCTTGTTTTTCAGATGAGGCATTAAAAGGGACCCTATCAGTCTTCTCAGGTGAGTATAAAACAACTTCCTTATACTTTGACCAGTACTTATCCCTCACATAATAAAGCATTCTCTGGTCATTATTTAACTGTTATTTATATGAAATTGGGGCACAGGAATTGACACTCATAATCCCCATGATGTAATATTTCAATAACATTTAATTGTAAATAGTTGGTTCTAATTGCATAGCATAAGTGGCAGTGATGCTTCACTACCAGATGAACTCAACGCCTTCTATGTCTGCTTTGAAAGGGAGAATACAACTACAGCTGTGAAGATCCCTGCTGCACCCAATGACTCTGTGATCTCTGTCTCAGAGGCCGATGTTAGGCTGTTTTTAAAGAGGATGAACCCTAGCAAGGCAGAAGATCCCAATGGGGTACCTGGTAAGGCTCTGAAAACCTGTGCCAACCAACTAGCGAGAATATTTAAGGACATTTTCAACCTCTCACTGCTATGGGCGGAAATTCCCACTTGCTTCAAAAAGGCAACAATTATACCAGTGTCTAAGAAGAATAATGTGAGCTGCCTGAATGATTATCGCCTGGTAGCACTCACATCTACAGTGATGAATTGCTTTGAGAAGTTGGTCATGACTAGACTAAACTCCTGCCTCAGCAAGGATCTGGACCCTTTGCAATTTGCCTATCGCCACAATAGGTCAACAGCAGACGCAATCTCAATGGCTCTCCACACGGCTTTAGGCCACCTGGTCAACACAAACACCCATGTCAGGATGCTGTTCATCGATTATAGCTCAGCATTTAATACCATCATTCCCACAATCCTGATTGATAAGTTACAGAACCTGGGCCTCTGTACCTCCCTCTGCAATTAGATCCTCGACTTCCTAACTGGAAGACCACAATCCGTGCGGATTGTTTATAATATCTTCTCATCGCTGACAATCATCAATGGTGCACCTCAGAGGTGTGTGCTTAGCCCACTGCTCTACTCTCTATATATCTATGACTGTGAGGCTAGGCATTGCTCAAATGCTATCTATAAATTTGTTGATGATCTCAGATGGAGATGAGTCGGCGTACAGGAGTGAGATATGCCAACTAGCAGAGTGGTGCCGCAGCATCAACCTGGCACTCAGTGTCAGTAAGACAAAAGAGCTGATTGTGGACTTCAGGGAGGATAAGATGAAAAAACACACACCAATTCTCATAGAGGGATCAGAAGAGGAGAGAGTGAGCAGTTTCAGGCTCCTGGGTGTCAAGATCTTTGAGAATCTAACCTGGTCCCAACATATCGATGTAATTATAAAGAAAGCAAGACAGCGTCTGTGCTTCATTAGGAGTTTGAAGAGATTTGGCATGTCAACAAATACACTCAAATACTTCTATAGATGTAATGTGGAGAGCATTCTGACAGGCTGCATCACTGTCTGGTATGGAGGGGCTACTGCACAGGACCGAAAGAAGCTGCAGAGGGTTGTAAATCTAGTCAGCTTCATCTTGGGTACTAGGCTACAAAATACCCAGGACATCTTCAGGGAGCGGTGTCTCAGAAAGGCAGAGTCCATTATTAAGGACCTCTAGCACCCAGGGCATGCCCTTTTCTCACTGTTACCATCAGATAGAAGGTACAGAAGCCTGAAGGCACACACTCAGCAATTCAGGAACACTTCTTCCTCTCTGCCATCCGATTCCTAAATGGACATTGAGTCCTTAGATACTACCTCACTCTTTTTTAAAATATACAGTATTTCTGATTCTTGCACATTTTTTAATCTACTCAATATACATATAGGTTATTTATTTATTTATTTATTTAATATTATGTGTTGCATTGAACTGCTGCTGCTAAGTTAACAAATTTTACGTCACATGCCTGTGATAATAAACCTGATTCTGATTCTGATTCTAATTGCGATTTTCCAGAATCTTCACAAGCCGATAATCCGGCACTCTCAGGAATTGGGTGATGTTGGAACTACCTGTTTCTGGCTTTCTAGTTCTGGTGAAAGATCATCAAACCAAAACATGAACCCTACCTTTGTCTCCACAGGTGCTCCACAGCACTTTCACAATTTACCTCTCAGGAAACTCATGTTCTGCTGATGAACAGGATAGTCATTGCATCATTTGTGTGCAAAATAAATGTTATCTAAAACAGATGGAAACTGTAGTTGAGCAAGATTGGAATATCTTGCTGACTCTAGCTTTCTCTCAACTGTCACTTTATGTTTTCATTTGTCCAACTAACCAAGGTTACTAGCTTCAATCATTAACTTCAGATCTCTCAACACATCGGTAAAGGCTCAGTGGGTTTCTGGAAGCAAGAGAAGTTAGAGGAAGGATTTTATATTTTCCCAAAACAAGCTATTTACAAGCCAATTAAATAATACTGAATTAGTACAATATGAGTATTAAGGTGCTCACTTTCTCACCCAGTCTTCCCATCTTCATTACCATCGGGTAGAACTATGGTTTTACCCATTTCTGATCTTTGAACATAAATTATCCAAAAAATAACTTAAGGATAAGGAGAAAAACAGACAAGAGGGTCTATATCAGTCAAGAATATGTTCTGTTTATAAAATAAATATATAAATATATTGTCACAGTCTTTGACCCAGGGTAGGGGAGTCTAAAACTAAAGGGCATAGGTTAAGGTGAGAGAGCAAATATTTAGAGAATGAGGACCAAATACAGACAAATGAGACCAGTTCAAGGAGACTCCTTGCTTGGCATAGATGAGTGGAGCCAATTTATCACTGACCCAATCCTGGAGAAGACTGGGGTCAAGCAAATCTTTGTCAATGTTCCAACTGTCTCTTTGATCTTCCTTTCTCCAATGCTGTACCTTGTCCCTGACAGGTGGGCACCATAGTAACGTAGCGGTTAATGCAACACTATTACAAATGGGGCTGTTGGAGTTTGGAGTTTAATCCTGGCATTCTCTGTGAGGAGTCTCTGTACGCTCTCCCTATGGAATGCTGGGGTTTCCCCCCAGTACTCTGGTTTCCTCTCAGAGTTCAAAGACATACCAGGTAGGTTAATTGGTCATTATAAGTTGTCTCGTGATTGGGTTAGGGTTAAATTGGGATTGTCGGAGGTGGGGTATGATGGGCATTGTGTCTCAAAGGGTCAGAAGGGCCTAGACTGCACTATATCTCTAAAAATAATTAAGCTCCTCACTGGAGTGAAGTTAATCTGTTAGATGGATGGGAAACTGCTCAACCTTTGCTATGTCAATTCAAAAAGATTCAGTAATGATATCTGCATTTTTTTTACTGTGTCGTGTTGAGGTCTATGTAAATTGAGGTTCTCTGAGAGCTAGGGTGACATGGTAGTGTAGTGGTTAGCGTAACGCTTTACAACACCGGCGATCAGAAGATTAGAGTTCAATTCCCACCGTTGTCTGTAACGAGTTTGTACATTCTCCCTGATACAGCATGGGTTTCCTCCATGTGCTCCAACTTCCTTCCACATTCCAAAGACGTACAGGTTATGGTTATTAATTAAATGGGCACGCTGTGTTGGTGCCAGAAACATGGCGACACTTGTGGGCTGCCCCCAGCACATTCTTAGACTGTGTTGGTCGTTGACGCAAGCAACACATTTCTCTGCATGTTTTGATGTTTTCCACGTGCATGTAACAAATAAAGTTGAGCTTTAATCTTTGGTTTGGCAGATATTAATCAGACAGTCATACTGTTCACTCTGATGGAGGTATACTGGTACCCTGCTATGTATCACCCCACACGGTGCCGATTGATTATAGCCCGCTTGTACTTCAGACCTGAACGCTCACAGGTATGTATCCTGCTGTTCTTTACAAAAGGCCATCTGTTAAACAGCTAATTTTTGTTCCAATATTCATTGTTGTTATGTAGAATGAAGTGCATGCCTTCCTATGGCCTACTGTGTGTCACTACCTGCCTGCTACCAGAGCATGAACTGTTTAATATAGTAATGCTTGACCTTTGGCTATTAACGTAACAAAATTGAATTGGGATGGAATAGAAAACAATGCCAGAAATCTAAAGCAGGATGGCACAGTAGCGTGGTGGTTAGTGTTACGCTATTACTGCACCGGCGATCCAGGTTCAATTCTCGCCACTGTCTGTAAGGGCTTCGTATGTTCTCCCCTTGACTGTGTGTGTTTCTTCTGGGTGCTCCCGTTTCATCCCACACTCTGAAGATGGGTTAGTAGGTTAATTAATCATGTAAGTGTCATTTGTTGCCGTAGGCTCGTTGGGCCTTAATGGCCTGTTACTACGCTGTTTCTCAAAAAGAAAATAAGGTAAAAATGCTTTAACAAGGAAAAATCTTGAGATTATCAGCATTCTGAAGAGTTGGCCCTGTAAAAGTCTGATGACCTGGCACTCTTGGGACCTCAGTGGAGTCAGACTAGCAGATTTTCCAGACTATAGGATGTTACTCCTATTAATATCCCAATACACTTTGAATATACTTTTTATACAGTGGTATGATACATTTTCCAGTAAACCAGGTGAGTTTAAAGAGAGTGTTGGAAATGGGGCCCCTGTTGGTTTAAAACGAGCATGAGAACATAACCCCTGCAATGCAGGAAAGAAAACTTGGTATTCATTTGCCAAACCACCAGGATTTCCAAAACTTCAGTCAGCAGGTTATCAGAGCTTTATTGTAAGAGGGTTATATTCCATTGACAATCCTGATGTTTACCAATTTCAAAAGCCCTATGGGGATAGAACCAGACATACTTGTGCTGTCTGCTTCACTTATCTGTCGACACATTAATCCATGGTGGCAGCCACAATGCAGGAATCTAGAGAGACTTATTTTTATTTGCATAAACAGTCTCTTCAGAATTTCTTCTTAGCTCATCATTTGTTCAAAAAATTTAACACAGACCTATTTGGCTCATCGAGCTATGGTCAGGTAGAATTTTTAAATTTTAGTTTTTATTTAGAGATCAGCACACTAATTGGTCCTTCCTGCCTAACAAGCCCATGCCACCAAATTACTTAATCAATGTTTAGTCTGCGTTTAGCCACACAGACACCATATTCCTTAAGTAAGTATTCCATCATGCATTGGATTTCTGAGAGGACAACATAAAAGCTTCAGAATGTTCCCAATTTCAGTCTGTAAAAGGCAGACAAGGCTTGGAATTATGGCTCCAATTAAGAGAGGATGAGTCACTGCTAAATATCTAGGTTCTTCTCCAATGGGTTCCCACTGCAGAACTCTAGCAACCAAGGTCAATGCAGGATGCTCGAAACACTTAGTAGGTCTGGCGCGAGCTAATATCCCAGTTGATGATTTCTCATCAGAACTGCGAGAGAGAGAGGAAACAAGCTTGCTTTAAGTTGCAGAGAGGTGGGGTGGAGGGGTGGTGAGGGTGGATTGAATAAAGAGAATATCTCCTATAGGGTGAGGTCAAGGTTGCCATGGTGAATAGCTGTGGACGAAGTTATCAGGTCAACAGGTTAAAGAGAGAAGAGGCAAAGGAGATTAAATAAAGTGTGAAATGTAGATCTGAGCAGCAGGATACCTGTATGCCCAGCAATTCAGGCAGTGTCAACAGAGGGAGAAAAAAGTTAACATTATGGATGGATAATCTACAGCAAAGATGGCCAGTTCCAATACTCTTCAGATAAATGAAAATGAGTTAGCAGATGTTGTTAAATTTGATATTGAGTCCTGAAAGATGCTACAGGCCTGGATGGAAGTCGAGGTTCTGTTCCTCCCTCCCCAACAGCATGGCAGGGGCACATTCGACAGAAGACCTGAAGTGCCCACCGCCTTAAGGGCAATTATGTATAGGCAATAAATTTCTACATTTTGTAAATTAGTGGAGGTGCAAGAGATGAGATAGGCATTATAGAGTCATGTGATATACAGCATAGAAACAGGCTTTTTGGTCCAGCAAGTCTCTGACAACCATTGAGCATCCATTTACACTAATCCTACATGCATCCCATTGTTTAATTCTCCCACATTCCTTTCAACTCCCCCCGCCCCCAGGTTCTACCACTCACCCGCACAATGAGGACAGTCTAGCTACCAGCCAGCACATCTTTGGGATGTGGGAGGAGACCTGATAGAAATTCACTCAGTCACAGGGAGTATGTGCAAACTCCACATAGACAGCATCGGATGTCAGGACTGAACCTGAGTCACTGGCACTTTTGTCTTTGTAATAGAAACATAATGCTAAAGAAGTGAACAGTTTCATATCGTGCTGCTGTGTATGGGACATTGCTCTGGGCAGAATATGGTTCCTGCATCAGAATGGAGACTACACTACAAAAACATTTTGGTGGCTATGGTCCTGGGGACATGAGAGATCCTGAACGTAAATAAAACACAAAATCACAGTACCTGTAAAGTTGGAGATGAGGGAGCTGGATCATCATACCAGTGAACTGAGCTGAGAACCAAGTGGCTGAATCTCCTGGAGGAACTGGAAGCAGTGTAAGGTCACTGTGGTGCAGTTCTCTTGAGCCATGTTTGGTCCTGAGATTTAGTGCTATTTATGTGGAGCTTGCACACTCTTGCTTTGCCTGCATGGGTTTTCTCCAGGTTCTCTGGCTTCCTTCTGCATCCCAAAGACGTTCTGGTTGGCAGATTAATTACCCTTAGTGTGTAACTGGCAGGTGGGAGAATTGTGGGTGTACTCTTGTGGATGCTTGAGAGAATAAATTACAGGGAAATAAGTGGGGAAGTGGGACTGATAGTATTGCAACGAGAGCTGAGATGGACTCCACTGGCTAAGTGGTCTCCTATGTCATCAGGAAGTATGGAATATATTGCCAGAAAGTGTTGAAAGTTAAATGTAAAAAGTAAGTTTCAACAAATAATTGAAGAGGAATATTTATAGGGCTCTTGGGAAAGAGGAGATTGAGATTAATTGGGTAATTCTATCAAAGAGCCAGAAGAATCAGGATGGGGTCAATGGCCTAATTTCCTCTACTTTCTTAGAAGATCGTACAGATTCAGCATGTCACCAAAAACTTTGACAAAATTCTATAGGTGCACAGTGGAGAAATACTGACTGGTTGCATCACAACCTGGTATGTAGACATCAATGCCCAGGAATGGAAAAACTCTACAGAAAGAGGTGGATACGTCCCTGTTCATGACAGGCATAGTCCTCCCAACACTTGGCACATTTACATGGAGTGCTGTTACGAGAAAGCAGCATTCATTATAAAGACCATCCAGGTCATGCTGTCCTCTTGCTACTACCACGGGCAGGAGATACAGAAGCCTTAGGTACCACACCACCATCAGGCTCCTGAACAGGATGTGGATAACTTCAATCATCACCATTTTGAACTGATTCTAACAACTTGCAGACTACGTTCAATGAATCTTTGCAACTCATGATCTCAGTATTATTACTTTTTATATTTGCACAATTTGTCTTCTTTTGCACATTTGTTGTTTGTCAGTCTTGTTTATGCATAGTTTTTTTGTAAATTCTATTGTATTTCTTTATTTACCTGTGAATGCCTGCAAGACAATGAATCTCAAGGTAGTTATGGTAACATATACATATCTTGATAATAATTTTACCTTGATTTTGATATTGCCTTCATTCTGTGCTGCCTAATGTGGACCCATGCACGCATATTGTATTATAATTGGCTAAGAAAGGTAATGCTTTGGACATAAAGCTACCTTGACATGAGACAGCTCCATCTGGATATGAAGGAAGGTGTTGTTTTTATTTTAAAAAATAAAACCTAAGAAAGCACAGAAATATTGGTTACTAAAGGGCAGGAGCAGAAGACATTGTAATCCAGTTAAAAGGCAGGAAGGGAGCCCACCAATGATAATGGCTCCAAATTGCTTCGTAAATGATAGAGACAACCTTTCTGCTGGTGTTAGCAATACAAAATAAGTAAAGAGTAGAAAACTGAGAAGAATTTCAAACCTTGAATTGAGCTGCTGTGTTCATGAATTTATTATATTCACCGCTGATGTATGACAGTCAGTCGTCCAAGACAAGCGATTAAGTAAGTTAGCTGACCACAATTTATCTAGTTTATTCAGAATGTGCCTAATGCTTGGATCATGTTTCTAATTTTAACTATTTTTACTTTGATATTAGATTTAGTGACACTGAAAGCCAGCAGCAATGAGGAGATGGCTCCAAGTTAAACTGATGGTGTTTGCCAAGTCTGCTGATCTATTTCTAACGAGGATTGAGCATTAATCATCCCAACAAGTGATTGAACACAACAAAGCATGACTCACAAAGTGCATCCAATATTGCTGACTTGCATCGGCATGGAAGTGTAGTGGTTAGCACAATGCTTTACAGTACAGGTGACCCAGGTTCAGTTTCTGCCACTGCTATAAGGACTTTCTCCCTGTAACTGCGCGTGTTTCCTCCGGGAGCTCTGGTTTCCCCCCCACAGTCCAAAGACCTATTGGTCAGTAGGTTATTTGGTCATTTTAAATTGTCCCGTGATAGGGCTAGAATTAATTTAGGGGATTGTTAGGTATTGTGGCTTGAAGAGCTGTAAGGGCCTATTGCATACTGTATCTTAATAAATAAGTAAGTAGATCTACATGGAATATTACTCACAGGTAAAAGTGCTATGTTGAGAGGACATAGTTTTAAGGTGCTTGGAAGTAGGAACAGAGGAGATGTCAAGGTTAAGTTTTTTACGCAGAGTGTGGTGAGTGCATGGAATGGGCTGCTGGCAGCGGTGGTGGAGGTGGAAATGATAGGGTCTTTTAAGAGACTCCTAGATAGGAACATGAAGCTTAGAACAACAGAGGCTATGGGTAGTTCTGAGGTAAGGACATGTTCAGCACAGCTTTGTGGGCCAGAGGGCCTGTATTGTGCTGCAGGTTTTCTATGTTTCTATGTTGTCCAGCAGAGCCTTCACTAAACCATGCCTTTCAGTTCCTTTCTTGCATTTGGTCTCAGAGGCAGATACAACACAGGAGTTCAAATATACCATCGATCATCCATTTACAATAAGCCTGCATTAATAGCATTTTTTTAATGCACACAACGCCAGATTCTACCACTCACCTATACATGGAGGTGGTTTGGGTTGATCAATTAAATTATCAAACAAGGCATCTTTTGGAAGGAAATCAGAGCACCCAGAGGAAAACTGCGCAGACACGGAGAAAACATGGAAACTCCACAGAGACTGCGCCCGAGGTCAGGATTGAACTGACGTCATGGGGCTGTGAAGCAGTAGATCTATTACCTCTCCACTGCACTGCTTGCTTTCTTGTTATGCCCCTCACTACCCAGATCTTTCTCAGGAAGCTTTTTGTCATCTGCAAATTTTGACTGATAACTTCTCCAATATCATTCAATAAGTGCAAGATAGTATTGTAATGCCATTGTGAGCATAGACCAAGAGAATGAGGTGTTAAGGTGGATGATTGAAAACTACCTGCTGAGTACTCTTTCACAGCTTGCTATGTTATGACCTCCTGAAAATATTAAACATGACCTGACATCACTGCAATGATTAAAACAGGAATTTATCCATTTGAGTCTATTTCTATAAAACACTGCGATCAACACTGATCCATAAATTGACTCCACCTGCCTTCTCATTGGCTCTTCACTCGGCCATGGATCACCTGGCAAAAACAATACCTACATCAGGCTGCTGTTCGTTGATTACAGCTCAGCATTCAACACCATCACACACTTAGTACCAATCAACAAGCTGCAAAACCTGGGCCTCCTTGACTTCCTCATTGGGTGACCACAGTCCGTACAGATCAGAAAAAACATCTCCTCCTTGCTGACAATCAACACTAGCACACCTCAAGGATGCGTGCTGAGCCCACTGCTCTACTCTCTCTATACCCACGATTGCGTGGCTAGGCGCAGCATAAGTGGCATCTATAAACTTGATGATGACAGCTATTGTTGGCAGAATTCCAGATGGTAATGAGGAGGCATAAAGGAGGGGTAGATCAGCTGATTGAGTAGCATCGCAACAACAAACCTGCACTCAACATCAGTAAGACTAAGGAATTGATTGTGGACTTCAGGAAGGAGAAGTTGAGGGACCACACACCAATCCTCATTGAGGGATCAGCAGTGGAAAGAATGAGCAGTTTCAATTTTTTGGTTGTCAACATCTCTGAAGATCTATCCTATGCCCAACAGGTTGACGCAAACACAAAGAAAGCATGGCAATGGCTATATTTCACTAGAAGTTTGAAGAGATTTGTTGTGATGCCAAAGGCTCACAGAAATTTCTACAGATGTACTGCGGAGAGCATTCTAACTGGTTGCATCACTTTCTGATATGGAAGGACCACTACACAGGCTCGGATAAAATCGCAGAAAGTTGCAAACTCAGCTATTGTGGGCATTAGCTTCCCCAGCATCGAGGACTTCTTGTGGCTCTCGTACACAATCCATAACTAATGAAGGGCAACACACTTTACTGCTTAATTAAAGTAATCATGATCTAATTCACCTATCAACTTTCATGGTAACTTTAAGGGATCTATGGATCTGGACCCCGAGATCCTGTAGTTTCTCCACACTGCTAAGAATCCTGCCATTAAACTTGTACTCTGCCTTCAAGTTCAACCTTACAAAGTGAATCACTTCACACCACAAGTAGTAAAAAGAATCCAAATATTTCCACATACAACATTCTCCTGGCAATTCTTTGGAAATACTACCATCTATCCTTGAATTATTTGCAAATATCAATGTAATCCACAGAGTTGCCTTCAATATTAAGTCACTCTTAGGAATCTCTCAAGTAATAACATTATTACATCCAATATTGAATCTCTCCTGAGGATCTGGAATTTATTAACAGGCACCAGGCATGTCACATAC